>NW_012123598.1:2249952-2252251 GCF_000951035.1 Colobus angolensis palliatus
CTGTCTGAGGCCAGCGCCAGGGCACGCTGGAGCAGCTGCAGTTCATCCCGGGCCACCACCTGCCCCAGCACCTGCGCACGGCCAGCAAGAACGAGGTGACTGTCTGAGGCCAGGGCCGGGGCTGGGGGGCTGCGGCCTCCCGGGCCCCCCGTCCCAGCCTGGATCCCCCGACACAGGCGCACACACGCCAGGGGCCTGGGGCCCAGATCGGCCCTTGGACAGGAGTCAAAGCCTCCTTCCGGGATGTCCTGGCAGACAAGATTCCTCCTCCTATTACGTCACTGCTTGAGCCAAGGCCTCCTTCCCATGATGTCATCCCAGAGGAAGAGGCCGGCCCATGAGGTCATCGCTAGCAAAAATGTCTGTGTTCTGTGATGTCATCACAGGGACAAAGCCTCCTTCCCATGAGGTCATCCCAGAGGAAGAGGCCGGCCCGTGAGGTCCTCGCTGGAGGTCATGTCCATGTTCTATGGTGTCCTCAGAGGCTTCCTTCTTGTGCTGTAATAACAGAGATGATGCCTTGTTCCATGACATTCGATCCTGTGGTGTCACTGCAGAAACAATCTCACCTGGATGATGTCGCCTCTAACTCCAAGGCCTCTCTTGGCATCATCGCCATGGGGAAGATGTTTTCTCCCTGTGTCTTTGCAGCAGAGAAGATGCCTCTGCCCTATGATGTCATCATTACAGACAAAGCCATCTTCCTGGGACACGTCGCAGGGGAAAATGCCTCACCAATTGTGTCCTCACTAGACCTAAGGTCTCCTTTTCACCACATCATCACAGGGACCCTGCCTCCTTCCTGTGATGCCATCACCAGAGAAGGTGCCTTGCCCTATGACGTCATCAGAGGGACCGTGCCTCTTCCTGTGATGTCATCACCAGAGATGACCACCCACTCTGGGACCTCTCCAGGAGGAGGCCCCTTCTGCACTCTCACCCAGAGGCTACGTGCTCTGAGATGGCACGAGGAGAGGCCTCCATTGCTGCCACCATGTTGTAGAAGGCAGGGCAGGCCCAGAGTCCAGGACAACCCCAGGGAAGATGCCAGAGAGCAGAGAGGAGCCCTGTCCTGAGATGTTGTCTGAAGGAAGCATGGCTGGGGAGCCGCCCATGTGGAGGGCCTCCTCCAGAGATGATGGTCGGTGTAGGCTGTTGGCAGTGAACCCCCTACCCCAGTGCTGTGATGGCATCACCAGAGCTTCCTCCTCAGAGGCACTGCCCACTCTGGGAGGCCATCGGTATTGATGGTGTCGCCAGAGTTACTGCCTTGTCCCACCATGACTTAGCTTGGTTGCTCCCTCCCCAAACCCAAGGGACATGCCCAGCAGGATCTCTGCTAGACCCTCTGAGAGGAAATGGGGCCTTGGATCCCATACCTGTGCTATGACTCCTGGGAGACAGAACCTCCAGAGGCCCTTCTGCTCCCAGGAGGCCACTCTGGATCCCCAGGATCCTGGAGTCCTGGCACTCACAGGTGTCCTGTAGCCTGGCCTCACTCTTCGTTCTGCCATATCTAGAGACAATCACCTCTGTCAACAAAGTCCTAGCCTTCTACTGGGGGGAGGTGCTTGAGGTACACCTACTCTTGCCCTCACTGACACTGTCAGCACCACACAATACCCGCCACTCATGATGGCACTGCACCCGGGGTCAAGTGTTACCCATGTCTGAGGATGGAATCCTTTCCCAGGATTCCCTATGACCCCCAACTATGGTAACACCTTCTTCCAGGATTTACCATGACTAATAGTGTCACCATCTCCCAAGACTCTCCATAGCCAACGGTGTCACCACCCTCCATGATTCCTCACAACCACGGTGTCATCATCTTTCAGGAGCCACCACAGCTGACGATGTCATCATTTCCTAGATCCCGCCATGACCAATGATGACATTACCTTCCAGAATCCACTATGCCTGACACAGACATCCTCTACTGAAATCCACTAGGACTGATGATGCCACCTTTTCCCATAATCCCTCATGATTTTGGTGTCATCACCTCCCACAACAGAACCATGGTGTCATGCTCCCAGGATCCACTTCAACCATGGTGTCATCATATCCCAGAATTCATTACACCCAATAGTGTCATGATGTCATCACCTGCCAGATCCACTTTAACCGTGTGTCTTCATGTCCCAGGAGTCACCATAGCTATTATGTTATCAGTTCTCAGGATCCACTCCAACCATGATGTCATTATCTCCCAGGATCCATGAAATCCAATGCTGTCACCACCCACTAGGATCCACCATAACCCTGGTGTCATCATCTCCCAGGATCCATGAGGTCC
>NW_012123598.1:2252759-2254907 GCF_000951035.1 Colobus angolensis palliatus
CCACTAGGATCCACCATAACCCTGGTGTCATCCCAGAGTCCACTGCAACCATGTGCCATCACCCCCCGAGAGCCATCATCTTAGGAGCCAAGTACCATGACGGGTTGTATTTCAGTTGTCCTCTGGGGCCGCATGGTACTTACAGTTGTTCATTTAAGGGGAACCAGCAAAACAGGCCATATTCCCATTTCCACAAAAAGGACAGGGGCGGGGCCAGCTGCCCCCCTCTGATGACTTCACCCCCACTCTGGCCCTCCTTATGTCACTGCCTCACTCCTGACTGAGGATGTTGCCTGGATCAACCCCACCACAGATGTGGCCACAGCCAACCTCACCTTACCCCCCGGTGAGGCACCCAGGCCCCTCCTGACAGCAGCGCTGCCCCTCACCCAGCCATCTGACTGGTGACAGGGTCAACCCAGAAACCTCTCATCATCACCAGAGGGGAAGCATTTCAACCCTCAGGTGACACCACTGCCCCCTGCCCAGTCCCTGTCACTTGGGCCCCTACCAGGATCAGCTCTCTGCTGGTCCCGGCCAAATTCTCCTCAGATATCCCTGACCCCCGCAGGATGGGCCAAAGCTGGTGACCGACCTGGGCCTTCAGGGCTGTCTTCTGCTGGCCTCATCCTGCAGCAGGGACACTGGAGAGCAACGGTCCCTGCCAGCACATCTGCAGGGGCCAGGGGTGCTCCTTCACCTCCCTCCCTAACACCCTAACACCGCCAGGGGCGGCAGGAAGTCCCCAGCACCCACTGCACAATCTGCCCTCAATTCTCTTTGTACATAGCCATGTTGCGGGGGCGGCCATTCCCCCACTCTTAAAGGGCTACACGCCCCTCCCCCAGCCCCTAGGGCAAGGTGGGGGGGGTCTCTTCTTCCTCCCCTGGGCCGTCCCCCTCCCTCTTATGTCTCCCCGCAAACACTGGCACCTCACCCTCCTTCTTGTCGGGAGCTCGGGGCAGAGAGCTGGGCCTTGGCTCACACCACACCGAAGAAACGGGGCAGTTACCCAAATCTACCTAGGCCCTGGTGCCAGTTCTTCAACCCCACAGCTTCTAGCTGCTGTGAGGAGCTCCTCCCATCCCTTCCGGGGCCTCCCCAGCCCCACACCGCTCAGGCCGACTGTGACTTCCCCAGAAAGGAGCCAGCTTGAGCGCCCGCCCCCTCCCAGTCCCCTCCCCTCTGCTCCACACCTCCGCGGAACACTCAGTTTCTCCAGCCACCAGGATGTGGGGGTTCTGGCCTTTCAGCTTTTGTATCCCCCCTCCACTAGCTCTAGCCCAGCCTGGATTCCAGGAATCCCGCCCCCAGCCCTGTCCCCATTCGGTAGGCACAGGCTGCCTGACCCTGGGGCCTTGATTTGACCTCAAATAAGCCATAGAGGGGAGAAGTCTTGGGGAGGGGAGCCGGTGTGTACTGACAATTCCCCTCCACGTGTCCTGAGCTGGGACCTCGTCATCTGAGACTTCCCCATGCCCCAACACATGCCAATGCACACAAATCCATGCATACACAAGCACACGCGCGCGCACACACACACACAAATCCATGCACACACAAGCACGCACGCGCACGCACACACAGGCATCTCCCCTTCTGGCTGGGGGAGCATGGGAGGGGGCGGTTCACAGGGAGAAGATAAAGAGTTCCACACCTGAAGACCCTCCAACAGCTTCTGCCTCCCTCCTCATCCCTTCCTTTCTCCGCTCCCCTCTCCAACACTGGCCCCTTCCCCGAACTGATTCCCTGGTGAGGACAGCCAGAGGAGCTGTGACTTGGTATTTTTTGGAATAAATAGACATTTTCCTGATCGAAGTTCTCAAGGCTTACTGTGGAGAAATGATGGATTTCCATCCATGTTTGTGGGTCACAGGGGAGGCCCCCTGGCCTCGAACGTGTAGCTGGGTGTAGCAGGTGGGCAATTTGCCAAAGGATGGGCTTCTAAGCATTTGTTCCCAGGCCAGGGTCCACCACCAAGTGGAGGGGTCAGGGATTGGAGGTGGGGGTGCACTGTAGGGTGCTTCTAAGTTCTGGGTTTTGTTCTAAGAAGCCCTCTGTCATGCCGGGCGCGGTGGCTCATGCCTGTAATCCCAGCACTTTGGGAGGCCGAGACGGGCGGATCACGAGGTCAGGAGATCGAGACCA
>NW_012123598.1:2262242-2263829 GCF_000951035.1 Colobus angolensis palliatus
AAGCCTAGGCAGGCAGATCACCTGAGGTCAAGAGTTGGAGATCAGCCTGGCCAACATGGCAAAACCCCATCTCTACTAAAAATACAAAAAAAAGTTATCTGGGTGTGGTGGCAGGCGCTTGTAATTCCAGCTATCCAGGAGGCTGAAGCAGGAGAATTGCTTGAGCTTGGGAAGCAGAGGTTGCAGTGAGCTGAAATCCCATCACTGCACTCCAGCCTGGGCAACATAATGAGACTCTGTCTGAAAAAAAAAAAAAAGTAAAAAGGAGGTGGCAGGGCTGGTTCCTTCTTCCTCAAGAGGGGATCTGCTCAGGCCTCTCTCTCAGGCCTGGTGCTTGGCTGGTACCTTAGGCATCCCTTGGTTTGTAGCTGCGGTTCTCCCTGTCTTCGCATAGTCTTCCCTCTGTGTGTGTCTGTCTCTGTATCAAAATGCCGCCCCCAAGTTTTGCTTTTGGGGCTTTTTTTGAGATGGAGTCTCTCTCTGTCACCCAGGCTGGAGTGGCACGATCTCAGCTCACTGCAACCTCTGCTTCCCGGGTTCAAATAAGTCTCCTGCCTCAGCCTCCCGAGTAGCTGGGACTACAGGCGCGCACCACCACGCCCAACTAATTTTTGTATTTTTAGTAGAGAAGGGGTTTCACCATATTGGTCAGGCTGGTCTTGAACTCCTGACCTCGTGATCTGCCCACATTGGCCTCCCAAACTGCTGGGATTACAGGCGTGAGCCACCGCGCCCAGCCCAAACTCCCCTTTTTATGATGACACTGGCGATGTTAGATGAGGAGCCTCCCAGGTAACTTCAGCTTAACTCGTTCATCTGCAAATACCCTCTCTCCAAACGAGGTCACGACCACAGGGATGGGGTAGTCAGGACTCAAACGTCTTTTTTGAGAGACATAATCCGGCCCATAAGAGGAGGCGTGGCCTGGTGCTGTCCACTGAAGTGTTCATTTTTATGATAATTAGGAAGCATTTTCCAACTGGACATGGTGGCCCACCACCATAATCCTAGCACTTTGTGAGGCTGAGGTGAGAGGATTGTTGAGGCCAGGAGTTCAAGACCAGCCTGGGCAACATAGCAAGACCTCATCTCTTCTAAAAATTTAAAAATTGGCCAGGTGTGGTGGCTCATGCCTGTAATCCCAGCACTTTGGGAGGCCGAGGAAGGTGGATCGCCTGAGGTCAGGAGTTTGAGGCTGCAGTGAGCTATAATTGCACCACTACACTCCAGCCTGGGCAACAGAGCGAGACCCTGTTTCAAAAGTAAAAAATAGCCAGGCGCGGTGGCTCACGCCTGTAACCCAGCACTGTGGGAGGCTAAGGTGGGTGTATTACTTGAGGTTAGGAGTTTGAGATGAGCCTGGACAACATGGTGAAACCTTGTCTCTATTAAAAACATAAAAATCAGCTGGATGTGGTGGCATGCACCTGTAGTCCCAGCTATTCAGGAGGCTGAGGCAGGAGAATCACTTGAACCCGGGAGGCAGAGGTTGCAGTGAGCTGAGATCGCGCCACTTCAGCCTGGGTGACAGAGCAAGACTGTCTCAAAAATAAAAAAATACGAGGCCGGGCGCGGTGGCTCAAGCCT
>NW_012123598.1:2267893-2268869 GCF_000951035.1 Colobus angolensis palliatus
AACATTTGCGCAGTGCGGACTAGAGTTGCCTCCTTGCCTTAGTGCTTGGATGCAGACCCTGGCCAAGAGGGGAGGTTCCTCTGTGTACCAATTTTATGAACTTTAGGAAAATTCTCCCTAGATGCAACTAAATGTTTGTCTCTAAGCTGCAGGTTTCACCTTGCATCTCAGGGTTTGTTTGCACATCACTCTGGAAAGAGAATTGGAGAGACACACATAAAAGAGAGGTAGAAAAATACCACGAGGCAGCAACTATCCATCCCCAGTTTGGGACTCCAAGGGGCACCGTTGAATTTTATTTTCTGCTTTGCCAGTTCACTAATTCAGTCAACAAAATACAGTGAACGGCACAAACAAGGTCCTTGTTCTTGAGGAACAAGTGCATCCATGGAAGTCCCTCAGTTCTCCCACAAACCTCTCTTGGCTTCTGTTCCTGGCAACCAAATGCACCCTGACAATGACAGTGATTGTAATAGGGGAAAAAATTAGAAAATCCAGAGAAACAAGGAGAGAACAAAATGGAGATCTCCTGATTTCTTGCTGCTCAGAGTCGAATGCTGTTTGCATTAGCTATGTTTTCCTCTAGAAATTTCCTCATGAATTTTTTTTTCAAATCAGCCTTCCTATATATAGACTGCTCTGTAACCTCTCTTTTCTTTTATTTCTTTTTTAATTTTGTTTTGTTTTTTGAGACAGAGTATCGCTCTGTCACCCAGGCTGGAGTGCTGTGGCACGATCTCGGCTCACTGCAACCCCCGCCTCCCAAGTTCAAGCGATTCTCCTGCCTCAGCTTCCCAGTAGCTAGGACTACAGGTACGCACCACCATGCCTTGCTAATTTTTGTATTTTTAGTAGAGATGGGGTTTCACCATATTAGCCAGGCTGGTCTCGAACTCCTGACCTTGTGATCCACCTGTCTCAGCCTCCCAAAGTGCTGGGATTACAGGCATGAACCACTGTGCCTGGTCCTTTTTTT
>NW_012123598.1:2269685-2270859 GCF_000951035.1 Colobus angolensis palliatus
TTTTTTTTTTTTTTTTTTGAGACACAGTCTCGCCCTGTCTCCCAGGCTGGAGTGCAATGGCGTGATCTCAGCTCACTGCAACCTCCGCCTCTCGGATTCAAGCAATTCTCATACCTCAGCCTCCTGAGTAGCTGGAACTACAGGCATGCGCCACCATGCCCAGCTAATTTTTGTATTTTCAGTAGAGACCGGGTTTCATCATATTCACCAGGCTGGTCTCGAACTCCTGACCTCAGGTGATTCTCCTGCCTTGGCCTCCCAAAGTGCTGGGATTACAGGCATCAGCCAGCGCACCTGGCCCCTGCTTTTTTCATCTAATAATAGAAGGACATCATGTCATACGTATAGTTAACTTATCTGCACCCAACTGTATATATAGAAAGAGAAATAGGAATTTAATAGTGCAAGTAAGCTGTATAAAAGAGAAGGAGGATGCCTTGGATGTGGCCCACATCACCCAGTGTGAAATAATCTCCAAGGTTTATTGTTAAGGAAGAAAGCAAGATATAGAATAGTGTGCCTGTATGCTACCATTTGTTTAAAAGGAGGGAGGGACAGAATCTGTATGTAAATTTGCTGCCCAGATATTTCCAATTCTCCTCCTGGGCACGTGGTAGGATTCTATTTCCCTGCCCCCCACCCCGGAGTTAGCTGTGCCCATGCGACTTGCCTTGGCCTGTGACGTGTGGGCAGAAGTACCTTTCCAGGCAGAAGCTTCTGAGAGCCAGGGTGTGGTTCTCCCATGCTCTGTCTTTTCCCTCCTCCGTGGGCACTGGCATGTTTCCGGTCATAGCTGCTCTGTTGGCCTGAGTCCCAGGCAGATCAACCAGGGCCCCAGAGTAAGGATGATGCCAAACAGGGGCTCCACCAGCCGCAGATGCACATGTAGCATGAATAAGAAATAAACCCTTGTTGAACAACCAGGGCTTGGGGGCTACTTGTTACTGCAGCCTAGCACAGTCCATTCTGGCTGACAGGGTTGCTTATGGAGAGGGGAACTGGATGGCTGGGACTTTTTACTTCTAAATGCCCTTTTGCACTTCCAGATTTTTGTATCAGCAAGCGTGTTGTCTACTTTGTTTTTTTTTTTAGACAGGGTTTCGCTCTGTTACCCAGGCTGGAGTGCAGTGGTGCAATCTCAACTCACTGCAGCCTTGATTCCCCAAGTGATCCT
>NW_012123598.1:2272459-2276367 GCF_000951035.1 Colobus angolensis palliatus
CCAGACATGGTGGCTCATGCTTGTAATCCCAGCACTTTGGGAGGCTGACGAGGGTGATCACCTGAGGTCAGGAGTTCGAGACCAGCCTGGCCAACATAGTGAAACCCTGTCTCTACTAAAAATACAAAAAATTAGCCGGGCACGGTGGCAAGTGCCTGTAGTCCCAGATACTCGGGAGGCTGAGGCAGGAGAATCTCTTGAACCCAGGAGGTGGAGGTTGCAGTAAGCTGAGATCGCGCCACTGCACTCCAGCCCGGGGGACAGAGCAGAGCAAGACTCCGTCTCAAAAAAAAAAAAAAATGTTTTTTTCTATGGAGACATTTGGGAGTAAGCTGCATCCATCACATCCCTTTCCCCCAGAGGCCATTCTGAAGAACAAGGCCGCTCTCTTACACATCTACAGCATAACTACCACACTCGAGAATTTCACGTCGGCCAAGTCCATGTTTGAGTTTCATCAAGCATCCTTCAGAGCAGCTTTCGGTTTGTGACATTCCAGGATTGGGTGCTGCATCCAGCTATTGTGCTTCTTGAATTGCCTTCAATCTTAAACAGTTACTCATTATTTGTCTTTCTTCTGTATTTTCAATTTTTATTCTTGCACACAACTCACCCAGAGATTAAGGAGACTTTTTTTTTAAGAGATGGGATCTCACTAGGTTACCCAGGCTGGAACTCCTGGGCTCAAGCGATCCTCCTGCCTCAGCCTCCCAAAGTGCTGGGATTACAGGTGGCAGCCACCATGCCCAGCCCAGTCTTTGTCTTTGATGCTCAAAGAAGTTTGAGTTGAACGGCAATCTTCAGATGATAATTTTCCAACCTCATTATTCTTTTCACATGTATTAGTTAGCATTTGTACTTGTTTTTTCAGGGAAATGGATCCTGTACTTTCATCAGATTCTTTGAGACACCAATGATTCAAAGAACAACAAATCCTCCCTCATTTTCAGTGGCTATAGCATATTCTGTCATATGGATGCAGCATAATTTTTTCCCAGTTCCTACTGTTACAGGATCTTTGGGGTGTCGATTTTCTTCCCCCCTGGAAACCTCTGTTGCCAATGGCATCTTTGCCTGAGTTCTCGTCCTGAGTCCAGGAAGAATGAGGTATGCAGACAAGCGAAGGGTGAAGAAGACAAGGATGAGCTTGATTGAGTGTTACAACAGCTCAGAAGACCCACAGTGGGTAGCTCCTCTCTGTAGGCAGGTCATCTGTTGAGCGTTCAGTTCTCAGCAGAGAGGAGGTTCTGGAAAGGGTAGCACCTCTCTGCAACTGGTCATCCTAATGTCTGCAATTCTCAGCAGAGAGGAGGCCTTGGTGGGGGTGGCACCTCTCTGCCAGCAGGTCGTCTCTGCAGATAGCTCCTCTCTGCAGCTGATCTTCCAGTCATCTCTCCTCCCTCTTCCTTCTCTGGCTGTCCTCTGCCCTGCTCTGGCTGAGCCCAGGGCTTTTATGGACCTCAGAGGGGAGGAAGTGCATGCTGATTGGTCCATGGGCAGCCATTGGTGGCCCAGAAGAGGAACCGCGTGTCCCCACTCTGGTCCTTGGGACTGGCAGCCCGGCCCCCAGCCTTCAGACCCTCCCTAGGACCCACCCCCTTCTGCCCAGGCCTCCCACTGCCATTCACAGCCCTGGGGCTCTGCCCTAACCACTCATCTGAGATGGGAGCAGGAGCCAGGAGCGGTGAGAAGCCAGGCGGAGGGAACAGGCACCCCTGAGGCTGAAGGGATGGAGAGGGTCCTTCCTGGGGACCCTAAGGGTGCAGGCTGCAGAGACTGCACCCAGGAGCTCCCACCCCACCAACTCAGAAGGGCCCGGGCTCCCAATTGTCCCGGCTGCTATCTGCTCTGTGGAGCTGGAGGCCTAGATCTGCAGTGTTGGGTCTGGTGGCTGCAGCCGCACCCAGAAGGGCAGATCCTGCCTGTTCTCGGCACCCCACCACCCCCAAGAGCACAGGGAGGCTCAGACCCACAGCCATAGTTTGGGTGACTGCAGGGACACCCGGGGAGCTCCCTCCCCAACTCAAAAGCGGCGGGGCTCCCACTGGCTCCATGAAATGTGCACCCACAGCTACACCTCCCTGCTGCAACTGACATGATGGCGGCAGCCCTGCCATCACTACCAATAGATGTTTGGGTTTTCCCTAGGTTTTACTACTCTAAACAATACTTGAGGAACATCTTTTTGTACACCACTTGGTGTGCTCCCTTAATTTTCTTTTTCTCTTTTTCTTTTCTTTTTTTTTTTTTTTTTTTTTTTTTTTTTTTTTTTTTTTTTTTTTTTTTGAGACGGAGTCTTGCTCTGTCACCCAGGCTGGAGTGCAATGGTGCGATCTTGGCTCACTGCAACCTCCGACTCCCTGGTTCAAGCAATTCTCCTGCCTCAGACTCCCGAGTAGCTGGGACTACAGGCACGCCCACCACATCCAGCTAATTTTTGTATTTTTAGTAGAGACAGGGTTTCGCCATGTTGGCCAGGCTGGTCTCAATCACCTGACCTCATAATCTGCCTGCCTTGGCCTCCCAAAGTGCTGGGATTACAGGTGTGAACCACTGCGCCTGGCCTTTCCCTTAAATTTTCTTTAGGATGAGCTCTCGGAAGGTGAGTGACAGGTGCATTTCGAGGGCTTTTGCTAGACAATGCCAACTACAACTCAGTGGACCTGTGCCAAGTCCACATACGTGAGGATGTCCGTGTGCTCCCACCCTCCCCAGCACCGGGCATTTTTCTGTTTAAGCTTCGTGTGCATCACCAGTATCGGTTGTACAGTCATTACAGGAAATTCTTAGTGCATCTCCGCCTTGTGCTCAGGGATTTGCGAAGCAGGATTGACCCGGGCAATGCATTTAATTACTGGTGTGTCTGTCACTAGAGGGAGCACCCGATCCACTTAAGGGCCTATTTTCGCATTGGTAAGGGCCTCTCCCACCCAGGAGAGTTCCAACTTCAGCTCCAGAGGCACAGAGGAAAGTAGTTCTTGTCAATTACCTACCCCAGCGTGTGCAGACACCTCCAGCTGGGAAGGTCACAAGTGTCTGCTCAGAAGTATTCAGGCACTAAGGAGCAGAGAACCTGCTACCAACCACAGACCAGCAGACTCAGAAACTCAGGAAAGGATGCTCAACCTCACTGGGAAGAAAGGAGACGTAAATAAAAGCCGGGACACCCTTAACTTGCCCATGATGCTGAACCTTTTGAAGACTGCTCATCTTCAGGCTCACTCCTGTGAGGGACTTTGACACTAGCGGTTTCCTCTGCCTGGAATGGCCTTTCTCTGTATTCCCACAAAACTTGCTCTCTTACTTCCTTTAAATTATTATTATTTTAAACAAAGTCTCGCTCTGTCACCCAGGCTAAAGTGCAGTGGCATGATCTCAGCTCACTACCACCTCCACCTCCGCTTCCCGGGTTCAAGTGATTTTCTTGCCTTGGTCTCCCAAGTAGCTGGGACTACAGGCACGAATCACCACGCCCTGCTGATTTTTGTATTTTTAGTAAAGATGAGGTTTCACCATGTTGGCCAGGCTGGTCTCGAACTCCTCTTCAAGTGACCCGCCCGCTTCAGCTCCCCAAAGTGCTGGGATCTGGGTTTATAGGCATAAGCCACTGTGCCTGGCCACTTCCTTTAAATCTTTATTCAGAGATTACCTTCTCTAGTAAAATTAGTTCTACCCTATTTAAAACTGTTCCCCTTGGCCGGGTGCAGCGGCTCACGCCTGTAATCCCAACACTTTGGGAGGCCGAGGCAGGCGGATCACGAGGTCAGGAGTTCGAGACCAGCCTGGCCAACATAGTAAAACCCCATCTCTACTAAAAATACAGAAATTAGCCGGGCATGGTGGTGCGCACCTGTAGTCCCAGCTACTCGGGAGGCTGAGACAGGAGAATCACTTGAACCTGGGAGGAA
>NW_012123598.1:2276417-2277480 GCF_000951035.1 Colobus angolensis palliatus
CCTGTAGTCCCAGCTACTCGGGAGGCTGAGACAGGAGAATCACTTGAACCTGGGAGGAAGAGGTTGCAGTGAGCCGAGACGGCACCACTGCACTCCAGCCTGGGCAAAAGAGCAAGACCCCGTCCAAAAAAAAAAAAACAAAACCTGTCCCCCCCACAACATTCCTGAACCTCCTTAGCCTACACTAATATTTACAGCAATTAATATCTTTATTCTACTTTTCAGACAGGGTTACCCAGGCTGGAACGCCATAGCATGATCACAGCTCACTGCAGCCTCAACCTCCTGGGCTCAAGCAATCCTTCTGCCTCAGTCCTCCCGAGTAGCTAGGACTATAGGCATGTGCCACCACTCCTAGCTAATTTTTAAATTTTTTGTAGACACAGGGTCCTGCTATGTTGCCCAGGCTGATCTCAAACTCTTGAGCTCAAGTGATCCTCCCGCCTTAGCCTCCCAAAGCGCTGGGATTGCAGGCATGAGCCACTGTGCATGGCCAGTATCTTTTAAAACCACCAACTTGACTTACCTATGAGCCCAGGACTTTCCCAGTGTGAGCATGCAAAGGCCTGCATCCTGGGCTGCCGCTCAGTCCCAGGAAGACTTTCAGTCTCCCCACTGGAACGGAAGCCCAGAAGGGCAGGGATTTTGCTTCCTATCTTGTTCTCGGATGTGTCCCAAGCACCCGGAACAGTGCCCGGTGTCTATCCGGTGCTAAACAAATATAAGTTAAAGGAGCAAGTCACATCTTGGGAATCCAAATAAGGAGAACCCTGCTGAGCGCCACTAGGCAGAACGGCAAGCACGCACACGCTTTGATCTTGGAAGTTTCTCTAAGAGTTTGTCCTTCAGAAATGCTCACGGCAGCACCCAAAGATAAACAGATGAGGGAGGATGCTCATGGCAGTGTCTAGCCATGCACTGGGCTCAGCCTTAACGCCCATCAATCAGAGAGTATGAAGAAACTGCAGTGTGATCTTTGTGATCTTTGACCTTTTTTGTTGTTTTTTGAGGGTTTTTGTTTTCTTTTTTTTTTTTTTTTGAGGCGGAGTCTCGCTCTGTCGCC
>NW_012123598.1:2277980-2280944 GCF_000951035.1 Colobus angolensis palliatus
GGTTTTTCTTTTCGTTTGGCAACAGGGTCTTCCCATGTCACCCAGGTTGGAATGCAGTGGCGTGAACACAGTTCACTGCAGCCTCAACCTCCTCAGCTCAAGTGATTCTCCCATCTCAGCCTCCCAAGTAGCTGGGACTACAGGTATGTACCACCAAGCCTGGCTAACTTTTTTTTTTTTAAATTTTAATTTCAGCCAGGCACGGTGGCTCACGCTTATAATGCCAGCACTCTGGGAGGCCGAGGCAGGCAGATCATCTGAGGTCAGGAGTTTGAGACCAGCTTGGCCAACAATGGTGAAGCCCTGTCTCTACTAAAAATACAAAAATTAGCTGGGCGTGGTGGCGCACGCCTATAATCCCAGTTACTTGGGAGGCTGAGGCAGGAGAATTGCTTGAACCTGGGAGGCAGAAGTTGCAGTGAGCCAAGATCACGCCATTGCACTCCAGCCTGGGCAACACAGTGAGACTCTCTCTAAATAAAATAAAATAAATAAATTTAATTTCTTATTTTTTTATAAAGACATGGTCGCCCTATGTTGCCCAGGCTGGTCTTCAACTCTTGGGTTCAAATGATCTTCTCTCTGAGGCCTCCCACAGTACGAGGATTGCAAGCATGAGCCACTGCACCTGCTCTGTAACTGATTGTATTGAGGACACTTGCTGTGCGGCAGTTTAATTGAAAGTTACTGATCGATGTGGACTGGAAGTGCTGGGGAAAGAAGTGTGGACATGGAGGGGAGGAGGGGAAGGAGGGCGAGAGCAGCACCTCCAGCCTTCATTTCCCATGCCTCAGTAACTCTGTGGATTTCCCTCCAAACACATATTTCTTTTGTAATCTAATACAGATGGACAGAAATGGAGATTAATCTCTGAAGCTAGAATTCAAACCAAAGGGACAATTTAGGTTTCACTGAACAAAAGTAAATTCTTTTGAGACAGTGTCTCACTCTGCTGCCCAGGCTGGAGTGCAGTGGCGCGATCTCAGCTCCCTGCAACCTCCGCCTCCCAGATTCAAGGGAGTCTCCTGCCTCAGCCTCCTGAGTAGCTGGGATCACAGGCGTGTACCACCATGCCAGGCTAATTTTTGTATTTTTAGTAGAAACAGGGTTTCACCTTGTTGGCCAGGCTGGTCTTGAACTCCTGACCCCAGGTGATCCATCCGCCTAGGCTTCCCAAAGTGCTGGGATTACAGGCATGAGCCACCGCGACTGGCCCTGAACAAAAGCAAGTTCATGGGTTACTAGTACTTAGCAAAGAAAGGGCACCCCTTCCCCATCCTATCCTCTGACAATTCCTGTCTCCCAAAGGATTTGGAAGGCTGCCCATCACTCAACCACCTCCTGATTAGTTCTCATATCTGCTCCCTTCTCTCCACCCCTTCCCCAGAAGGCCGCCACCGTCGCCAAGCCACAGTTCACTTGCTGCTGGATTTTCTGCTTCCACTCTGGACCCTCCAGTCCAGTCTCTACCAGCAACCCTGAGCTACCGTCCCAATATGAGCACCAAATCCAGTCATTCCTCTGCCCAAAACTCTTCAATAGCTCCCTAGAGCTCAGCCACACTCTTCACGGTGGCCTTCTGGAGTCTGCAAAGTCTAGCCCTTCCTGGTCACCTCTCCCAGCTTGGAACACTGTCTCAGATCTCTCTCTTTCTCCCAGCCCGCTGACTTTCTTTGAGTTTCCCCCATCACAGTAATTGTTTAAAGTCTTACAAAAAAAAAAAAAAATGCTTAGGTCAGGTGCAGTGGCTCATACCTGTAATCCCAGCACTTTGGGAGGCTGAGGCAGGTGGATTGCTTGAGACCAGGAGTTTGAGACCAGCATGGGCAACAGGAAGAAAACCAATCTCTACAAAAAGCACAAAAATGCCGGGCGCGGTGGCTCACGCCTGTATTCCCAGCTCTCAGGGAGGCAGAGGCGGGAGGATAGCTTGAGCCCAGAAGTTCGAGACCTGCCTGGGTAATACAGCGAGACCCCATTCTCCACAAAAAGGAAAAAAAAAAAGACAAAAAGCACAAAAATTAGCCTGGTGTGTTGGTGCACCCTTGTAGTCCCAGCTACTTGTGAGGCTGAGGTGCGAGGATTGCTTGAGCCTGGGAGATGGAGGTGGCAGTGAGATGAGATCACGTCACTGCGCCACAGCCTGGATGACAGAGTAAGACTCTGTCTCAGCCGGGCGCGGTGGCTCAAGCCTGTAATCCCAGCACTTTGGGAGGCCGAGACGGGTGGATCACGAGGTCAGGAGATCGAGACCATCCTGGCTAACACGGTGAAACCCCGTCTCTACTAAAAATACAAAAAACTAGCCGGGCGAGGTGGCCGGCACCTATAGACCCAGCTACTCCGGAGGCTGAGGCAGGAGAATGGTGTAAACCCGGGAGGCGGAGCTTGCAGTGAGCTGAGATCCGGCCACTGCACTCCAGCCTGGGCGATAGAGCGAGACTCCGTCTCAAAAAAAAAAAAAAAAAGACTCTGTCTCAAAAAAAAAAAGAAAAAAAAAAGCTTGAGATGTAATTCACATATTATAGAATTCACCCATTTAACTATGTAAGTCAATGGTTTTTAGTATATATCCACAAAGTCCTGTGACCATCACTACAACTTTAATTGTTTATATTTCAATAGTTTTGGAGATGCAGGTGGTTTTTGGTCACATAGACAAGTTCTTCGGTGGTGACTTTGGACATTTTGGTGCACCCATCACCTGCGCAGTGTACACTGTATCCAGCATGTAATCTTTTATCCCTCACCCCCTCCCAACCTTACCCTCCAGTCCCCAAAGTCCATTGTATTTATTTATTTATTTATTTATTTATTTATTTATTTATGGATTTATTTATTTTGAGATGGAATCTTGCTCTGTGGCCCAGGAGTGCAGTGGCGCAATCTCGGCTCACTGCAACCTCCATCTCTGAAGTTAAGGTGATTATCCTGCCTCAGCCTCCTGAGTAGCTGGGATTACAG
>NW_012123598.1:2282667-2290348 GCF_000951035.1 Colobus angolensis palliatus
TGTTAGCCAGGATGGTCTCGATCTCCCGACCTCGTGATCCACCTGTCTCGGCCTCCCAAAGTGCTGGGATTAGAGGCTTGAGCCGCCGCACCCAGCCTTATTTTTTTAATTATGGCCATTCTCACAGGAGTAAGGTATTATCTCATTGTGGTTTTAATTCGCATTTCCCTGATAATGAGTGATGCTGAGCAGTTTTCATATGTTTGTGGGCTGTTTGTAATATCTTCTGTTGAAAGAATTGTCTCTTCACGTCCTTTGCCTGCTTTGTCATTGGATCATTTTTTTTTCTTGCTGATTTGTTAGAGCTCCTTGGAAATTCTGGATATCAGTCCTTTGTCAGATGCATAGCTTGCAAATATTAAAATAATAGCAAAACCCCCATTTCTTTTGCACCAACCTTAATATAAGGTGAGCGACGAGGATCCAGTTTCATTTTTCTACATGTGACTTGCCAGTTTCCCAGCACCATTTATTGACTAGGGTGTCCTTTCCCCATTTTATGTTTTTGTATGTTTTGTGGAAGATCAGCTGATGATTGTGACATGAGGGCAGAGGGAAAACATGGCTAACAGAGAGTTTTCCCTACCTACCACAACATGTAGTTCCTTCTGAAAGAACATCTTTTCCTTATTCATTATGTTTTATTTTTGGTTCTGTCTTCCTCAACTACATTAAGCCCTTGGTCTATCTGTTCTCTGATGCATCCAAAGGGCAAAGATCTTTGTCTATCTGGTCTCTGATAAATCCCAAGCACCCAGATTGGTGCCTGGCACATAGTAGGTGCTCAATAAGTACCAGTCGAATGTATAACATCTTCAGTCTGTCAGACGCCCTGCTAGGGACTGAGGACAAGATCCCTGCTCTGCTGGGGCTAATCTTCTAGTTGGGAAGAGTCACACAGGCAAGCAGGCAAATAATTGCAAATCCTGATAGACCATGAAGTTCAAAGAGGATGAAGCAAAGAGAGCATGGGAGGGGAGGAAAGAGGAGAGAAGCTGCTGTGAAGGGGCGAGGAGTTAGGGTAAACCTAGGAGATGAGAAGAATGAGAGGGGAAGCACAACCGGCGCAGGGAACTGCCTGTCCAACTGTCCTCAGAGTAAAAGGCTTGGCCTATTCCAGCCGGGCGCAGTGGCTCATGCCTGTAATCCCAGCCCTTTGGGAGGCCGAGATGGGTAGATCATGAGGTCATGAGATCGAGACCATCCTGGCTAACACGGTGAAACCCCGTCTCTACTGAAAATACAAAAACATTACCCGGGCATAATGGCGGGTGCCTGTAGCCCCAGCTACTTGGGAGGCTGAGGCAGGAGAATGGCGTAAACCTGGGAGGCGGAGCTTGCAGTGAGCCGGTATCGGGCCACTGCACTCCAGCCTGGGCGAGAGTGAGACTCTGTCTTAAAAAAAAAAACAAAAGCTTGGCCTATTCCAGAAACAAACAAAAAGGCAAGGGAGCCTCAGGAGATGGTGCAAGGGCTTCTGGGTTTTCGGGGAGTCTGGGGTTTATGCAAAATGTAGTGGGGAGGAAGACTCGAGTTTTCAGCTGGGGTGGGGCATGTGGGATTTGTGTAAAGCTGGGAGCAAACTACAGCTCAAGGGCCTACTTTGGCCACTGTCTGTTTTTGGAAACACACCCATTAGTTTTCTTCTCAGGAGCTACAAAGGCAGAGTTTAGTGAGTTGGACCAGAGACCAATGGACCACAGCATCGGAAAACCTTTTTGGAAAAGGTCTGCCAGCCCGGATTTCAGGCGATTATTCAGGGTACAGGTGATCCCTCCCACTCCCTCACCAGTTCTTGTTGACATCATCTCATCACGTCCCCCCATTCCTAATGCCACCAATCCTGCTTGGAGCCACCATCATCCCACCTGAACAAATGTAATCACCTCCTCATTGGCCTCCCTGTTTCTGTTCATAAGTCCGACGGAGTCATTCTCTGCTCAAAGCCACCAATGCCTCCCCATTGCTCAAAAAACAGACAGACTTCTCACCATGGCCTAGGAGGCCCACCAGCACCCCTTCACCTCTCTGGCCTCAGATCCCTCTACTTGCTCTGCCTCACTCCAACCCAGCCTCACTGGCCTCCTAATGTTCCCTAAAAGCACCAAGCACAATCTCCTTGGCAGCTGCTGTTCCCTTTGTTCAAAATACTTTTCCCATAGACCCTCCCACAGCCCCAACGACCTTTCCTCAGACAGATTTTCCCTGCCTAGTCAAGGTAAAATGGCAGCCCCATCCCTCCCCCTTGAACCTCCCCCTCCCACTGATTGTTCATCTTTATCACTTGCTGGTTGTTCTTTAGTCTTTATCACTTGCTGACATGATGGTATAGACTTACTTGCTATCTGGCTCCCACACCAGGAGGTAGGATCCACGAAAGTCGAGGTTTTGTCCCTTTTATTCTCTGCTGTATCCCATAGCATCCTGCCAGCTATAGTGTAGACCCTAATAAAGAAGAACAAATGTATTGAATAAATGCAGGTGTACAGAGGGGGATCATAATAATTAATAAGATCCACCCATCATGGTTGTTACGAGGATTAAATGACATCAAGCATGTAAAGAAACTAGAACAGGGTCTGGCACACAGCAAATAATAAATAATAACCATTAGTATTAGCATCATTATTGTTATGTCTTTGGGGTAGATTTTTGAGATCAAGACAAGTTTAGCCACCAGCTTTGCCTTATCCCAGCTGGGGTACCCCGAGCAAGTCACTTTACCTCCTGCTCCTTCAGTTTCCTTGTCTGTGAATTGGGCTGGAATCCTCCACACCCAGCAGGCTAAAACTGAAGATCAGCAAAATGCTGATTGGCAAAATGGGATGACGGTGACTCTAAGCAGGATTGGTGGCATAGGTGATGGGGGAAGTGATGAGATTCAGTAGATGACATCAACAGGAACTGATATAGATTGGACCTGGGGTGAAGGAGCAGGAAAGGATCACCTGTAGCCGCCATTTCTCCACAAACTAGTTATGATGGTGACTTTTTATGCTGTAGCTGTTTTTTCTGTTGTTTTGGGGTTTTTTGGGTTTTGTTTTTTGTTTTGTACATATTGGCAGGGGTCTCTCACTACGTTGCCCAGGCTGATCTCAAACTCCTGGGCTCAAGTGATCCACCTACCTTGGCCTCCCAAAGTGCTGGGATTACGGGCGTGAGTCACTGTATCCGACCATGAAGGGTTTTTTTTGTTTGTTTTTTTTGTTTTGTTTTGTTTTTTGAGACAGGGTCTTGCTCTGTTGCCCAGGCTGGGGTGCAGTGGCAAGATCTCAGCTCACTGCAACCTCCACCTCCCAGCTTTTAACTGATTCTCCCATTTCAGTCTCACAAGCAGCTGGGATTACAGGGCTGCATCAACACACCTGGCTAATTTTTGTATTTTCAGTACAGATGGGGTTTCACCATGTTGGCCAGGCTGGTCTCCAACTCCTGACCTCAAGTGATCTGCCAGCCTCAGCCTCCCAAAGTGCTGGGATTACAGGCGTGAGCTACCACGCCTGGCCTTGGCCATGTAGATTTCTTTCACACCTTCCTTATTCTTTCTTCAGAAACTGAGGCCCAGTTTCTGAGGGGAAAGCTGGTAGCCAGGGTCTTTTCAGGTACCTGTGGCCAAATTAGGCCCAGATGTTAATGCTCTCATCCACAGCTGAAAAGCCCAAGAAACTAAGAAGAGCTGTGGACGCACAGACCGGCAGAGACACCGAGAAGGCACTGCAACCACACTGTACAGATGAGCAAAGGGAGGCAACTTCAGCATTCCCTCCTCCTCTCTAAGCACCTCCAAAAGGCCTGCTCAGGGAGCTCTGGCCACCGTTCTCAGGCAACCGCGTAACGTTTTTACCGACACTGAGGGCTGGAGACGGTCCCCTTTCCAGGCAGCTATGTGTCCATTTCCTAGAGAGGGAAACTGAGTCCCAGAGAAGGTGGGGTGTGGCTGGAGACCATGGGTCAGGCACAGGCAGAACCATACCCTGAATAAACGTCTTTGGACTCTCTGACTTCTTTCCCTGGCATCACAACGGATCCCAGTGCCCATTTATCACATAAGGAAACTGAGGCTGGGGTCTTCGATGAAGCCTGGCAGGGGTCGGGGTCACACACGGAGGGCAAGGCTGTCCAAGCCTTCAAGGTCATTCTGACTGATCTTTGAGCCCTCGCAATACAGGACGTGGGCCCAAGACCATTTCCAGCACAAAATGGCGCCTCGTAGAAAAATGTAGCCGGAGTTTCAGCGCCCACCTCCACCATGGTTCAGAGGAGGGGGCGCGGGCTGCAGCGCACACCTCATTTGCGTGCATAAAAAATCAGCGGATTTCGTTGGCTGGGAGCGGTTTGATCTGCAGGAAACTGGGTCTGTATTGGTCGCTATCCATTCCTGCCCGCCCTCTGACCGGTCTGTCAGCCATTGGCCCATGAAAGTCTCGTGACCCACCAGTCACGAAGACGCATCCCTATTGGCCCCAGCGCCTTCCATCACGCGTTTAAAACCCCGAGTCCCGCCTCTTCTCGCCACGCTCCAGCCTCCAGGAAGACCGTTAGTCGCGTGCGCGACTTCCTCGGCGTCAGAGCGCGCGCGCGCGCGCGTAGGCCCGGCCGTGGCGGCGTCTCATTCAAACGGCCCAATCAGCGGCCGCGTCGCCTTCCCCGTCCCTTTCCTCTCTACTTCCCCTTTTCAGCCTCTCCGTTCTTTGAGCACCCTCCCCGACCCCCGCGGGCCCCCATTGGCCGGCCCGCTACCCAGCCCTCTCCGCCACTTCCCTAGCTTCTGACCATAGTTTGCGGGGAAGGGAGCGAGCGCGTCGAACACCAAGGAACGTGCGCGCTGACGTCACGGTTGAAGCTCGGGGGCTGAGGGGCCGCGGAGGGCGTGGCCTGCGGGCGGCTATAAAGAGTCGGTGGTGCGCGCGCGCTTGGCTCAGTGCTGCCGGGCACCGGGGCGGCGGATTGTTGAAGGCTGTTAGCGGCGGACGTCGGAGGCAGCGGGGAGCGGAGCGGGGCCGCCGGGGCCTCTCCAGGGCCGCAGCGGCAGCAGTTGGGCCCCCCGCCCCGGCCGGCGGACCGGAGAACGCAGGAAGGGGGCCGGGGGGACCCGCCCCCGGCCGGCCGCAGCCATGGTAAGCGCGGACGGTGAGGCCCAAGAGGGTGGTCGGGGATGTCCCTGAGGGAGGAGGTGGAGTCTCAGGGGCCTCACGATGGGCGGCCTTGAGGGATTTGAGGGCCAGCCTGGGGGTCCCTGACCCGGGATGAGCCCGAGGGCCTTCCTGCAGGCAGAGCAGGAGCTCGGGCGGCCCCCAGTCTCCCTGGCGGCGAGGGCTCCGGGCGCTTTGCGGCCCGCCCATGGGTGTTACCAGGAGCAAGGACGCCCCGCCGCCATCTCCAGACCTGAGCCGGGGTTTCAAGGATGCTCTAACCAAAAATTAGTGGATTAGGGGGAGAGAGTAGATCTCTGGCCTACGTGGAACCACTGGAGCCCAAGCAGGATTAGGAGCGGGCTTTGGGGGTTTCTGGGGTGGGTGGAGTTATGTGCAAGCCCCCCCCGCGGGAACCCGCCCCCATTTCTGTTGGAAACTCTGCCTGGGCTGGTGGCCTGAAGCATTCTGGGTGAGGGTCTGGGAGTTCAAGGGTGATTGACAGCCGGGGGCCACTGAGTCAAGACTTGGGCAGTCTCCCAGCTCTTAACACCCGCTCACCCTGCTCTCCCATCCGTGCCCAGAACTCCAATGTGGAGAACCTGCCTCCGCACATCATCCGCCTGGTGTACAAGGAGGTGACGACACTGACCGCAGACCCACCCGATGGCATCAAGGTCTTTCCCAACGAGGAGGACCTCACCGACCTCCAGGTCACCATCGAGGGCCCTGGTGAGTTTGGAAGGAAAGAGGGAAGGGGCTGCTGCTTAGATCACCCCACCGGGAAGTACCTGTTACAGGCTGGCCTTGTGTCAGGTGCTGGGGATGCAGTCGTGGACAGGGCAGGACGTCACAAATGACAGTTACGTACTTTTTTCCCGTAAGAGTTGAGAAATACCTGTATGGAACAGTACTCTAGATTTGAAGCAAGGCTTTCAGACATGGCTTCCCTGGACCTGAGGGTGGGTAGGAATTAAGTAGGAATGGCAAGAGAGTTCCAGGTGGTGGGAATGGTGTCAGCGAGGGCCTGGGAGGGTGGGCCAAATGATCTCAAACTCCATCCTGCTGTGAGTGTCAGGGCTGAGGAAACGAGGAGATGCAGATGGTGGGGAGACAGGTCATAAATACCCCCGCATGCTTTGCGGAGTGATTTAGAATACTGCTTCATGCAAGCTACATCTCTGTTATCACCAGAATGCCTACAAAGTTGGGATTTGAGCAGAGCCTGTGAAGTGTGAAGGAACAGTCTAGTCCGCTGTGGTGACGGTGGCAGGTGGTCAGGGCAGACCTGAAAGTGGTGACAGTTGAGGGCCCTTCATGCCTTGCTGCAGGGGGCACGGGATCATGAGAATGGGAAGGCTCAAAACACACATGAAGAAAGTTGATGGTGAAGCTGCCGAGGTCTTTTAGGGCTTCTAGGCCCCTGCAAGGAGTTTGTAGAGGAAGCTGGTGGAAGGTTTAAAGCAGGGGTGTGACAGATCCCTCCACAGTTCCTATCTGACTATAGTGAGGAGAGCCGGCCTGGCAGGGGGAAGAACTCAGAGGCCAGCCAGGAAGCCAGCCTTGGAAATGGGATGAGATTCAGGGGAGGACCTAGTGGGCCATGCTCAGACTGCCGATGGGCTAGCAGAGGGACAGTATTTTGACCCATGCAAGTGGGTGAGTGGGAGAAGCACTGACTGAGGTGGGAGACTGTGGAGTTGACAGACAGCTGGATCCTTGATCTGAAAGGCATATAAGTGGGCATCTTATAGGAAGATAAGTGCGTACTCGGGTCCCTGCCACCTGGGAAGGGCCTGTGACTGGAGTGGTCACTTGGGCTGAGAAAGGGTATCCAGGGGAGTGCAGATGAGCTTGATAGTGACACAGGTGGGGGCTGCAAGATGGGCATCATCTCTGAGGTTCTGGGGGAGGTCCTGTGGCCCCCTAGGAACTCAGTCTTTCTTGTTTTGTTTTGTTTTTTTTTCCCCCCCTCGTAATGGAGTCTTGCTCTGTCACCCAGGCTGGAGTGCCATGTGCAACCTCTGCCTCCTGGGTTCAAGCAATTCTCCTGCCTCAGCCTCCCGAGTAGCTGGGATTACAGATGTGCACCACCATGCCCAGCTAATTGTTTGTGGTTTTAGTAGAGACGGCATTTCACCATGTTGGCCAGGCTGGTCTCGAACTCCTGACCTTGTGATCTGCCCGCCTCAGCCTCCCAAAGTGCTAGGATTACAGGCGTGAGCCACCGCGCTTGGCTTTTTTTTTTTTTAAACAGAGTTTTGCTCTTGTTGCCCAGGCTGGAGTGCAATGGTGCCATCTCGGCTGATTGCAACCTCCGCCTCCCGGTTTCAAGGGATTCTTCTGCCTCAGCCTTCCGAGTAGCTGGGATTACAGGCATGCACCACCATGCCTGACTAATTTTCTATTTTTAGTAGAGACAGGGTTTCTCCATGTTGGTCAGGCTGGTCTTGATCTCCCGACCTTGGTTGATCCGCCCGCCTCAGCCTCCCAAAGTGCTGGGATTACAGGCATGAGCCACCACGCCCAGCCTCTTGCTCTTAAGAATT
>NW_012123598.1:2290490-2308411 GCF_000951035.1 Colobus angolensis palliatus
GTAAACCCGGGAGGCGGAGGTTGCAGTGAGCTGAGATCTGGCCACTGCACTCCAGCCCGGGCGACAGAGCAAGACTCCGTCTCAAAAAAAAAAAAAGAATTCTACAGCCTGACTGAGCTTAGTGGTTCCCGCCTGTAATCCCAGCACTTTGGGAGGCTGAGGGGAACAAATTGCTTGAGCCTAGGAGTGCAAGACCAGCTTGGGCAACATAGTGAGACCCACCAGGCCTGGAGGCTGTAGTCCCAGCTACTTGGCAGGCTGAGATGGGAGGAACACCTGAGCTCAGGAATTGCAGGCAGCAATGAACTGAGATTGTGCCACTGCAGTCCAGCCGGGGTGACACAAGAGAGCCTATTTCAAAAAAAAGAAAAAAAGAATCCTCCAGTCTGATGACAGAGCTGGCAGGGCATCCAGCTGCATCACAGCCGGACTGTGGAGACTGGACTTTGGGGTGTTGAGGTGCCTTGGGAGTCCTGAGTGCCCTGACCCTGTGCCCCTCCCTCCACTCCAGAGGGGACCCCATATGCTGGAGGTCTGTTCCGCATGAAACTCCTGCTGGGGAAGGACTTCCCTGCCTCCCCACCCAAGGGCTACTTCCTGACCAAGATCTTCCACCCAAATGTGGGCGCCAATGGCGAGATCTGCGTCAACGTGCTCAAGAGGGACTGGACGGCTGAGCTGGGCATCCGACACGTACTGCTGGTGAGTTCTGGGCTGGGGCTGGGCCTCCTGCCTCCTGACTCTGGAGGTCCACTGGTGTCTCAGCCATAGCGCTTTGTTTAGTTTTTCTGAATCAACTCTGAAGTGGTTGAAGGTTTCCACATAAAAATCCAGGTTGCTAGCTTTCCTGGAAAGATGGACAGTGCCAGACCCAGGACACCAAGTACTGTTGAGAAGTGCCCAAGGGCACCTTGCTATGCAACGAGTGGTGAGTTTGTATTGTAGGATGGTTTTTCTCTTCTCTCTCTATTTATTTATTTTTTTTTTGAGATGGAGTCTCGCTCTGTCCCCCTGGCTGGAGTGCAGTGGCGTGATCTTGGCTCACTGCAAGCTCCGCCTCCCGGGTTCCTGCCATTCTCCTACCTCAGCCTCCCAAGTAGCTGGGACTACAGGCGCCCGCCACCGTGCCCGGCTAATTTTTTTGTTTTTTGTATTTTTAGTAGAGACGGGGTTTCACCATGGTCTCAATCTCCTGACCTTGTGATCCGCCCGCCTCGGCCTCCCAGAGTGCTGGGATTACAGGCATGAGCCACCGCGCCCAGCCTCTTTCTTTTTAAAAACAAGGATAGGGTAGGCCAGGTGCAGTGGATCACTTGAGGTCAGGAGTTTAAGACCAGCCTGGCCAACATGGTGAAACCCTGTCTCTACTAAAAATACAAAATTTAGCCGGGCGCGATGGCGTGCGCCTGTAGTCCCAGCTACTCGGGAGGCTGAGGCAGGAGAATTGCTTGAGCCTGGGAGGCGGAGATTGCAGTGAGCCAAGATCGCGCCACTGCACTCCAGCCTGGGCAACAGAGTGAGAGTCAAGGGTCTAGTTAGAAGCTTTTCTTTCCTTCCTTCCTTCCTTCCTTTCTTTTTTCTTTTTTTTTTAAAGCTACAGGCTCTTTGTTGCCCAGGCTGGAGTGCAGTGGCGCAATCATAGCTCACTGTAGCCTTGAATTCCTGGGCTCAGGTGATCTTCCTGCCTCAGCTTCCTGAATGGCTGGTATTACAGGCATGCACCACCATACTTAGTTTTTATATTTTATATTTGTATGGTTTGCAGAGATGGGGTCTCATTGGAAGCTAAAGCTGAGTTTACATGTCGTACAACTCACTGTTCCAAAGTATCAGTTGAGTGGTTTTTTAATAGCGATAGGGTCCATAAACCAGTGCTTCTCAGCCAGAGGTGATTGTGCCCCCAAGGGGTATTATGCAGTCAGGAGACCAAAGAGGTTGTCTTTGGTCTAGTGCCGCTGGCATCTAGTGGGTGGAGGCCAAGGGTGCTGCCCAAATCCTGCAGTGCATGAGATGGCTCCATAACACGGAGTGACCTGGCTGCGGTGCTGCCGAGGTGGAGGCATCCTGGTCTAGGCTGGTGCTCCAAGGTTTCCACAGGCTGCTGCCTCCCCACAAGCTGAAAAAAAATTAACCAAATTTCTAATGAGTCCCTGGGGGACCTGGCAGAGAGGGTGGGGAATTGGGGTTTCCTGCCATGCACAGGGAGAGGATTGAGCTCCAAGGTAAACAGACCCCAAACCTCTCCCACGTGCATCGCCTCCCTTCCCCTGGGGTGTCAGGAGGCTGCTGGGAACATTGGCACTGAGCTCCAGGCCTACTTGCTGCTAGGTCGACATCTGGGACTGTCAGGGGCTCAGCTAGCAAGAGAGCCGCAAGAAGGGCAGCTAGACCTGCAGTTTGGGTGCAGCGATGAGAATTAGGGTGGGAACCTGCGTCCTGGTCACCATCAGTGATACCCGCTGAGCATCTGCTGAGGCAGGTACTGTGTGTGTGTCATAGTGGCCACAGAGAGCAAACTGCTGTGGCCAGTTTGCCCAGACCCGCTTCAGAGGATCCACAGGGGCTGCCGGTCACCCTCTGCACTCCAATTTACCCGTCAGGACGGGCTGATGAAGGGTGTTAAGAGGAATCTCTGGACCACCCTTGAAATGCACCTCAGGCCACCAGTCCTCGTGTCTTGCCCTCTTGTGTATGGTCCAACCCATCTAGAGTCTTAGGCTGTGAACTTGGGATTTCTGATAAAAGACAGTGAGAGGTCAGGATTTATGCTGGATCTGGAAAGATAGGGAGCTTCAGAGTCCAACACGCAGGTGTGAGTCTCTTCCCTCTGTCCAGACTCCAGGCCTCACTGAACCAGAGGGCCTCTGAGGTCATGCTGAACTGCATGGAGGCAAATTCAAAACCATGATAGGACTCAAGTCTGGGGCTCAGGCAAGTAATGGGCTCCTGAGAGGGGCCTTGGCATTTACCCATCACCCCGCAAGCTCCACAGAGGACTCGGGACGTTTCAAACCACTGGGCCTGTGGTATCGTGTCCTTTTGGGAACGTGAACTGTAGGCAGCTCACAGGAAAGTGGGCTCTGAGGGAGACAGGGAGCAAGGATGAGGGAGGATGCAGCATCGCATAGGTGGGGCCTGGATCTGCAGCTGAGTTGGGAGCAGAAGGAACAGCCAGAGCGGAGGCCACCCTGTTGTGGGGGCCTGGGGGTCCCTGTAGGTTGCCCGACCCTCCGTGACCCTGGGCCTCTTCCCACAGACCATCAAGTGCCTGCTGATCCACCCTAACCCCGAGTCTGCACTCAACGAGGAGGCGGGCCGCCTGCTCTTGGAGAACTACGAGGAGTATGCGGCTCGGGCTCGGCTGCTCACGGAGATCCACGGGGGCGCCGGCGGGCCCAGCGGCAGGGCTGAAGCCGGTCGGGCCCTGGCCAGTGGCACTGCAGCCTCCTCTACCGACCCTGGAGCCCCAGGGGGCCCGGGAGGGGCTGAGGGTCCCATGGCCAAGAAGCATGCTGGCGAGCGCGATAAGAAGCTAGCGGCCAAGAAAAAGACGGACAAGAAGCGTGCGCTGCGGCGGCTGTAGTGGGCTCTCTTCCTCCTTCCGCCGTGACCCCAACCTCTCCTGTCCCCTCCCTCCAACTCTGTCTTTAAGTTATTTAAATTATGGCTGGGGTCTGGGAGGGTACAGGGGGCACTGGGACCTGGATTTGTTTTTCTAAATAAAGTTGGAAAAGCAGCTTCTGTGTCTCACAAATGCCCCAGAACCACTGCATTTGCCACGAGTCTCTGGGAGATTGGCTCCCCTGCACAGGCCCTGAGTCCTTATACAGCCTCCCGGACTGCAGCAGTAGGTCCATCTAGCTCACCAGCCCTCCTGTTTGAGGATTGGGTCCACCTCTGTTCTCTGGGGGTAGAGCAGTCACAACCCCTCTTTGGAGTCAGATTTCCAATCTAAAGTGGGGTGGGGACCTGGAGGCTGCTCCTGGTGGCCTGAGTGGCACTGCCCTATATTTCTCCCTCTAGAAGAATGGACACGTTGGTATGGCAGTGGTATTCCTGCTCAGGATGGCCAGGTGCGAGCAGTCTGGCATGAGGCTCGCCTCGTCTGTCTGGTTCTGGACTGGGTCAAGGTTCAGTCCCCTTGAATCATCTGATCCCGCTTTGCGCTACAGATTGGTTTTTCCCTTGTGGGCAGCAAAGCCTGTTCCCACGTGTATTTCTGCACTACAGATCACAAAGCCAGTGGCTTAAAACAACACCCACTTCAGACTTTCTGTTGGAAGTCTGGACACAGCTGAGCTAGTCCCTGCTTAGTGCTTTGCAGGCTAAAATTGAAATATTGGTTGTTCATGTTCTTTAGTCTGGGTCCTCTTCCATTCAAGCTCATGGTTGGCTGATTTCAGTTCTTGTAGAGCTAAGGTCTTGGCTCCAAGAAGCTGCCCCTCCTCGGGCCCTGGCAGGCCTGATTTACGGGCCCCATTCCCTTTGAAGTGCTCACCGATTAGATCAGGCCCATCCAGATACTTAAGTGATAATGACTAAATGGCAGGGGTAAGATCCCAGCTTAGCCTTAGTTTCTGCCCTCAAGGGGAAGGGATTGTCCTGGGTGTGCACATCAGAGGGTGGGGAAACTTCCCATTCTATTAATGGGTTTAGGTTATTTAGACCAATGTCTCATTAATTTAAAAAAAAAAAAAGGCCGGGCGCGGTGGCTCAAGCCTGTAATCCCAGCACTTTGGGAGGCCGAGACGGGCGGATCATGAGGTCGGGAGATCAAGACCATCCTGGCTAACACAGTGAAACCCCGTCTCTACTAAAAATACAAAAAAACTAGCCGGGCGAGGTGGCGGGCGCCTGTAGTCCCAGCTACTCAGGAGGCTGAGGCAGGAGAATGGCGTGAACCCGGGAGGCGGAGCTTGCAGTGAGCCGAGATTGCGCCACTGCACTCCAGCCTGGGCAACAGAGCGAGACTCCATCTCAAAAAAAAAAAAAAATACCAAGATAGAATTAGACAGTTGGGAATTTCAGCCCCACCCACCCCTACCAACCTCTGGGAAGAGAGGAACTGAAGGTTGAGGTCAATGACCAATAGTCAATGATTTGTCTAATATGCCCATGTAATGAAACCTCCATTAAAACACTAAACGGGGCTGGACACAGTGGCTCACGCCTGTAATCCCAGCACTTTGGGAGGCTGAGGCAGGCAGGTCATCTGAGGTCAGGAGTTCAAGACCAGCCTGGACAACATGGTGAAACCCCATCTCTACTAAAAATACAAAAATTAGCTGGACGTGGTGGTGCATGTCTAATCCCAGCTACTTGGAAGGCTGAGGCAGGAGAATCACTTGAACCTGGGACGCGGAGGTTTCAGTGAGCTGAGATTGCACCACTGCACGCCAGCCTGGGTGACAGAGCAAGACTCCGTTGAAAAGAAAAGGAAAGGAAAGGAAAGAATTGGCCAGGCATGGTAGTATGCGCCTGTAATCTCAGCTCTTCCAGGGGCAGAGATGTGAGGGTCACTTGAGATGGGCATGTTGGCGCTGCAGTGAGCTATGATCGTGCCACTGCACTCCAGCCTAGGTGACAGAGGGAAACCCTTCCTCAAAACAAACCGGGCACGGTGGTTCACCTATAATCCCAGCATTTTGGGAGGCCGAGGCTGGTGGACCACTTCACATCGGGAGTTCAAGAGCAGCCTGCCCAACGTGGCGAAACCTCGTCTCAACTAAAAATACAAAAATCAGCCAGGCATTGTGTGCATGCCCGAAGCCTCAGCTATTCAGGACGTTGAGGCAGGAGAATTACTTGAACCCAGGAGGCAGAGATTGCAGTGAGCCGAGATTGCACCACTGCACTCCAGTCTGGGCAAAAGAGTGAGACTCTGGGCCGGGCGTGGTGGCTCAAGCCTGTAATCCCAGCACTTTGGGAGGCCAAGATGGGCGGATCACGAGGTCAGGAGATTGAGACCATCCTGGCTAACACGGTGAAACCCCGTCTCTACTAAAAAATACAAAAAAAAAACTAGCCAGGCGTGGTGGCGGGCGCCTGTAGTCCCACCTACTCGGGAGGCTGAGGCAGGAGAATGGTGTAAACCCGGGAGGCGGAGCTTGCAGTGAGCTGAGATCCGGCCACTGCACTCCAGCCTGGGCGACAGAGCGAGACTCCATCTCAAAAAACAAAAAAAAACAAAAAAAAAGAGTGAGACTCTGTCTTAACACCCCCGCCACTCCCCCCAACACACAACAAAATGTATAACGAGTTCCTACAAATGAATAAGAAAAAAACACAAAAAATGAAAGAAAAATTGGCAAAAACACTTAAGCACGTCACAACACAGGAAATCCACATGGTTACTCAACATATGTAAAGGTACTCAACATCATTAGTAATTGGAAAAATGCAAATGTAAACCAAGATTGAGGCCATTACACTCCTAGATGAACAACAATTAAATCTGAGAATACCAAGTGTTGACAAGGTGGCAGAGCACTGGGAACTCCTACAGACTCCAGTTGGAAGAGTGAGATGGTAAAGCCTGTTTTGAAACTTTGTAGTAAAGTCAAAACAACTCAACTTATTACTCAACAATCTTTTTTGTTTTGGTTTGGTTTTCATTTACATTGAGGTTCCCTTTGTTTCTATTTCTCCACAACCATCCATGCGGGGGTAACTCCCTCCTGTGTCTCAAGCCCAAATCCCACTCTGGAAATTCACATTCCCATTTCTTTCTTTTTGTTTCTTTGAGACAGATTTTCACTACATCACCCAGTCTGGGGTGCAATGGTGCAATCTCAGCTCATTGCAACCTCTGCCTCACGGGTTTCAAGTGATTTCATGCCTCAGACTCCCGAGTAGCTGGGATTACAGGCGTGCGCCACCAAGCTGGGCTAATTTTTGTATTTTTAGTACAGACAGGGTTTCACCACATTGACCAGGCTGGTCTTGAACTCCTGGCCTCAAGTGATCGGCCTGCCTCAGCCTCCCAAAGTGCTGGGATTACAGGCGTGAGCCGCCGTGCCCAGCCTCACATTCCCATTTCTGACTCTACAGGGCACAGGTTGTTTTCTGTAAAAAGATGGGGTATCACTATGCTATCCAAGATGGCCTCAAACTCGCGGGCTCAACTGATGCTCCCACCTCCCACCTCAGCCTCCCTAGTAGCTGGGACTATAGGCACGCACCACCATGCCCAGCTCTCATATATTTGAAAATACACAACAGAGTTAAAACATTTGTCCCGATTACAAACAGTATAAACATACTTGTATATTCAAGAAACAATACCATACAGCACAAACATAATCAAAACTAAGCAAGTCACAAAAGATACTACAGCTTGAATGTCTTCACACACAATTCATAAATAGGCAAAAATAAATTCTCCTGCTGAACATACATATGTTGGTGGTAAACTATAAAACTGTAAGAGAAAACAAGGAGGTCGAGTGTGGTGGCTCCTGCCTGTAATCCTAACACTTTGGGAGGCTGAGGCAGGCAGATGGCTTGAGCTCACCGGTTCGAGACCAGCCTGGGCAACATGGCGAAACCGTGTCTGTACAAAAAACACAAAAATTTTCTGGATGCCGTGATGTGCACCTGTAGTCCCAGCTATTCAAGAGGCTGAGGTGGGAGGATGGCTTCAGCCTGGCAGGCAGAGGTTGCAGTGAGCCAAGATCGTGCCACTGCACTGTAGCCTGGGCGATAGAGCCAGAGCTTGCTTCAGAAAAGAAACAGGAGGAGGACCAGGCACCGTGGCTCATGCCTGTAATCCCAGCACTCTGGGAGGCCAAGGTGGGCAGATCACGAGGTCAGGAGATCGAGACCATCGTGGCTAACATGGTGAAAACCCATCTCTACTAAAAATATAAAAAATTAGCCGGGCGCGGTGGCGGGTGCCTGTAGTCCCAGCTACTCGGGAGGCTGAGCCAGGAGAATGGCATGAACCCGGGAGGCGGAGCTTGCAGTGAACTGAGATCAGGCCACTGCACTCCAGCCTGGGCGACACAGCGAGACTGTCTCAAAAAAAAAAAACTTAGCTGGGTGTGGTGGCACACACCTGTCGTCCCAGCCACTCTGGAGACTGACGTGCAAGGACCGTTTCAGCCCAGTTCAAGGCTAGACAGAGCCATGATCTCGCCACAGCACTCCAGCCTGGGAAACCGAGTGAGATTCTTTCTTTTTTCTTTTTTTTTTTTAGACGGAGTCTCACTCTGTCACACAGGCTGGAGTGCTGTGGCATGATCTTGGCTCACTGCAACCTCCGCCTCGTGGGTTCAAGCAATTCTCCTGCCTCAGCCTCCTGAGTAACTGGGACTATAGGCGCCCGCCACCACGCCCGGCTAATTTTTTGTATTTTCAGTAGAGACAGGGTTTTGCTGTGTTAGCCAGGATTGTCTTGATCTGACGTCGTGATCCGCCTGCCTCGACCTCCCAAAGTGCTGAGATTACAGGCGTGAGCCACTAGCTGAGACCCGGTCTCTTAAAAACAAAATAGATTGGCTGGGCGCGGTGGCTCACACCTGTAATCCCAGCATTTTGGGAGGCCAACGCAGGTGGATCACTGGAGGTCAGGAGTTCGAGAACAGCCTGGCCAACACGGTGAAACCCCATCTCTACTAAAAATACAAAAATTAGCTGGGCATGGTGGCAGGTGCCTGTAATCCCAGCTACTTGAGGGGCTGAGGCAGGAGAATCGCTTGAACCCAGGAGGCGAAGGTTGCAGTGAGCTGAGGTCACAGTGCGCTGAGGTCATGCCATTGTACTCCAGCCTGGGCAACAGAGCGAAACTCTGTTTCAAAAAAAAAAAAAGGTTGGCGATTGCCAGGGGCTAGAGGGAGCATGAGTAGGAGTGGCTGCTTTATGGATACTGGGTGTCCATTCGGGATGACAAATGTTCTGGAATAAGATAGGGGTTGTGGTTGCAAAGCTTTGTGAAAACTAAAAATCACTGAATTGTGCACTATAAAAGCATGGACTTTATGTTATGTGAATTACATCTTTTTTTTTTTTTGGAGACAGTCTTAATCTGAGCCTAGGGACCAGCTAGGTAGGAGCTTCAGGGAGGAGAGAGGCCTCAGAGATTGCAGCCTAAGGAGGCTGGGGAGACTGGACAGGGCCAGATCCAAGGTCTTGCTGGCCCTAGAGAAGGGTTTGGGCTTTTATTCCTCATGGAGGGGGATGTCGGCCAAGGGGGATGACACGCCTGATTTATCATTTGTAAAGATCAATTTGCTCCTGTGTAGAGAACAGCCTGGAGGGACAGCAGGAGAGCAGGCGGGTGTGGGAGGCCGGTGGGAGCAGGGGCCGCTGGAGGTGTGATGCGGACAGGCTGGGGATGGCTGGGCCTGGAGGAGGGCCAGGTGTTCAAGAGGAACAGAGGAGAGGGGTGCTGGGGAGCCTCTGGGGGATTAGCTATTGAGGGGTGTGTTTAAATAAATGGCTTCGTCAATGCAGCATATCCGCTGAGAGCCACTGAAAGGGGCCCGCAGCCTGTGTGTGCTGACGAGAGACAGCCCAGTGCACGAGGGAAAAGGAACAAGGTGGAGATTCCTGATGCCATGCGCCAAGCTGTGTAGGACATTAAAAGACGAGGGTGTGGTGGCTCACGCTTGTAATCTCAACACTTTGGGAGGCCGAGGCAGGAGGATTGCTTGCGCCCAGGACGTCAAGACCAGCCTGGGCAACAAAGTTAGACCCTGTCTCTACAAAATATCTTTATAAATTAGCCAGGCATGGTGCTGCACACCTTAGTCCCAGCTACACAAGGGGCTGAGGCGGGACAACTGAGAGAGCCCAGGAGTTGGAGGCTGCGGTGAGCCGTGACTGCGCCACTGCACTCCAGCCCATGCAACAGTGAGACACTGTCTCTTGAACAAAAAGATGAGATCTGCATGCATATGCGTGAAGTTTCCAAAAAGGAGACGCGCAGGTGGCTGACTTAGGGGCTGGGATTCTGAGAGTTTCTTCCCCTGCATACTCCTCTTTCATTTGCAGTTTTTCAAGACCACATGCATATTTCATAATGAAAGATTTTAAAGTAGATGATTTTATTCCAGTAACTGGCTACAAGAAAAACAAAGGGGGGCCGGGCGCGGTGGCTCAAGCCTGTAATCCCAGCACTTTGGGAGGCCGAGACGGGCGGATCACGAGGTCAGGAGATCGAGACCATCCTGGCTAACACGGTGAAACCCCGTCTCTACTAAAAAATACAAAAAACGAGCCGGGCGAGGTGGCGGGTGCCTGTAGTCCCAGCTACTCGGGAGGCTGAGGCAGGAGAATGGCGTAAACCCGGGAGGCGGAGCTTGCAGTGAGCTGAGATCCGGCCACTGCACTCCAGCCTGGACTGGAGGGCAGAGCGAGACTCTGTCTCAAAAAAAAAAAAAAAGAAAAACAAAGGGGAATCAATACAATTCCTGGGCAGAGCCAAACAGCCTGGGATGAAAATGCGGCCAAGGACAGAATGATACTCAGGAACACAGGCGGGAGGCTGGGAAAGCTCACGGCCCCACAGCACGGCGGGGCAGACCTGGAGCCACCAGGCATTGCCGCACACGGATGTGGCGTCTTCCAGGTGCTCGGGAAACACGAGCATTAGTTTGTGTGCAAATGTGTCACAGGCATGTGAAGACATTTGTGATCCTCTGAGTCCATCTGATCAAAATATTTATAAAAAGTCATTAGTTTATTCCTACAATCAAGATTTGTGGGCACAGTGAAGCAGGTTCTGCACATTTAATCTTCTCATCAACCCTGAGTAGTAAGGTCTATTGACATGCATGTTACAGATGAGGGTACGAAGACACAGAGAGGTTGAGGAACTTGTACAAGGTTGCACAGCCACAGCAACGAAGCCCTGACACAGTAGATGCCAGCATGTCCTGCGAACAGAGCACACCTCAGTCCCGAGTCTCTGCTGCTGTGGGGAGTCTGGAGTCCCCAGGGCTCTGCACAACCTTGGGCTTGGCAGCCTTCCAGGGTGCGCCCTAGGTTCACTCAGTGTGCAGTTACCAGACTAAGAGCTGGAGACAGCAGTGAACACTGAGTCACCTGCCTTACGCAGGTCTGTGAAAGGCACTCGAAACGGCCTTTTACTTATGGGAAACTGAGGCACGGAACTACTAAATGAGCTGCCCAAGTCCTCACAGCTGGGCACAACTGGCAGAGCTGAGACTAGAACCCAGGCAGTTTGATTCCTGGCTTCTGTGACCCATTAGCCCTGAGCTGGGAATGCTGGCGGCATCACTCCTCGGGACAGGATGACCTGGGAGGTCTTCAGCACTTTGGGTATGTCCCCACTGCCTGGGCCTGTTGTTTCTGATGAGGGCAGCTACTGACTTTATCGGGGACCTTCCATACATGACAAGACGCTTTCCTTCTGTTCTCCAAATTGTGTCTTTGGCTTTCAGCATTTTTAGTATGGTGAGCCTGCCTGCTTATTTTAGTATCACGTTTTTGGTTTAACCTGTTTTCCGATTTCCAGGCCAACAGACGTGATTTGTGTGAATAAAGCTTCAATAGATGGCCCCATCCAACATCTCCCTCTCCAAGACGAGGTCTGGAGGAGGCAAACGGTGCATCCATGTTTGCTCAGAGGAGGGAAAAGGCACATCCACGTTTGCTCAGAGGAGGGAAATGGCGTATCCACATTTGCTCAGAGGAGGGAAACGGCTCGTCCGTGTTTGCTCAGCACACTGGGGACTCCAAACTCCCTGTGGCTGAGACCAACTCTGTCCCTCCAGCCCTCTCCTGGTTCCTCCACCCCAACCCAGCAGTAGCATTCAGGCACCAGAGCCTCCCCGGCCCCGCCACACAGACGGGCTGGCCACCCGCAGGAACAGAGGCCCACCGAGCTGGGCTGGGCTGTGTTACGGATGAGAGCAGGGGAGGCCACACACAGCAGGGAGGATTCAGGCAGGGATGGAGGCAGCCAGCAGGACTCCACGGGGGGCTGGGCCTAGAGGGGCAAGGCTCCAGGGCAGGCAAGGAGGCAGTTCAAGGACAAGACCACCTGAGCAGCAGCAGCCACATCAGAAAGCCTCAGGCACCTGTAATCCCAGCACTTTGGGGGGCTGAGGCAGGTGGGTCATTTGAAGTCAGGCGTTCCAAACCAGCCCGGGCAAAGAGGTGAAATCGTCTCTACTAAAAATACAATACTGAACTGGGTGTGGTGACAGCCACCCGTAGTCCCAGCTCCTCAAGAGGCCGAGGCAGGAGAATCGCTTGAACCCAGGAGGTGGAAGTTGTAGTAAGCCAAGATCGTGCACTGCACTCCAGCCTCGCCAACGCAGTGAGACTCCATCTCCAAAAAAAAGTCTCTGGCGAGCAAACTCTCAGGACCGGTGGGCCTCAGCCCTTATTCATTCAATATCCCCCATTCATTCAGCATCTATTGTATGCCAGTGTGCTAGACAAACCCCTTGCCCACCAACACAGGAAAAACATGACAGACACACCTGCCCGCTTGTTGGCTGGAAATCAGTGCTGTGGAGGACAAGTGAAGCAGGTGCGAGGGGGCAGGCCTCACGAGAAGGTGCCATCTACTAAGGTGAGCAGTGAGCGCTCCTTATGAAGGTGGAGTCCCAGTGGAGTGAGGCAAGCCATAGGTGGGCCTGAGTGGGACTGGACAGCAGGGGTCCTGAGCAGGTACCAAGTCACCCAACTCAGTTCTACAGCAACCCCTCAGTCTAACAGACCCAACTCAGGGAAGGACTGAGGATGTGGTAATCCACAGCAGACAGGGGCTGGCAAGAAGTGGTCAGATTTGCTCTCCTTCAAGCTGGGCAAGGCTGGAGCAGACAGGGCTGAGGTCAGAAGGGCAGCCGTCTGCCCCAAAAGGCAGGGCTCCCAGCCCTCTACGACCCCAACCAATGGCAAGTCAAGGCCGACAGTCCCTTTACTCTCAGTCACAAGGCCGTGGGTAGTCTCAGACACGGAGTAGAGTCCTTCTCTGAATCGGGTACCTGAGGATGGCCAGAACCAGGGGTGTCCTGGATGCTGGATCCTCGGTCCCTGGCAGTGGCTTACAGGTGCCTAGAAAACATGTCAGGATCAACAGCATGACTCTTTCCCCATCCAAGCCTCACTCTCTTGAGTCATACTGTCTTCCAGGCTGGAGTGCAGTAGTGGGCTCATGGGCTCAAGTGCCCCGCCCACCTCAGCCTCTACTCAACCTCTGAGGAGCTGGGACCACAGGCAGCACACCAGCACACCCAGGTAGTTTTATTTTAGAGACTGTGTCTCACTCACTATGTTGCCTAGGATAGTCTCAAACTCCTAGCCTCACAAGCTGTCATATTACAGTAGGGAGCAAACAGGACAAAGGAAACAGGAGGACTGGGCAATCAGGAAAGCTTGGGTGACACAGCAGCCCAGGAGCAGCCAGAGCTGATACCTGAGTGACAAGAGCCAGCTCAGAGAGACTGGGGAGGGATGGGGACAGCTGGAGGGCTGGGAGTAGGGGGACGACGCTAAGGCTGTTCAATGTCCACTGGCTGTACCCTGGGGTTGCCAATACCCAGCAAGCTGCCCATCTCAGAGACGAGGCTGCCATCAAGTAAAGCTCATCCCCTCCAAGCGTGGCTGTGCCCACTCTCTGCATGTGAAAATCACCTTCCTCACGTGATGTCTGTCGTCCCCCGGGTCTTGGAAACACCCCAAGTCCCCAAACCCTGCTGCAGCACCAGCACCCAGCCCTCAGCCCGCACCCTTCTGGGTTAGAAAATGCCTTTCTTCTTCTGAATGGAAGCCACTGCCCCAGCTGGGATTCTTCAGGCCACCTCACAATGGGACAGTAGGTCTCGATCACAAGTCAGCAAGCTTTTTCCATGAAGACAATGACCCTTGCCCCAACCAGGGCCAAGGCAGCTACCCCACCTCTCCTCCATGGCCAGCCACTGACGTCACCTCCAGATGGACAAGATGACATGCAGAGTTTTGATGACACGGCCTGAATGACAACACACAGGGCCAGAGCTCCCCAGAGCGCTTCACAAATGGAGGCCCAGGCCAGGCAGGTGAGAAAGCCAGCTGACTCTTTATTGCTTTGGGGGCAGGGGGTTCAGGAGCTCTTGGTGGGGCGGGTCCGCTTCCTCTTCACCGTCACAGGCTTCTGGCTGCGCAGGACGGCGCTGGCCCTGCGGATGGCCGCCTGGAGAGGGTCGGGGTGGGGGCAGAGCAAGGCTCAGCTCACACACTCCGCAAGCTGCCCCCTAGGCCCATGCTGGGGGTGGCCAGTAGGTTGAAAGCAAGATTCCATCCCTCTCCAGCCCATATGCAGCCACTAGTGGGAGGCCCTTCCCATAGCACGGGCCACGCCCCAGCCTGACCCCCTGACCCCAGCTCACCATGCGCAGGTCGGGGCGGTACTTGTTCTTGCGGATCATGTGTCTGATGCTGCTGAGCGTGGCGCGAGCGTTCTTGTTGATGGTGGTCCGCACGTAGGAGGTGGCAGGCTTCCGCTGGCCTGGTTGGGGGTCAGGGAGGTCCTGGGGTCAGTCCACCTAACCTGCACCTTTAGCGCAACTCGCGGGTGTGGACAGTCTCACACTGAGAAGCTGAGCAGCCTGGGCCCATGGCAGGCGCCTGGGCAGGCCAGCAGGTGGCTGTTTCCCCACCTGTCCATTTAAAAGACGCTCACCCATCACAGAGTACTGAGGACACAGCTTGTCACACTCACAGCCCAATTCTGTCCACCACGAAAACACTCCTTTCTCACGCCAGGGAGCTGCTGCTTCAGTTAGGATCTGATCCAGGTCTGGCCAGAGCCCACGCTCCTGGCAATGGGTATGAACAACTTCCCAGGAACCCCAGGCCCATCCCCACGGCAGTGGTTAAACATCAGCTTGGCTGAGAGGCCCAGCCTCACTCAATCTAGGAAGGGCCACCCATGTATTCAGCAATCCAAGAGGGGAAAGCTTTCAGGACACCCCAAACGGGGTCCCCAGGTGCCAAGCAACTGCCTGCTCCCTGGACTACGTGTCCCTGAGGCAGGAGGATCACTAGCCAAGACTGCGTTTGCTGCTGCCATTGAATCAATGGACCCTTGGCTCTGAAGCAGTTCCAATCAAGGACCTGAGAAAAACTCAGTCTAAAAAAAGAAAACACAGCCCTGGCAAGAACACATGTGAAGTTGGACTCCTCCTTCAGTCGCCCCCGACTCCCATGAACACTCAGGGAATCCCCCAAAAAGGCCTGCACCTGACAGCAGAACGTATGGAGTGGGCTCCTCAAGGCCTCTTCTCTAACCTACACAGGCGGAATGGGAGTCAAATGGCTGCGACCAACCCAGCCTGTCCCCTTCTAAGTGTGGTAGCGAGGGCCCCTCCCCTATTGTGCCTCACTTTTCCCACCTGTGGGATGAAGCCATCCACCGCCACCCTGACTTGCTTTGAGGATTTCATCTGAAAATATCAACCCCGTGCCTTCACTCTCAACCACCACCGGGGAAGTTCAGGTCCTTTTTCGTTTCTCCTGTTTACAGGTGACGACACAGGCTCAGACGCGCGCGGCTCACAATGAGCCGGCCGAGAGGGAAGCCGGTTCCCAGACCAACACCCTGGCGCCAGGGATGCCCGCCCCAATGGCAGTTATCACTCTTCCTGTCTGAGAGGAAAAAATCACAGCTCCCTGCCCCGGGAAAGGGGCCGCTCTCCGCCCAAACCAGACAAAACTCACCGGATCTCCGCTTAATGACCACCACGACACCTTTGCCGTCGGCTGCCGGCTCCACGCCCACGGTCTTGCGGTGAATCAGCCCGTTGTAGCGGAAGGAATTGCGGGCCTTCAAGTTATTGGGCTCCTGGGACGGAGGCGGCACAAGGAATCGTGAAGATGGGACCCGGAGACAAGCGAAGGTCCCGCCTGCTGACCCAGGATCAGGGACCCAGGACCCTCCTCCCGCAGGAGCCACGCATCCGGGCCCCACTTACCGTACTGTAGGTCTGCTTATTCCTCTTGATCAGGAAACTGGAGCAGTTCCGCACGACCATCCATTGCAGATGCGCAGACATGGCGGCGGCTGCAGGGAAACGGGCACGTGGAAAGCGTCAGATGCTGAGAACTAAACCGGCGTTGGGCCTGGGGCCCCGCTAGGACAGCAGAGGAAGACAGCGACTGGGAACTCGGGTGAATGGGAGACCCCTGAGGGCAGAGAGCGACCTAGAACTCTGCCAGGTGGGACGAAGTGACCTAAGGCGGCGGGACCGAACTGAGGCAGCCGAAACTAACTTCCGGGAGAGTGAGGGGAAAATAACTTGAGAATTCACAACGACTTCAGGGGGTGGGGCTGGGGTCCGCCAGGGACCCTTGAGTCGCAAGGGGAGAAGCCAGGCACAGGGCTGCGAGGGAGTGGGCGGCGGGCGCGAGATGGCGGCCACACTAACAGGACGGACGCTCACCCCTTCTCGCAGCGGCGACCTGAGACGGAAAGAGATTGGGACGGGGCGGGACGACGCCTTTAATACCGCACACGCATTTCCGCTTCCTCTCTGGGCGGGCGCAACGGGAGTTGTCGGTCCCCACCTCCGAGGAGGCTCGATGATGTTCGGCTACTTCCGCCCACCAATCGCTCAACGCTCGGGAATATTCGGAACTCTTCGGTTAGAGAGCCGAGAGGGTGATCCGAGGACCGTTCGGAAGTTTTCGGAACTCCAACGCTGGATTTCTGAGTGGCTCCAATTCGAGAGGCCCTGGGACCCATGCCTCATCGTTGTCTCTCTGGTATTGCTCACCCAGCGCTTGTCACTGTGATTGGCATATGATGGGCGCTCAACAAACGTTTGTTTTTTGAACGAACTGGTGAATGCGTGAACTATTAAAGCCTAGCCCCGGTCCCTTTGCATATTTCGGGTCTTCGTAAGCCCTCGCGGTGACGGCCAATGAGGGCGCCGAGGCCCGCTCGGGCATTTTCGGAACCCTCCGGAAACGCTCTTCGGAGAAGTATGTCTGTTCGGAAACACTCCGTCTTCATTCGGAATCCCTCGGCTAATCTCGGCAGCCCCCTTGCAGTTCGCCCTCCTCAGAGTTTTCTTGAAATAAAACTTTTAAACTGTTTAAGCCTGGGGAGAACCTACGCGGAAACTTCTCGCAGACTGCCACCCCAGGGGAGCGCGGATGCCCTCTAAGGGAGAGTTGTTTGCAGGGAGGGAGATTTGCATGTGGCTGCTGTTGGCTCCCCTTAGGATTTTATAGATTTGCCAGTCCTCTTCCCTGCCCTCCACCTGTGCCTCCAGCCTGCAGTGTGCCTGTCACACCCCATCCGCTCCCTGGGAGGTTATGATCCGTTGTCAGGGCCACCCTAAAGGGGCAGGAGGCTCGCCTGCTATCTCTGTGTGTCCTCGACCTCACCCACGCGGCATGGTGCTGGGGAGGCCTCAGAGACTCCTGCTGAACCAAAGTAATGAGGGTGCTTGTGTCACCTCCCCAGGGCTCCTTAATTTGTGGTTACACCTGGGAACTCCTTGGGGCAGGGGCCTCGTCTGGTCCACAGGACTCTCCATAGGACAGTCGGGGTTCGCCCGGCCTCCTCCACGGGTGTGCTCTGGACCTGATGGTCTCGTCCGTCTTTGTGCTCTTGGCTTCATTCGCTGGGCACACAGGAGACTCCAGAAGACACGCTCCGAGTAAAGGAAACCAGCTTCCGCTGAGCCCCGAGCTTCCCCTCTTAGACCATCCCGACTGCTGGTTCTCGCGTCCCAGAGCTCCTTGGCGTCTAAGGGCCTTGTCTGATCTGCACTGTCTGATCTGCACTGGCTTCGGGAGGCGGACACTGAGCAGAAACAACGCCACGCCCGGCTCCGAGTGTCCCACGCTGCCACCACTGAAATGCCCTGATTTTTGGCCATGTGTGACCTCCCTGGGTGGCACGGCCCCTGAGGCACCCGTGGCTGTGCGCCTGGCTACCACCGGCGCAGGCCTCTCAGCAA
>NW_012123598.1:2309171-2314610 GCF_000951035.1 Colobus angolensis palliatus
CGCGGGCAGCGAGTGAGGCCCAGGTGAGGGGCGGGCGGGGCAGTGCGGGGAGACGGAGGGACCGAGGGAGGGACGGGAGTGGAGACAGACGGGGGAGCGATGGACAAATGGAGACAGAGAGCGGCCATGGGGAAGTAGAGTCCCAGGGCGGGGTGGAGACCGGGACGGGCAGACTCTGGCGGAGAACCACAGAGACAGCAGGCACAGGTGCAGACGTGGGGAAGGCTGTGAGACCCTGCCCCTGGAGATGCGAAGTGTGGGGGCTGAGTCACACAGGCCCCCCGCACGGGGAGAGCCACACTTGCCCCAGCCTCCAGGTGCACCAGGCCCCATTTTTTTGTTTTGTTTTGTTGTTGTCGTTTGGGGTTGTGTTGAGACAGGATCTCTTACTGTCACTCAGGCTGGAGTGCAGTGGTGTGATCTCAGCTCACGGCAGCCTCGACCTCCTAGGCTCAAGCAATCCTCCCACCTCAGCCTCCCAAATAGCTGCGAGTACAGGCGTGCACCACCTTGCCGGGCTAATTTTTGTGTTTTTAGAAGAGACGGGGTTTTACCATGTGGGCCAGGCTGGTCTCGAACTCCTGAACTCATGCAATCTGTTCTCCTCAGCCTCCCAAAGTGCTGGGATTACAGGCGTGAGCCACCGAGCCCAGCCCAGGCCCCATTTAATCCTCTCGATGTAACTGGGTCTCCGAGGTCACTGCTATTACCATCCCCATTCTGCAGTGGAGGAAACTGAAGCTCAGAAAGGCTCCACTTTTGCCCAAGGCCGCACAACATGTAGGTGGAGGAGCTGGGATTCTCCTGTAGTCCTAGGAAAGGAGGAGTAAGAGGGACCAACTGAGGTAGGAGAAGTGAAGCCACGGCACGTTCACTCACCTTTCCCCTCTACCTTCTATCTCTTTCCTAAACACACCTTTCCAGCTAGCCTGCCTCTGCTCAAAGACCTACTGTGGCTCCCTCTTTCGGTTAAACGGAAGCACTCACTGGCCTGTGGACCCCCCATATTTTGGCCCTCTTTCTCCTGCCTCTCTGCACTAATGGTGTCTCTCATTCCACAGATGGCCAGTTGGTCCCTGTTCCTGCTCTTCTCTTTACCAGGAGTGCCCTTGACTGTCTCCACACCACCCAGAAAACTTCTCACGTGTTTAAGATTTAACTCAATTTCTCTGGCCTTCTCTGGGTCTTCGTATTGTCTGAGCGACCTCTCTTGCTGCTTGTATGACCATGTGCTGTGTCTATGTTGCTACTGTCTCTACCACCGGGCAGGGAGTGCCTTGAGGGTAAGACCTAGGTCCCTAGTGTCCTTGTTCCTAGCGTTGCCCAGCAAAAAGTGTGAAATCAGGAAAGGCTGATGGTTGGGTAGGGAGGTGGAAGGATGGATGGATACATGGATGGAAGAATGGATGGCTGGATGGGTGGATGGGTAGATGGATGGGTGGATGGACGGATGGATGAGTTGGTTGATGGATGGATGGGTGAATGGATAGATGGGTAGATGGGTGGATGGATGGGTGAATGGATAGATGGGTGGGTGGTGGATGGGTGAATGCATGGGTTGGTTGATGCTGAGCTGTGGTTGGATCGATGGCTGGATGGGTTGTTTAATGGGTAGATGTGGGTAGGTGGTGGATTGGTGAATGGACCATGAATGGATATGGTTGGGGAGGGAGCCTTGCCTGATAAAGGGACAAGAGCCTTTCCTGATATTTCTCTGTGTCCTCGGCCTCACCCATGCAGCATGGTACTGGGGAGGTCTCAGAGACTCCTACTGAACAAAAGGAATGAGGGTGCCTGTGTCACTTCCCCGGGGCACCTTAACTTGTGGTTACACTTGGGAACTCCTTGGGGCAGGAGTGTCGGCTGGTCCATAGGACTATCCATAGGACAGTCGGGGTTCGCCCGGCCTGTGCGTGCTCTCTGGATAGATAGGTAGATGGTGAATGGGTGGTTGGACAGATGGTTGAGGCTGAGTGATAGGTACACAGATGAGTGGATGAATGCATTTATTGGCACATAGATGGATAGGTGACTGAATCCATCTCTCAAATAGGGGTTTGGTAAAAGAATTAAACTCTACTATCTTAGGACATTTTATGTAGGTAAATAATTAACTTTTTTTTTTTTTTTTTTTTGAGACGGGGTTTCACTCTTGTTACCCAGGCTGGAGTGCAATGGCACAATCTCGGCTCACTGCAACCTCTGCCTCCCGAGTTCAAGCAATTCTCTTGCCTCAGCCTCCCAAGTAGCTGGGATTACGGGCATGTGCCACCACACTCGGCTAATTTTGTATTTTCAGTAGAGACGGGGTTTCTCCATGTTGGTCAGGCTGGTCTCGAACTCCCAACCTCAGGTGATCCACCAGCTTCAGCCACCAAAAGTGCTGGGATTACAGGCATGAACCACCACACCCAGCTAGAATTAACTTTTCTCCTATGCATCCAGAATGCTTCCAGTTATATATTATTCTTTGTGAGATTTGAAGAAGTAGTCGCCCCAATCATATGCTACATGCTGTGGTTCAGTGGAGGAACTGGTGTAAGAAAGCATGAACATCTATTTGCACGGGTGAAGCGTAAGCTAACATGAAGCTTGGCATAAAATGTAAAAGTAAGCACCTGTAGTTACTGTTACCTTTGGAAATCCTGGCTGAGCACAGTGGCTCATGTCTGTAATCCCGGCACTTTGGGAGGCTGAGGTGGAAGAATTGCTTGAAACTGGGAGGCAGAGGCTGCAGGGAGCCAAGATCACACCACTGCACTCCAGCCTGAGCAACAGAGCGAGACCCCATCTCAAAAAAAAAGAAAAGAAAAGAAAATCCTTTATGAGGTCAGGCACGGTGGCTCACACCTGTAATTCCAGCACTTTAGGAGGTCAAGGCAGGTGGATCACGTGAGGTCAGGAGTTCGAGACCAACCTGGCAACCATGGCGAAACCCCATCTCTACTAAAAATACAAAAATTAGCCAGGCGTGGTGGCGGACACCTGTAATCCCAGCTACTAGGGAGGCTGAGGCAGGAGTATCACTTGAACCTGGGAGGCAGGGGTTGCAGTGAACCAAGATCATGCCACTGCATTCCAGCTTGGGCAACAGAGCGAGACTCCATCTCAAAAAAAGAGAAAAGAAAATCCTTTACGCAGCTTAAAAGTCTAGCACAGCTGCACAGGCCTCCACTCTTGGAGCCTCCACCAAAGACTCAGACCACACTGACTCGAACGTAGGCCCCACTTACAAGGAAAATGTTCCTATTGAAAACCAAAACTCTTGCTTACTGGGGAGAACGAGCAGCTTCCAGCACATGAAAGACAGAGAATCTGAATTTGAGCAGAGGGACCCACAGGTTCTAGCTCTGGTAGCCCCCACAACCTCTGAGACCACCATGAGTAGCCAGGCAGAGCCACCCCCATCGCTCTGTTGTCCGGGCTGGAGTGCAGTGGTACAATCATAGCTCACTGCAGCCTTGACCTCCTGGGCTCAAGCGATCCTCCCACCTCAGCCTCCCAAGGAGCTGGGACTACAGGTACCAGAGACGGGGTCTTCCTAGGTTACCCAGGCTGGTGTCAAACTCCTGGGCTCAAGTGATCCTCCTGCCTGCAGCCAAAGTGCTGGGGTGAGGGTCTGAGATGAGGGCCACCATGCCTGGCCTCCCTCTGCCTCCGTCTTCTCTGTGTCTGCCTGTCTCCTTCTCTCTCACTCTTTGTCTCTGTGTCTCTGTGTCTCTGTCTCCCAGGTCTCTTTCTTTGTCCCTGTGCTTCTGTCTTTCCCCTTCTGCATGTCTGCGTCTCCCTCTCTCTTTTGCATCTCCCCGTTTCTGCCTCTCCCTGGCTTGCATTCCCAGTCTTCTACCCACGGATTCCAGTGCGTTAAAGGCACACACGCATTCACACACTTAGCAAATGGGGGCATGCAGGGACGAAGGAACAAGTGTGTGAGTCCATGTGAGGGGCAAGGGTGGGTGGACGGGGCTCCCTGCCTCTGCCCCCCAGGCAGAGAGCTTGGAACACAGGGAAGGGAGGGGTTCCTGAGCCGTCACTCACTCCACCCTCCCTCCTGCAGACAACCCCTCGGCTCCAGCTGTCAGGACCGGACTGCAATGTGCAGCTGCCTCTACATCCGTGGCCAGCAGGACGCTCCCTGTCCCCCCTCCCTCCTCACTTGGATAAAAAGCAGATTTGCCTCAGCGCTGCATGTTTGTCTGGGAGAGGGACCCTGCTGGGGTGGGAACGGAGACAAGACGGCTTGCTTCCTTCTAGCACCCAGGTGGGCCTGGCCACACCTGAGGTGAGGCTGCCCCTGCCCTGGGGAGACCGGGAGCCCTGGGGATGTAGGAGCCCAGTCTTATACTGGCCCCTTCTCAGAGGGGACCAGGGAGGGGCCCGGGGGATAAGGATCTCAGCCCAGACCCCTCCACTCTACCCCGACATCGCTGTGTGAGTTTGGGTTCTCTGAGATGCAGACACGGAGACAAATTGGACTTGCAAGATATTTATTGGGGAAACACTTTTGAAGGGTAGCTTGGTGCAGGGAGAGGGAAGGAGGGATGGATAGGACGAGTGTTAGACTGTAGCGCACCTCCAGGAAAATTGCCACTGGCCACTGGGGAGTTGAGAGCTGAAGTCATCGTCCATGAGGAAGGCCCTTGCCCTTTGAGAAGGCGCCTGTGCCGGGAACCCCCACCCCTTGCCTCGGCGTGCTGTTACTGGTGGAGAGCAGCCCACGGTAATCTAGGTGCATCTGGGGTGGCGGCCGGGGGTACTGTCGGTCACTGGCACTCCATGGAGGAGACTGAGGGGCACGTTTCCATGGCTGTGGCATGCTCCTGCCCCCGCCCAGTCCAGGCACCCCTCAGACCCCGCCACCCCCACATATCCTCAACTCCCTCATTTCAGACCCGCACTCCAGCACTCGTACACCTCTATCCCCTCAGTCCAGGGCTCCCATGATCACAGCCCAGGACACCCCCATGAGCGCAGATCCCCCTCAGCTCGGATCCTCCCCACTTACCTCCCAGATCTCTCTCATTCCAGGGTCCCCCTCAGCTCACACCCCCATGGCCACAGCCTGGGGCCCCCTGAGCTTCCATCCCCAAACCTCCTCCAGCCCCCAACTGTTACCCTCGCCTCTGTGTGCACCATGCCCCCTGCTCCCCACAGCTCTCAGAGAAGAGAACACGCATCCGTCCACCATAACTGTATTGAGCAGCCCCCTGGGGACGCCCCTAATCCTCGTCTTCCTCGCCCTCCGTCTCCTCACCCTCTTCTGTCCCTTCCCCCTCGGTGGCCCCCTCCGCATCCTTGGACTCTTTGGACTGGGCGACCGGTGCGCTGCCCACGGACGGCGTCTTCTTGGTCCCTCGGTGCTTGGAGAGCAGCGAGACTGACTTGGAGGGGTCGCAGTGACCCGCCAGGAAACCAGGCATATGGAGCACGTCCCGGCGC
>NW_012123598.1:2315610-2317712 GCF_000951035.1 Colobus angolensis palliatus
GACCCAGGAGTCCAGGCCCAGTCCCTCCTCCCTCAGACCCAGGAATCCAGGCCCCCAGCCCCTCCTCCCTCAGACCCAGGAGTCCAGACCCCCAGACCCCCTCCTCCCTCAGACCCAGGAGTCCAGGACCAAGTCCTTCCTTCCTCAGATCCAGGAGTCCAGGCCCAGCCCCTCCTCCCTCAGATTCAGGGGTCTGATCTGGGCTCCTCTCCCTGGGTGACCCCGTATTTCAGCCGCTGCTCACTCCATGGATAGAAGAATCCCTGGATTCCATTGCCGTCTGCGAGAGAAAGGGCAGCGTTAGGGCCGTGTAGGGCTGGGCGCCCCCCCTCAGCTCCCCGCCTCACCAGCCCCTCACCTGCCGAGCCCTGCAGGAGCAGAAGCAGGCCCAGCGCTGGGATCCCAGAGCCCAACATGTCGCCTCCCCAGACCCCTGGGGCCGCTGTGGGAAGAGGCCTTACAGGACATCACCCCAGCAACCGGCCCCGCCCACCTGCCCGCCAGGCCCCAGGATTCTGAGTTCTGTTGCTAGGGAGTCCCTGCAGCAACGGGAATGAAGGGGGGTGGGGGGGCTTCACACCAGCCTGGCCGTGCCTGCTCTAGGGTGTTGATTCTTGAGGTACCTGGTGGGAGGGGGGGCGTCTCAGGTTTAGAAGAGCCTCCTTGGCAACTTATGGCGGGAAAGAGAAGTCTGGGAGGGCTGCGGGTCTGGGGTGTGTCTCCATATCACCCAGGGTGCCCTGCGGGGTGGGGAACGGGGAGGCCTTGCTAGGGAATTCCTTTCCTTGGGAAAGTGATACCTGAGAAGGTGGATTTGGGTGGCCCGAAGGCTCAGGAAACCCCGTTGCTAGGGAGTCTTTTGCCTTAGCAACCAGGGGAAGAGGGGCTGGGAGACACAGAGGCCTCACTGAGCCCCATTGTTGGGGAAGGTCCCCCCACCCCAACCCCGGCAACAAGGAGACCTTGGAAGGGGATGAGACAATGGGGGCCGGAGCCTAAGTCCAGGCGACCCTGAGAGGCCTGCTGTCTAGGGAATGTTTAGCAGGGAAGGCGATAGGGCTGGGCGCGGTGGCTCATGCCTATAACCCCAGCATTTTGGGAGGCCGAGGCAGGTGGATCACCTGAGGTCAAGAGTTCGAGACCAGCCTGGCCAACATAGGGAAACCCTGTCCCTACTAAAAATACAAAAATTAGCTGGGCGTGGTGGTTACTTGCCTATAATCCCAGCTGCTTGGGTGACTGAGGCAGGAGAATTGCTTGAACCTAGGAGGTGGAGGTTGCAGCGAAGGAGTGAGACTCTGTATCAAAAAAATCCAAAACACACACACACACACACAAAAACAGGGAAGGGGACAGGCCATGTGGCCCCTGCTGAGATTTGAGGGCCTGGCGGGCTGGAGCTGCTCGGAGACTGTGATGGTGGTTCCTGGGCAGAGAGCCTCCATGTCCCTCCTAGATCTGTTTCCCCATCTGTGGACAGAGGTTAGAGAGTGGAGGGAGGGAGTCAGCCAAATGGAGATCCTGAAGCTTCCACATTGATTCCCACCCTCCTCTCCCCAGTGACTGGGAGGAAACTTGGCTTCCAAGAGGAGGAAGCCGGACTAAGGGACTGGGTTGGGACCATAATCCCCAGTGCACCCCAAATCATCCAGGCAGCTTTGCAGCACAGTGAGGAGGCAGTCTCAGCTCCCCTGGGACAGTCTCTGGGCTAGAACTCCTGCATCTGAGGGAAAAGGGGGTTGGAAACTCAGACACCTGCATTAAAGGGAGGAGGGGCTGGGGGCTGGACTCCTGGGTCTGAGGGAGCCTCGAGGGGCTGGCAGGTCCCAGACTCCTGGGTCTTAAGGAGGAGGGGCTGAGGGTCTGGACTCCAGGGTCTGAGGGAGGTGGGGCTGGGGGCCTGGACTCCTGGGTCTGAGGGAGGAGGGGCTGGGGGCCTGGGCTCCTGGGTCTGAGGGAGAAGAAGGGGCTGGGGGCCTGGACTCCTGGGTCTGAGGGAGGAGGGGCTGGGGGCTGGACTCCTGGGTCTGTGGGAGCCTCGAGGGGCTGGCAGGTCCCAGACTCCTGGGTCTTAAGGAGGAGGGGCTGAGGGTCTGGACTCC
>NW_012123598.1:2317762-2322651 GCF_000951035.1 Colobus angolensis palliatus
TGGGGGCTGGACTCCTGGGTCTGTGGGAGCCTCGAGGGGCTGGCAGGTCCCAGACTCCTGGGTCTTAAGGAGGAGGGGCTGAGGGTCTGGACTCCTGGGTCTGAGGGAGGAAGTGCTGGGGGTCTGGACTCCTGGGTCTGAGGGAGGAGGGGCTGGGGGCCTGAACTTGTGGGTCTGTGCGGATGGTCCAGGAGCCAGACCCATTTCTCAGAAAGCCCCGTGGGGTGACTCCCTGTGTTACCCATCTCTCCTGTAAACATCCTGGTGGGTACTGAGTAGGCCCCGGGCTGCCTTCGTCAGAGATGACACAGGTTAGAGGGGTCTCTGCAGGGGGCCGGGGGTGGGGGTCAGAGGGGTTGTGGGGCTGAGGCCCGGCAGGCAGCTGCTGACCGTTTCCTGTGTCAACATCATCTGGACCCACTTCCCAATTCCCGGGATTCCTCAGGGATCAAGAAGGGGGTGGGGGGTGGGGCCGCCTGGCCTTGGACCGCGGCTTGGGACTGGGGGGGCCCCCGCCGTCACGGCCCTCACCGCTAATGACAGGTTTGGGCTGCCTCTGTGGCCGGCCTGCCCCGTCACCCCCCAGAGGCCAGACAGGACCCCCCAGGGACTGACAGACGGACACACACACAGCCTGGGACCTGCTGACCTCACACCCTGCCGGCTCAGCCTCCCCCCGGGGCCGCGCGGGAGCCAGGACTCCCTGGTCATCCCCCACGTCCCCGTGGCTTCTCCCCAGTGGCTCTGACCACCCCAGGGTTTGTGCCCTGGCTGCCCAGTCTGTTTCCCAGCCTCCAAGCTGGTCTGTAGCTTCCCCTGGGTTCCACAGCCCTGGCTGCTCCCCGGGGCCTTTGTTGCCCCGTCTCTCCAGCTCTGTTTGTCTCTGTCATCTGTCACTTTCTTGGGATTCCCTAGTCCTGCCTCTGGGTCTTCTCCGATCTTCATCTCTTTCTCTTTCTGTTTCTCTTGTTTTCACAGAAGTAGCCCAATGTGTCCCACCCTGACCTGGGCAGACCCAGGAGGTGCCAATAACTCCCAGCCCTGCCACTCTGCACCCGCCCCATCTACCTGTACCTCCTGCAGCCACACTGTCGGGATGGAGTCTGAGCCCACAACCCAGGGCTGGGGACCCAGACGAGACAGGAAACTGGCAGCAGCTGGGACCCCGGATTTGTCCCAGACCCATGACCTTCCCCATACATGCTCCCCGAAGTGTAGAAGGGCCACAAGATTCTCCTCTACCTTTCTTGAACTAGAAATTAGGGCCCGGACTCCTGAGTCTGAGAGAGGAGGGACTGGGGCCTGGACTCCTGGGTCTGAGGGAGGAGGGACTGGGGCCTGGACTCCTGGGTCTGAGGGAGGAGGGTTTGGGGACCTGGACTCCTGGGTCTGAGGGAGGAGGGCCTGGGGTCTGGACTCCTGGGTCTGAGGGAGGAGGGACTGGGGCCTGGACTCCTGGGTCTGAGGGAGGAGGGGCTGGGACCTGGACTCCTGGGTCTAAGGGAGCCTCGAGGGGCTGGGGGGTGGCCTGGACTCCTGGGTCTGAAGGAGGAGGGTTTGGGGACCTGGACTCCTGGGTCTGAGGGAGGAGGGACTGGGGCCTGGACTCCTGGGTCTGAGAGAGGAGGGGCTGAGGTATGGACTCCTGGGTGTGAGGGAGGAGGGACTGGGGCCTGGACTCCTGGGTCTGAGGGAGGAGGGCCTGGGGGCCTGGACTCCTGGGTCTGAGGGAGGAGGGACTGGGGGCCTGGACTCCTGGGTCTGAGGGAGGAGGACCTGGGGGCCTGGACTCAGGGGTCTGAGGGACGAGGGGCAGGGGATTGGGCTCTGGTCCCTGTAGGGGGACGGGGCTGGCATTACCAGAGCCCTGTTCTTGCTCCCCAGCTGGCCCCAAGCCAGTCCCCTATCCCCTCGGGCTAGTCCATCCCCCAAGCTGGTGGCCTGAGTCACCTTGGCTGGCCCCACTGGTCTGAGGGGGGGGGTCTACGTCAGCTCTCCCCTCACTGACGCAGACTTGGGCCCCCCACACTGACTCAGCCGGAAGCAGGCCCCCTGAGGGGCGGAGACCCAGTGGTCAGAGGCCTGGGTCCCAGCAGGAGCCAGTGCTGGGGAGGGCCCCTGGGGGGCCCTGGAAGGGGTGGCTGTGACAGGCCAGAGAGAGGGAAAGAGAGCTCTTACCTGAGGCGATGAGGTCATGCCTCCACCGTGGTGGCATTGCTGCCTCCACCCTGGCCTGCGGGTCCCCTCCCCCCGCACACCGCTCCCGCCTCCACCTCTGTGCAGCGATGTCCAGGGCTCTGGCCCCTGGCCCCAGTTCTGGCCACTGTCTCAGTGTCCCCACTGTCCCGTCTTCACCCCACCTTGCTCCTGCCTCTCCCTCATCCTCCCCGTCTCTCTCGAAGGCAACATCCTTTTCTCTGTGTCCCTGATGTGTTCATAAAAACAAACGAGGGGAATAAGGATGGTTAGCACTGACTTTGTGCTTCACGTGAGTGAGCTCACTTTATCCTCATCGTGGCGTTTAGAGGGCTGGGGCTGCTCATTAACCCCCTCTTCACAGATGAGGAAACTAAGGCACAGAGGGGGAGAGTTGCACATGGAGGTCTCGCCTCTACGGAGTGTCTCAGCGCCTCTTTCTCTTGGCCTCCGTCTCCGTCTCTCTTCCTCCTTCCTGTCTCCACCTGCCTCTTCGAGAAAGGCTTTTCTGGCCGGTCGTGGTGGTTCACACCCGTAATCCCAGCACTTTGGGAGGCTGAGGTGGGCGGATGACCTGAGCTCAGGAGTTTGAGACCAGCCTGGGCAACGTGGCAAAACCCTATCTCTATTAAAAATACAAAAATTAGCCAGGAGTGGTGGCGGGCGCCTGTAATCTCAGCTACTCAGGAGGCTGAGGCATGAGAATCACTTGAACCTGGGAGGCAGAGGTTACAGTGAGCTGAGATCACACCATTGCACCCCAGCCTGGGCCACAGAGCGAGACTCTGTCTCAAAAAAAACAAAAACGAGGCCAGGCACCGTGGCTCACACCTGTAATCCCAGCCCTTTGGGAGGCCGAGGCAGGTGGATCATGAGGTCAGGAGATCGAGACCAGCCTGGCCAACATGGTGAAACTCCATCTCTACGAAAAATACAAAATTAGCCGGGTGTGGTGGCGCACACCTGTAATCCCAGCTACTCGGGAGGCTGAGGCAGGAGAATCACTTGAACCTGGGAGGCAGAGGTTGCAATGAGCTGAGATTGTGCCATCGATCACGCCATTGCACTCCAGCCTGGGTGACAGAGCGAGATTCAGTCCCAAAAAACAAACACAAAAATGAGAAAGGCTTTTACTCTCTGCCCCCATTGCTGAGTCCCCAACATCTCAGCGTCTCTGTCTTTCTAATATCTGTCTCCCCATCTCTGTGAATGGGGCCTCTCCGTCCCTGTCACTCTGCCCCATATCTCTTTGCCTGGTGCCTTCAGCTGCTGCGTCCTCTTTCTCAGAGTCTTGGTGTCTCTGTTCCTTTTCCCTCGGGGTTTCCCCGGTCTCCCCAAGTCCCTCCTGCTGTCTTCCTCCCGCTGTCTGATCTCGGACTCCCAGAACCTCTCCCTTTGTCTCCAGGACTGGCCCTCTGATCCTCTCTGCTTCTCTGGTGTGTCTCTCTGGCTGCCTCCATCTCTGTGAATCTGGGTCTCCCCGTCTCTGTCTCAGTCTCTCCTTCACTCTGTGTGTGTGTCTCTCTCTCTCTGTCCCTTCGACTCCCTCTTCCTCCTGCCTCCACCTCTCCAGGCCCCTGTCCTGTCCCTCTGTCCGGCCTCTCTCTGCCTTTCCGTCCTCCTGCCTCCCCATCTCTCTCTGCCAGTCCTGGTCCAGCCGGACCCCCACCCACAGTCGGGCCCCAGCGCTTGAGCCTGAGTGTCTGCTCTGGCCCGTGGAGGTGGAGGGAGGGGACGCCAATGACCTCACCAGCCCCTCTCCGACCACCCCCCCCTTTCCCTTTTCAACTTTTCCAACTTTTCCTTCCGTGCCCTCCTCCGAGCGGCGGCGTGAGCCCTGCAAGGCAGCCGCTCGTCTGAATGGAAAAGGCAGGCAGGGAGGGTGAGTCAGGATGTGTCAGGCCGCCCTCCCCTGCCGCCTGCCCCCCGCCCGCCCGCCCCAGCCCCCTATATAACCCCCCAGGCGTCCACACTCCCTCACTGCCTCGGCCCTGCTGCTGACAGGCACATGCCTCCCCTCCCCAGGCCGCGGCCCAGCTGACCCACGGGGCTCCCCCGGCAGCGGACAGGGAAGGGTTAAAGGCCCCCCAGCTCCCTGCCCCCTGCCCTGGGGAACCCTTGGCCCTGCGGGGACATGAACTGTAAGTTGGTTCATGGGGTGGGTGGAGGGGACAGGGAGGCAGGGAGGAGAGGGACCCACGGCGGGGGTGGGGGCAGACCCCGCTGAGTCGCACGGAGAGGGACCCGGAGAGAGGCAGCCGGGGAGTCAGAGACGGGGAGGAGAGCAGCTTCGGAGACAGGAGGAGGCCGAGAGGAGATGGGCAGAGAGAGACACAGACAGGCGCGGATGGAGGCAGCCAATCAGAGGCGCCGCGGGAGGGACGGGCCAGACAGGGCCCGGAGAGGGAGCGAGACGCGGAGACCGAGCAGGGGCAGGGACGGAGGGACTGGTGCCGGGAGGGAGGTGACCCTCATCGGCCCAGGCCCCAGGGAGCCCGCGGGGACCGGGAGACGCAGACTCCCTGGGATCCCGGCAGAGAGGCTCCGGAGGGAAACTGAGGCAGGGTCCGTGGAGACTACAGCAAGCCAGGGAGCAGCGACCCCAGGCAGGCGAAGGAGAGAGACTGGGCGCGGGCGGAAAGCGAGGAGAGCCGGGCAGATGCGGCCGACGGACGCACCGACAGACCGACGGC
>NW_012123598.1:2322741-2323393 GCF_000951035.1 Colobus angolensis palliatus
CAGGTGCGCTGCGGCCCGGCTTCGTGCGGCCCACCCGGCGGGGCTCCTGGGAGGGCGTCTAAGGGGTCTCCCGTGGGAGAGGTCCGTGTCTCCGGGGCTCCGTCCTGGCCTCTGGCTCCTTCCCCTGCTCCCAGCCAGCTCGGGCTCCCGCGGCCCGGGGAGGGGGCAGGTTCTGGCCTGTGCCTCACCCCCCCCATGCCCCGCCCCGGGGCCCAGATTCCGGCGTCCGGGGGCGGACGGGAGACGCCCGGCCCGTCTACCCGCCCCGGGCCGCGTCTGTTCCGACGGGCGGGGCAGCCAGAGCCAGGGAGGGAGAGGGAAGCCCGCCCGGCCCCGCGACCTGCCCGCGGGCGTTCCACCCTGGGACTTAAGACCTCCAGCTCCCTCCTCCTTAAGGCCGGGAGTCCAGGCCCCAGCCTCTTCCTCCCTTAGTCCCAGGAGTCCAGGCCCCAGCCCCTCCTCCCTCAGACCCAGGAGTCCAGGCCCAGCCTCTCCTCGCTCAGACCCAGGAGTCCAGACCCCAGCCTCCCCCTCCCTCAGACCCAGGAGTCCAGGTCCCCAGCCCCTCCTCCTTAAGACCCAGGAGTCCAGGACCCCCCAGCCCCTCGAGGCTCCCTTAGACCCAGGAGTCCAGGTCCCAGCCCCTCCTCCT
>NW_012123598.1:2323443-2336119 GCF_000951035.1 Colobus angolensis palliatus
CCAGCCCCTCCTCCTTAAGACCCAGGAGTCCAGGACCCCCCAGCCCCTCGAGGCTCCCTTAGACCCAGGAGTCCAGGTCCCAGCCCCTCCTCCTTCAAACCCAGGAGTCCAGGCCCCCAGCCCCTCCTCCCTCAGACCCGGAGTCCAGGCCCAGCCCCTCCTCCTGCAGACCCGGAGTCCAGCCTGAGCTCTCTGTCTTATCCTGCCGTCAGGTGTTTGCCGCCTGGTCCTGGTCGTGCTGAGCCTGTGGCCAGATACAGCTGTTGCCCCTGGGCCACCACCTGGCTCCCCTCGAGCTTCCCCAGACCCTCGGGCCGAGCTGGACAGCACCGTGCTCCTGACCCGCTCTCTCCTGGAGGACACGCGGCAGCTGACTATACAGCTGGTAGGAGAGACTGGGCTGGGGCCAGCACAGGAGGGAGAGGCAGAGAGGAACGGAGAGGTGTCTGTGGGCAGGCCACTTGAAGGGTTCTGGGCTCTCGGGTGGCAGAGTGAGGGAGAGGAAGAGTTGGGGGCCTGGCGTGGGGGATGGAGGGAGCCCCTAGGCTGGGCAGGGGTCCCCTCACAGCCTTTTTTCCCTGCCAGAAGGACAATTTCCCAGCTGACGGGGACCACAACCTGGATTCCCTGCCCACCCTGGCCATGAGTGCGGGGGCACTGGGAGCTCTACAGGTAAGGGCAGGGGAGTGGGCTGGGGACAAGGCGGGAGACAGGCAGTAAAGGGGGTGGGGAGGATGAGGGGCACAGCGGGCACTGGCCGGGTGTTCTCTGATGTCCTGGCTCTGTCCCCAGCTCCCGAGTGTGCTGACAAGGCTGCGAGCGGACTTACTGTCCTACCTGCGGCATGTGCAGTGGCTGCGCCGGGCAATGGGCTCTTCCCTGAAGGCCCTGGAGCCCGAGCTGGGCACCCTGCAGACCCGGCTGGACCGGCTGCTGCGCCGGCTGCAGCTCCTGGTATGTCCTGTTCCCAAGACCTGAGACCCCAGACCCCCACCCCGGCCTCAAGATCCTGTGGCCTGAGTCCTTGAAGCCTGAGACCCCAGACCTAAGTGCAACAGCCCTGCTCTGAGACCCTGCCCCTACAGCCCCAAGATCCTGTGGCCCTGAGACCTTGAGGCCCTAGACCCCCAAATCCCACCCAGCAACTCCAAATCCTCACCCCAAGACCCTGAGACTCCATCATCCATGACCTCAAAGTCCCCATATCCCAGCCCCTAAGACCCAAGACCCCACCCTGAAGCCCAAAGACTTGGGAATTCAAATCCTCAACTCAAGACTTGGAGACCCTGGCCCCATGGCGTTGAAAACCACGGACCTGGCCGGGCGCAGTGGCTCAGGCCTGTAATCCCAGCACTTTGGGGGAGGCCGAGGCGGGTGGATCACCCTAGGTCGGGAGTTCGAGACCAGCCAGACCAACATGGCGAAACCCCGTCTCTACTAAAAATACAAAATTAGCCAGGTGTGATGATGTATGCCTGTAGTCCCTGCTACTTGGGAGGCTGAGGCAGGAGAATTGCTTGAACCTGGGAGGCAGAGGTTGCAGTGAGCTGAGATCACGCCATTGCGCTCCAGCCTGGGCAATAAGAGTGAAACTCCCCCTCTCAAAAAAAGAAAAAAAAAAAAAAGAAAAAAGAAAGAAAGAGAGAGAGAAAGAAAGAAAGAAAAGAAAACCATGGACCTCCAGACGCGACCCCAGGCCCTGGCCCTGAGATCCTGCCACCTTAAAGATCCCAGACCCTAAGATACAAGACCCTGACCCAAAGCCAGCCTTGGGACCCTGGCTGTACAAACACACACCACAGTCCCCCTGTGAATATGCAGCCTGGACATCCCCCAGCCCCGATTTAGCTGCAGCTCCACATCGCCCCTGCCCTGCACCCCTGCTGCACCGTCTACCTGTGGCTCACCTTCTGTCCTCTCCCCACAGATGTCCCGCCTGGCCCTGCCCCAGCTGCCCCCAGACCCGCCAGTGCCCCCGCTGGCGCCCCCCTCCTCAACCTGGGGGGGCGTCAGGGCTGCCCACGCCATCCTGGGGGGGCTGCACCTGACACTTGACTGGGCCGTGAGGGGGCTACTGCTGCTGAAGACTCGGCTGTGACCCGAGGCCCAAAGCCACCACCGTCCTTCCAAAGCCACATCTTATTTATTTATTTATTTCGGTACTGGGGGCGAAACAGCCAGGTGATCCCCCTGCCTTTATCTCCCCCTAGTTAGAGACAGTCCTTCCGTGAGGCCTGGGGGGCATCTGTGCCTTATTTATACTTATTTATTTCAGGAGCGGGGGTGGGAGGCAGGTAGACTCCTGGGTCCCCGAGGAGGAGGGAGCTGGGGTCCCAGATTCTTGTGTCTCCGAGAAGTCTGTCCACAGACTTCTGCCCTGGCTCCTGCCCCTCGAGGCCTGGGCAGGAATACATACTATTTATTTAAGCAATTACTTTTCATGTTGGGGTGGAGAGGGAGGGGAAAGGGAAGCCAGGGTTTTTGTACAAAAATGTGAGAAACCTTTGTGAGACGGAGAACAAGGAATTAAATGTGTCATACATATCCACTTGAGGGCGCTTTGTCTGAGAGCTGGGGCTGGATGCTCGGGTAACTGGGGCAGGGCAGGTGGAGGTCCCGAGTGGGCGGGGCAGGGACTGGGAGACGGGTCAGTCACCCAGACAGCTCTGTGGAGGCAGAGTCTGAGCCATGCCTGGGGCCCCGCACTGCATAGGGCTCTTTGTTTTTGAGATGGAGACTCGCCCTGTTGCCTAGGTTGGAGTGCAGTGGCGCAATCTAAGCTCACTGCAACCTCCACCTCCTGGGTTTAATCGATTCTCCTGCCTCAGCCTCCCGATTAGCTGGGATCACAGGTGTGCACCACCGCGCCCGGCTAATTATTTATTTCTTTTGTATTTTTAGTAGAGACAGGGTTTCACCATGTTGACCAGGCTGGTTTCGAACTCCTGACCTCAGGTGATCCTCCTGCCTTGGCTTCCCAAAGTGCTGGGATTACAGGTGTGAGCCACCACACCTGACCTATATAGGTCTTCAATAAATATTTAATGGAACGTTCCAGAAGTCACCCTGTGATTAACAGTACCCCTATGTGACAAAGCTGCAAGGTCAAGATGGTTCATTATGGCTGTGTGTACCATGGCACATTGGAAACAATCCAGAGATCCAACAGGTGAGGGTTAAGCAACACGGTGCATCGGTGGCTGGAATGCCACCCGGCCACCCGGCCACCCAGAGCAGGTACTAGCATTCAGGGAGGCTAAGGAGAGAGGCCTGCTTTGGATATAGAAAGATATCCTGACATTGGCCAGGCATGGTGGTCATGCCTGTAATCCTAGCACTCCGGGAGGACGAAGCGAGTGGATCACTGAAGTCCAAGAGTTCGAGACCAGCCTGGGAGACATGGCAAAACCCTGTCTCAAAAAAGAAAAAACGATGTCCTGACATGAAACAGCTACAAAACCACTGCATGATGCAATCCCAATTTTTGTGTTTTTCTGTCTATATATGGATTTAAAAAAAAAAAAAAACCCTAAAGGGAAATAAGCCAAATGTTGACAATGACTGTCTCCAGGTCAAAAGAGAGAGGTGGGATTGTGGGTGACTTTTAATGTTTATGATTGTCTGTATTTTACAGAATTTCTGCCATGACTGTGTATTTTGCATGACACATTTTAAAAATAATAAATGCTCTTTTTAGAAGAACAGAATAGCAGCCTCCTCCCCTCCAAAAATAAGCCCTCAGGAGGGGACAAAGTTGACCGCTGATTGGGCCTCTCAGGGCTGTGCACTAAGTGTGGGCTTTTTACTTACACAAATCTCCCGGACCCTTGAATACGCCCTGTTTTACAGGCGAGGGAAACTGAGTCTCAGACAAGGAGTAGGGACTCTGTTGCACAGTCACACAGCTAGGGAGAGGTGGAAGTGGGATTCTGAGCCATGTCTGGCTGTTTCCCAAAGCTCTCTTTGCAACCTGGTGTTGAGGAACCCTTCCAACAGGCACACACACGGTATATGGAAAAACAGGTTCAGTAGGGATTTGGGTCTTACCCAGGGCCTAGAGAAGGGTCAATGGCAGAGTAGGGACGATAATTCAAACTCTTTAGTTAATTTTCCCTTTACAATAACCCAGACAGACTTCCAGGGGCCCCGTGTTGTCCCTAGTTTGGGTCTGCGGTTGGGGGTGCCCATCCTGGGCCCGGAGTTTTGATTCACCCATCTCAGCCCTCAAGACTCCAGGCTGGCCAGGTGCGGTGGCTCACGCCTGTAATCCCAGCACTTTGGGATGCTGAGGCGGGTGGATCACTTAAGGTCGGGAGTTCAAGGCCAGCCTGACCAACATGGAGAAACGCTGTCTCTACTAAAAATACAATCCAGCTACTGGGAAGGCTGAGGCAGAAGAATCGCTTGAACCCAGGAGGCAGGGGCTGCGGTGAGCCGAGATCGCGCCATTGCACTCCGGCCCGGGCAACAAGAGTGAAACTCCCTCTCAAAAAACAAAAAACAAACGAAAAAAAAAACTCCAGGCTGTATCCCTGGAGGAGAAGAGAGCCCACGGTCCCCGGAGAGTTCCTGGAAGAGGCCCCTGTGTGTCCGATGAGGTCACAAAGCCCCTCCACCAGAGGCTCCTCCCCCGGGCCCCTGCTGTCCACCCTGGCAGGGCCATGGCCGAGGCCCTAGTCTCCCAGCCTGGGGCATCTCCACGCTCTGTAACTCTGAGCTCCAGGCACCCGTGAAGCCCCAGGGGCCAAGGCTGTGGGCCGAGGCTGGGAGGCCTGCACACCTGGGTTCTGGGTCCCTAAACCAGTACCCATCCACCACCGCCACCATGATCTGGCTTCGAAACAGGAGGCGCCTTGAGCCGCTCCAGGGCACCCCGAAGTGGGTCCCTGTTCAGGGGGAGCTGCAAAAGACCCTTCAGAAGGGCGAATACCTGCCCCTCCGTCCACTGCCCATGTTCGAGAGTAACTTTGTTCAGGTCTCCAGCTCCCAGGGCCCCGGGGCTGAGAGGGGCAGAGGGGAAGTGAGGCCACCCGGGCTGGGGGATTTTGAGAGGGAATGGGATTTAGCCGTCCCTGGGTAGGGGACGATCAGGAGGGAGGCTCAGGCCGCGGGTGCTGGAGGAAGGAGTGGTTCCAGCGCCTCTCCCTGACTGCCCCAGGTGACCCATCAAGGGGGCCCAGTGTATGTGAATCACACAACCAACCGGCTGGCCATGGGCGTGGCTGCCTCCCTGCCAGGCCTGGTGTTGCCCGACATCTTGCTGATCGGCCAGCCCGCCGAGGACAGGGACTGCTCGGGCCTCGTGCTGACCAGGTGCCGCATCCCCCAACCCCTTGGCCGCCCCCTCCGCCCTCCTGCTCTAGACGCTCCCTTCCCCCTCTCCCAGGATGATTCCCCTGGACCTCGTCCACCTCTGCGTCCATGACCTCTCTGCCTGGTGCCTGAAGCTGCGCCTGGTCTCGGGCCGCCAGTACTACCTGGCCCTGGACGCCCCCGACAACGAGGCGGCCTTCCTGTTCCCCCGTTGGATCCGCCTCATCCACCTGCTTCAGGAGCCGCCTCCCGCCTGGGCCCCCAGGACTATGCACACGGCCTCCCTGGATGTGCCCCTGGCCAAAGTGCCTGCTTCCACCTGGCACCTGCAGGTGGGACCCCAGCTCCACAGACCAGGACGTGGCAGGCCCTAGGAACTCCCTGGCCAGATCCAGAGGGGACTGGGACCAAGAACCCAAAGTCTAGGTCGGGGGCCTGGACCCCTTAGTCAAGGGAGGAGGGGCTGGGTCTGGACCCCTGAGTCGAGGGAGGAGGGCCTGGGGGTCTGGACTCCTGGATCTGAGGGAGAAGGGGCTGGGGGACTCCTGGGTCTGAGGGAGGAGGGGCTGGGTCTGGACCCCTGAGCCAAGGGAGGAGGGGCTGGGGGTCTGGACTCCTGGGTCTGAGGGAGAAGGGGCTGGGGGACTCCTGGGTCTGAGGGAGGAGGGGCTGGGTCTGGACCCCTGAGTCGAGGGAGGAGGGCCTGGGGGTCTGGATTCCTGGATCTGAGGGAGGAGGGGCTGGGGGTCTGGACTCCTGGGTCTGAGGGAGAAGGGGCTGGGGGACTCCTGGGTCTGAGGGAGGAGGGGCTGGGTCTGGACCCCTGAGTCGAGGGAGGAGGGCCTGGGGGTCTGGATTCCTGGATCTGAGGGAGGAGGGCCTGGGGGTCTGGACTCCTGGGTCTGAGGGAGAAGGGGCTGGAGGACTCCTGGGTCTGAGGGAGGAGGGGCTGGGGTCCTGGACCCCTGAGTCAAGGGAGGAGGGGCTGGGGGTCTGGACTCCTGGGTCTGAGGGAAGAGGGGCTGGGGGACTCCTGGGTCTGAGGGAGGAGGGGCTGGGGGACTCCTGGGTCTGAGGGAGGAGGGGCTGGGGTCCTTGAATCCTGGATCTGAGGGAGGAGGGCCTGGGGGCCTGGACCCCTGAGTCGAGGGAGGAGGGGCTGGAACTCTGGACCCCTGGGTCTGAGGGAGGAGGGGCTGGGAGACTCCTGGGACTGAGGGAGGAGTGTCTGGGGTCCTAGAATCCTGGATCTGAGGGAGGAGGGACTGGGGCCTGGACCCCTGAGTCCAGGGAGGAGGGGCTGGAACTCCGAACTCCTGGGTCTGAGGGAGGAGGAGCTGGGCCTGGACTCCTGGGTCCGAGGGAGGAGGAGCTGGGCCTGGACTCCTGGGTCTAAGGGAGGAGGAGCTGGATCACCGGGTCCTGGGAGCAGGAGGGGGCCTAGACCTCTGGCTGGGTAGGTTGTGGAGGTGTGGAAGCCCGGGCCCCTCCTGCCTCCTGTCTCCACAGGACCAGCCCGTCAGCAGACATGCAGGTGAGCAGGCCCTGCTGTTCTTCAGGACCTCTGAGTGTCGGGTTCTCCCCCGGCAGGGACAGAGCTGCACCCTTTGGCTCTTCCCCCTCCCTTGGTCGGGCCCTCCACAAGCTCCTGGGGTAGGTCCTGGTGCCCTCCCCTGGGGTCCCTGATCCAGGATGTTTCCTCTCTTCCCAGTCAGGGTTGCTGAGCACAACTCTCCTTATAAGAAGTCTGCGGTGGCCACTCGGAGACAGAGGAAGGCCAAGGTGAGCTGGCGGGGCGGTGCGGGCTCTAGGGGCTGCCCCTGTCTAACCGTCTCTTCCTCACCCATGCCAGGCACTCAGGCGCAGTTTCAAGTCTCAGGCCGTGGGTGACTCTGTGCCCCTCATCTGGTCGCAGCTGGAGCATGCCGACGTCAGGAAGAAACCTGCAGAAAAGAAGTGGGTGTGGGGTCTTGTTGCCGGTGGGTGGGGGGGTGGGAGAAGGTGGGAGACCCCAGCCCAGATGCCACCAAAATGCCACGGTATTGCTCCTGCAGGTCCCACCCAGACTCCCGCCCCGACAGAACTCACACCCAAGTCCACTTTTCTGGTAAGATCAACCCACCCCACACCCTGCCACACTGCGTGGCTCTGGTTCCCGCCCCTAAGGGCTCAGACTGCTCCCCCATCCAGAGAAGACCAGCGTCACCATCTGGACCATCTTCAGCATCATTTCCAGCACGGCCAGCCAGGCACAGTCGTCTCCAAAGGCCAGCCTTATACCCGGGGTGGGGCCCAGGCCCCAGAGCTGAGGGAGGAGGGGCTGGGGGCCTGGACTCCTGGGTCTGAGGGAGGAGGGGCTGGGGGCCTGGACTCCTGGGTCTGAGGGAGGAGGGGCTGGGGGCCTGGACTCCTGGGTCTGAGGGAGGAAGGGCTGGGGGTCTGGACTCCTGGGTCTGAGGGAGGAGGGGCTGGGGCCTGGACTCCTGAGTCTGAGGGAGGAGGGAGCAGGGGTCTGCCCTGCCGGGTCTGGGGTCTCCATGCATCCTGACCATGCCTCCTCTCCCCTCTGTCCATCTACAGGCCTGCACATCTGCATCTGATGAGGCCACAGGCCAGGGACACTTGGTTGAGAGTCCTTCGTACTGTGTCTCAGCTGACAGCCCTGATTGCTTCTTTCTGGGCTCCTGCAGCTCCCTGGACCCGTGCCTGTGGCATCAGGACATGGAAGACCTCATGGATTCTGAGAGCAGCACTTTGTCATCTGCTGCCTCTGGCCTGGCTCCCTATCCCCCGGCTGCCTGCCTCTCCACACCCTGCTCTTCCATCCCCAGGGGCAGGGAAAAGGCCAGGCCTATGGGCTCCCACCAGGGGCCGGGGCCACCACCCTGCCAGAAGGCCCCAGCCGGCCCTGTCACATCTTGCAAGGCACCATTCCTCGTTGACCAGTCCCAGAAGCTCCCAGCTGCACCTGCTTCATCGTGGAAGCCCCTACCTGGATTGGCTCCTCCCCAGAAGGTCCCAGCCGCATCAGCTCCTCCCTGGAAGGCCCCAGCTGTACCTGCTGCATCCCAGAAGGCCCCAGCTGCATCAGCTCCTCCCTGGAAGGCCTCAGCCGTACCTGCCCCACCCCAGAAGACCCCACCCCCATCTCAGAAGGCCCCATCTGTACCTACCATTCCCCAGAAGGCTGTGTCCCCCACTGCTCCAAAGAGGAAATCTCTGCTTCTCCCTGCCCCATCCCAAAAGGCTCTGCCGACCTCGCCTCCCCAATACCAGATGGCACTGGGCTCGCCTGCCTCACGGGGGAGGCTCCCTGGAGACTTTGACGTGTTGCCAGCAGGAATTCCTGGAAGAGCTGTGCTGGAGAGAAGCCAGTCTGGAGGGAAAACGGAGCCAGCGGTGATGGTGGGCACCCAGCAGACAGACGTGGTGGAGATGACGACTCAGGTCAAGTCCCTGGAGTCGCCCTTCACCATGACCAAGAAGGAGTCCGAGGACATCCTGATTAGCAAAACCCAGGAGGTGACCCTGGAGGCCTTCAGGGGCCAGAGGAAGTTGGAGGACCCGGCCCACTTGGCGAAGCTTGAAGAGAGGTCCCTGGACCTGCCTGGCGTGAGATCCAAGGAGTTGGAGCAGCGGAAGAGATGGGTCAAGGCGAAGGAGCTGGCCGTCGAGGGCCCCTCCCGGGGGCACAGCAGACCCTTCTCCGTGGAAGCGCTCACCCTCGCCAAGCTCACGATCATGGCCAACTCCAAAGAGCAGCGCGTGAAACCCGCTCCGGTCTCACTTCCCTCCTGGCTCTTGGCGACTTCGCAGGCATCTGCCACGTCAGTGATGGCTTCCATGCCCTTCCACCCAGGCCAGCTGTCCTCACCGGAGGGGAAGCCAGTGGTGGTCAGAGAACAGCCAGGGTCGCACACTTGGGTGAAGGAGGGCGAGCGACAATGGGGCGAGAGTAAAGGGTCACCCTGGGACCCCGAGGGGCCGCCCAAGGTGCCCCTTCGCTCCAAGCCCACCTCTGCCAGTCCGAAGAGGGAAGGAATCTCCCAGGCGCCTATCCCCCTGCCCGCCTCACGGTGGGAGGGCTTACTGCCATCACCCCTCTCGGAGACCCCCATCTCAAAGACGGAGGCCACAGCCAAGGCGTCCCAGCAGCCCAAGAGACTGTCGCAGGTGCCTGTGAAGATGCCAGCCCAGCACCCCCTGGCCACTGTGGGGTCGTCTTCAGAAATTCTTTTGCCCATGCTCTTAGAACTTGAAACTGTGAGGAACACGGCCACCAAGGCAGAGGAAATACAGGAGGAATCGGGTGTCTTAAACCTTCCGCCCAGGTAGCGAGGGTTAGCAGCTAGCATTTACTGTGAGCTCCGCTATTTATGAGATAGAGACGATCATTCCCTCCTTTCACTTTTTTTTTTTTTGACAGGTTCTCACTCTGTCACCCAGGCTGGAGTGCAGTGGTATGATCTTGGCTCACTGCAACCTCCGCCTCCTGGCATCCTGCGTAGCTGGGATTACAGGTGTGTGTCACCACGCCCGGCTAATTTTTGTATTTTTAGTAGAGACGGGGTTTCACCATGTTGGCCAGGCTGGTCTTGAACTCCTGACCTCAAGTGATCTGCCCGCCTTGGCCTCCCAAAGTGCTGGGATTACAGGCGTGAGCCACCGCGCTCGGCCCCCTGTCACTCTGATATATAGTGAGTGCCGACTCTGTGCCAGGCATTGTTCTAGGCAGTGGGGATACAGTGTCCGACCATGGGGCTAGTGGTGGTGGGATGTGCTCCTGGCTTCTAGCAGGTAGAGACCAGGGATGCCGCTCAGCATCCTGTAGTGCACAGGACAGCCCCCACCACAGCCCAGGTGGTCTAGGGAGTCCTCATTGAGCTGGAGTGGTTTGTGTGAAGACCTGGAGGAGAGGACGGAGGAAGCCATGAGGCCATCTGCAGGGAAAGCATCCCAGCGGAGGGAACGGCCACTGCAAAGGCCCTGAGGCAGGAGTGTTTGTAACGTGCTGGACCACGGGGATCCCAGGGTGGGAAACTCGGTCAGAGGTGCAGCGGGGGGACGCCCCTCATGGAGGACTTTGCAGACAATTTTAGGAACTTTGGCTTTGACTCTGAGCGAGCTGGAGGGTTTGGAGCAGAAGCATAATGGGGACTGATTTATGTGTGAAGAGGCTGCCTCTGGCTGGGGCGTGGAGGATGTAGAGGGGGCAAGAGTGGGCGCCTGGAGGACAGGGTGGAGGCGGCTGCAGGAACCCAGGTAGGAGATGATGGTGGCTTGCACAAGAGGGGAGGTGATGGGGGTGTGGAGAAGCGGGGGACTCTGGAGATGCTTTGAAGAGTGAGACAATAGATTGCTTCACGGATTGGGGTTTGTGATGTAAGAGAAAGGCTGACTTGAAGATGGCTGGGAGGATGTGGGTTCGAGATGCCCGGAGGCGGCGGCAGCAGTGCAGGGGAGCAGGTTCTGGGAGGCGCTCAGAAACACCTCTCTTTCGGACACCTTGATTCTGAGGTGTCAGGGAAGATGCAGGGTAAGCAGTTGGACATGAGTCTGGAGCTCAGGGGAAGCAATTTGGGGAGTCACTGGTGCACAGACAGGTTAGCTCAGGCTGTGAGATTGGAAGAATTCACCGGCGAGTGAGTGGAGATGGAGAAAAGTCTGAGGTGTTTGGGCAAAGAGGAGCCAGAGTCAGGGAGAGCAGAGCAGCCAGAGACGGGGGCATCTCAGCACCATGTGGAGACAGCGACAAGGTGGCGAGGGAACGTCGGTGTCAAAAGCTGTGGTCAGGTGAAGGAAGCGGGGCCTGGGGTCAGACCTCTGGATTTACCAGTGTGGAAGTGATGTGGGGGTTGGGGTTGAAGTCCTGATGGGAGCAGTCAGGAGAGTGTCGAGAGAGAGGGGCGTCTCTAGGCCACAACACCTCAGAAACACCATGCCAAGTGAAAGGGGCCAGACACAAAAGGCCACAGAGACCCCATTTCCATGAAATGCCCAGAACAGGCCAACCTGTAGAGACAGAAAGTGAATGGCTGGAGGCCAGGGGCCTGGTGTGGAGGAAGGGGAGTGGCTACTCATGGGTTGGAGGCGAGCTCTACCGCCAGGCTAGAGTGCAGTCTCTCTAGAGACAGTCTCTCGCTCTCTCTCTCAGGCTAGAGTGCAGTGGTGTGATCATGGCTCATAGCAGCCTCAATCTTCCTGGGCTCAAGTGATCCTCCTGCCTCAGCCTCCAAAAGCCCAGCTGAGTTTTTGATTTTTTGTAGAAAAGAGGTCTCTGGGGCTGGGCGCGGTGGCTCAAGCCTGTAATCCCAGCACTTTAGGAGGCTGAGGTGGGTGGATCACAAGGTCAGGAGATTGAAAGCATCCTGGCTAACACAGTGAAACCCTGTCTCTACTAAAAATACAAAATATTAGCCGGGCGTGGTGGCGGACGCCTGTAGTCCCAGCTACTCGGGAGGCTGAGGCAGGAGAATGGCGGGAACCCGGGAGGTGGAGCTTGCAGTGAGCGAAAATGGTGCCACTGTACTTCAGACTGGGAGAGAGAGTGAGACTGGGTCTCAAAAAAAAAAAAACAAAAAACCCGAGGTCTCCCATGTTGCCCAGGCTGAAGTGCAGTGATGCCATCACAGCTCACTGCAGCCTCAACCTACCCAGGTTCAGTTGATTCTCCTGCCTCAGCCTCCTGAGTAGCTGGAACCACGGGCACGTGCCAACACGCCTGGCTAACTTTGGTATTTTTTGTAGAGATAGGGTTTCACCATGTTGTCCAGGCTAGTCTCAAACTCCTGGGCTCAAGCAATCCTCCCGCCTCCGCCCCACATACTGCTAGGATTACAGGGATGAGCCACCGCACCTGGCCGGGATTCTTAATTCGTACATTTGGCTGTCAGTGTGACCAATCCTGAGTCAGGCCTGATATTAACCGGGCAGGAGGGAGAGAAGCTTAGCAGGGTTCTGGAGGTGAAACCACCTGCCCAGATTCCAGTTGCTTGCCTGCCCCTAGAGCCAGGACTCACTGATTCCACCTCGGATTTATTGTGCATTTACTACTGCCAGGCTCTGCCCCAGGCAGATACAACAGTGAACCAAACACACAGCAAAACCCGCCCTGGGGGACGCTCTCCTAAGCCAGGCATCTGCAGCTCTTAAAGCCCTGGGTACCCCTCTCTCCCTACCCTGTCCCCCAAAGTTCTCTCTGGTTGCTTTCTCCCGGCAGCCTGCAGCACTCCCAGCACTTTGAGTAGCCGGATGCGGGGGGCTCAACCCCAGTCGGAAACTGTCCAAAGGAGCCCAGCGCTGCCAGGTACCCTTTAAGACCCTGGAGGTGGCGGGGGTAAGGGGGGCCCCAGAGGAGGAGGAG
>NW_012123598.1:2336189-2337097 GCF_000951035.1 Colobus angolensis palliatus
GGGGGAGTGCGGGGGGTCTCAGGAGCCCTGACCCCACCGCCACTCTTTCCTCTTAACTCCACAGGCCCCCAGGGTTCTGTGCGCACCGACTGTAAGAAGCGGAATGTTGAAAGGCCGCTTGGGGGGATTCGCCCCGTTTGGTAGATACCAGAACTATCGATATGCCTTCATATATTGGGGGGCGGGGGCGGGGCGAGCCCGTGGAGCCGCCCAACTTCGCAGAGATTAAAGCTTGAGTCTGAGACTCAGCAAGTCGCACCTCAGTGCCTGTGCGCGCGCGGGTCCCCGAGGGGGCGTCAGGGAGCGAGGGGTGGGTGCGGGCGCCCCTACCAGCCCCGCGGCGCACGACTGCTCCCATTGGCTGGGGCTCGGGCGTCCAAGCCGATCTGGCGGCGGGTGCGTTACTCCTGAGCCGGGTGGGACGGCACCCCGCGGACTCAGAAGCCAGCGGCACCCGGGGACCGTCGTACAGCAGATCCAGTGGTCGCCGACGGCAGGCCGGTGAGGGCACGACGGGTGGGGTTGAGGGGCGGGGATCAGGCTGGGGGGACGGGTCGGAGCGAGGGCGCCCCCTCGGCCCCACGGAGTCCCTGTCCCGTCCCGCAGAAGTTGCCTCCTCCTAGGATGTTGGATGTGGAAGCCCAGGAGCCCCGCAAGGGGAAATGGTCGACGCCGCCCTTCGACCCGCGCTTCCCCAACCAGAACCAGACCCGTAACTGCTACCAGAACTTCCTGGGTGAGACCTGCTCAGCCAGGTTATAGGGGGAACAGGGTGTGACGAGGGAAGGCGGGGAAGGGCACCCCCACCCGAAGTCCCGTGGAGACCGTTAGGGTGGGAGGCAGGGCGGGCCTGGGTTGGTGGGGGCGGGGCCCGGCCGAGAAACGGCGGGGATGAGCTGGGAGGGGCG
>NW_012123598.1:2337187-2342291 GCF_000951035.1 Colobus angolensis palliatus
GGCCGAGAAAAGGCGGGACTGAGCCGGGAGGGGCGGGGCGGGGAGAGGTTGGTAGGCGCAAGGCCTGATTTGGAAGGTGTGGGGCGAGGTAGGTAGGGGTAGGGTCTGACTAGGAGGAGCAGTGTGAGGGAGGTAGGGCTTGGGGCCTGGCTGGGAGGGGCGGGACGGAGGCCTCGGGGGTAGAGGGAGGCGGGGCGAAGCAGGGAAGAACTGGGAGGAACCGAGTAGTGGAAGGGCGGGTCCTGTCCTGGAATGGGCGTGGCTTGTCGCGTGACCCCGCCCCCCACAGACTACCACCGCTGCCTCAAGACCAGGACCCGCCGTGGGAAGAGCACGCAGCCCTGCGAGTACTATTACCGCGTGTACCACTCGCTGTGCCCCACCAGCTGGGTGAGTCGGCAGAGGGGGCGCCGGGCCAGGCGTGGGGAGGGCTCGGCTGAGGCTGAGCCGGCGTCCCGCTCCCTGCCTTTCTGCTACCCAGGTGGAGAGCTGGAATGAGCAGATCAAGAACGGGACTTTCGCGGGCAACATCTGACTGCCCCAGCGCGGCTTCCTCTGAAGATGCAGTGACCCTGCATCTCTTTGTCTCGCGGACGGCTGGCCTCGGTTATCCACCCCTACCTCCCAGTGTTTAAGCCGCGAATAATGTCATGCTGTTGCTAATGTTTCTTCTTCATGCCCCGCCAGCGGTGCGTCGTGGTGGTGGTGGGGATCCTCCCTGTGCCTGTGTCCGGGCTAACACTGCTTTTTCTAATAAGGGGCAGGTGCAGGACTGCTGCTCTATCAGGCAGAGGCGGCAGTCGGGGCCCTAAGATAGGAAGCCGAGTGCCTCCTGTCCTTCTCCCTCTCCATTCCAGCAGGTAGATGCCTCATGTTGACAGCTATGAGCCAACTCAGGTCCCCAGTTCTCAACACTGTCCCACCTAGATGGCTCCAAGGTGTTCCTGCCTCTCAATCACCACACCTACCTCTCACTTCAGTCTTTTCCCCCACTCCCTTCCTGCACCATCTCCCCAGGCTCCTTCCCCATCCCACCCCCATCCATCCCATCTGGGGTCCTGAGGGGTCTTCTTTGTACCACCCAAAGCTGACTCCATCCCTCCCTCTCCCACTCTCTGGACTCTCCACCACTCTCCATCAGGACTCCCTTCCCACCTGGCTCATTTCCCCTCCCAGAACATCGAGATCCCCATCATGTGAGCCAGCTTATTCCCAACAGAGCCCCCTGGTGTCCACCCTTTTGGCACCCACACCCACAGCCAGGAGTAGCAGCCTGCTCAGTTCTCCAGTGCATCAGGCTCACCCCGCACCCCCACCCCGCAGAGGCTGCTGTCGGTCTCTCCTACCACACATCACCACAATTTCTCCCGTGACCCCCGCCAGACTGCCAGCACCCAGAGGACGCTCAGAGCTCCCTCGGAATCATTCTCTACTCCTTCCCCATCCTGGCACAGAGCCCTAGGGTTCTAGCCTGGTCCTGCTGAGGGAGCCGTGAGACCAGTCAGCCTGGGGTGCTGGTTTTCCCAACTGGTGCTCCCCAAACTATCAGCCTCCCAACTATCAGCCCTTAGGAGGGGGCAGTCCCAACCTCTGACTGAAGCGGTCCTCTGAGGCCCTGTTCAACCCCAGGGTTCAAAGGTGAGTACAACTCATCATGACAACTTGCAGGGTGACCCTAGACAAGCTTCTTGACCTGTGTGAACCCAAGGTTCCCCAAGGCAAACTAAGATGGCTCAGGGCCCCATTATCAGAGGAGGTGGAGCTGGGTGAGCTCAGAGGACTGACTCCATCCTGCTCCCTGCTCCGTGATGACCTGTCCATCACCTGCCCTCCACGCTGCCCAGGACACACGCTAGGCGGGCCATCCCCCAGGATGACGCCACCTCTGAGACCTTGGCCTCCTGACTCCGTCTCTGACCACAACCCTAGAATGGGGTGAGGGTACAGGGTGTGGACTCAGCTACAGGAGGGCTTCCTGTTCATGCAACGTGCCCAGAGCCTTGCCGCAGGCACAGAGGCGCTGGTAGAACCACGGGGGCAGGACCCCTCTCTGAGTCACAGAATGGAACTAAGTTTGTGAGGTCACCCAGGTAACATCCCAAGCACAGGGCACCACACCTGTGCAGCCCCAACAGCCTCGTGACCTCCCCAGAGCCGTGTCTAGAACCCATTTTTGCGCTGTTGGCCAGCCTTCCTCCTTCCTCCTCCTCCCATCTTCTCTTCACTGCTTCCAGACCTCATCTCAGCACATTCTCACACTCCCGACCCCTTCTGCGGCTGCCACTGCCCCACTGATGCCTGAGCCAGGGGCAGGGGCAGACCTGCCCGGCCTGGCCTACAGCCTGGTGGACCATCACATGTGCAAACTCTGAACACCTCCAACATGTGCTCCGGCTGGCTTTCCCTGGTGTCTAGTAGCCGCGTCCTGAGACCCCCAGTGCCAGCCTCACAGTCCCGGCAACCTCCCAGGTCAGAGAAAACTGAGGCCACTCCACTTACTCCTGCCCCCACCCAGAACACCTGCATCCTTGTTGGCTCAACCTCCTCCTCCCCACTTCTTTCTCCTCCAGCCCCATCTCTTCAGTCCTTCCATCATCCACTTCCCCCTCCCTCTGCAGTTCTTCCCTCAGAACCTGATCCATCCTCCCAGCCTCCAGATCAAGGATCCTGAAGGCCACCTGCTCTGCCTCTCCTACTCACTGTCCCTTGGCTCCCAGGGGCACCGCTTCGCCTCCTCTCTCTGGGTTTCCCTCTTCCCCATCCTGAAGGTGGCAGAGCCTGAACGGTTCTGAAAATGAGTTCAGTCTAGGCCCTGAAGCTTACTAACCACGTGGCCTGGGACAAGTTCGCTAGCCCCTCCGCACTGTGGTCTTTTCATCTGAAATATGGTACCAATGACATAATAATGACACCTCCACTTCCTAGGGTTGTGGGGAGGACGGCGATGTGAAAACATACAAAGCAGAACAGTGTCTGGCCCTGCTCTTCTCAGTGTGTGGGGTCTCTAGCCAGAGAGACGATTTGAGTCACTCAAATGAGCATGTCGGCTCAATTCTGGTGCCCCATCTTGTACTGGACAGAGGGACTGATCGACCGGACAGACAGCCCAGGGATGACCCCAGAAACCGGTGCTGGAGCTCTTGGAGGCATCTGGTTGACTAGCTTGCAGTCAGAGAGCACCCGCCCGCACAGGGAGACACGGGGTCAGGGTGGGGAGTCCTTGGCTAGGGCCCTGCCTGCCTGCCAGCCAAACGCTGAGAGCAGTTCTAGTGCCACACACCCAGGTCAGCCCTGGTTGTCAGTGTTTCCTGTTTCATTAAACTTCCTTCCACCTTCACCTACAGCCACCACCCTCCGAGTTCCTTGTTTCCCTTGCTCTGGCCTCCAAGTGTATGATGGGGTTCTCAGGCCCAGGCTTCAACCAGAGGACCCTCCGCTACCACCGTTTCTTCCCGTCCTTGAGCTACCTTGGTGAACTCATGACCCCAGGCCCTGGCTCCACCAGGATGCCCCCAGGTCCTGCCAGCTGGGAAGTGCCAGCATGAATTCCTCAAACTTCGTGGAAGCCAGGGTCCCCCGCAGCTGAGGGACCCCAAGCAGACTACCTACCCTCCCCAGGCCAGCTCCTGTCTGTATGGGCGACATGACTCAGAGCGCCCAAGCCCCTAAGGCTGTCCTGACCATCCACGCTGCAACAAGGATAGGGAATGATCATGATGGCGCTGGCGTCTCCCCTCCCCCACCACTCCCCAAGCACCCCTTGAGCTGCTGCCCAGCTCACGCCAGAAGCTGACTTTGGCCCCCACGGGGACGTCAGGCAAGGTCTGGAGACATTTTTGGTTGGGACGGAGGGATGTTCCTGGCATCTAGTGGGTGAAGACGAGGGAAGCTGCCCAACATCCTGCAATGCAGAGGACACGCCCTGCCCAGAAACAGCAGCTCAGCACGGCAGCAGCGTGCAGGCCGGGAAACCCTGATCGCCAGTTTCTCAACGCCCTCCGCCTCCCGGGTTCAAATGATTCTCCTGCCTCAGCCTCCCGAGTAGCTGGGATCACAGGCCTCCGCCACCACGCCCACCTCAGTTTGCATTTTTAGTAGAGATGAGGTTTCTCCACGTGGGTCAGGCGGGTCTCAAACTCCCAATCTCAGGCAGTCCGCCCGCCTTGGCCTCCCAAAGTGCTGGGATTACAGGTGTGAGCCACTGCACCCGGCTTGCCCCTGGGTTTTAGCCCTTTTTGTTGGGGGTGGGGTGGGGTGGGGCGGATATAGAAACTTGTGGGAATGTGATGAACACTCTGAAGCCCTGTAAAAAACACGCATATGAGTATGTACTCTCAACACTGAAGATTTCCGAAGGTTCCTGGAAGTTCCAGTGTCCACCCATGAGTCCTCAGCTAAGACTCCCTGCTCTGCAGTCCTCTTTTTCTAAGAGCTGTTGCAACAGCACCTGAATTTCAGAAACAAAAGGCCGGGCGCGGTGGCTCACACCTGTAATCCTAGCACTTTGGGAGGCGGAGGCAGGAGGATTGCTTGAGCTCAGGAGTTTGAGACCAGCCTGAGCAACACAGTGAGACACAATCGCTACAAAAAATTTTAAAAATCAGCTTGACGGGTGGCGTGCGCCTATGGTCCCAGCCACACGGGAGGCTGAGGCTGGAGAATTGCTTGAATCCAGGAGACGAAGGTTGCAGTGAGCCGAGACGGCGCCACTGCATTCCAGCCTGGGCCACAGAGCGAGACCCTGTCTCAAAAAAAAAAGGAAAGAAACGAACGGCATGGCTTCAGTTCATTATTCAGAGACAAATCCCTGGGGACTGCCACTGGAGCCATCTCTCTGCCGTTTGATGACCTGGAGCTCTCTCCATCCTTATTTTTAACATGAGAAAGAAAACAAACAGGGTTTAGCAGGATTTGCACTATAAGAAAGAGGAATTTTCTCCCTGCAAAAGAAATAGAACAGGCCATATTATCTAATGTATCTAAACGGGTTTTTTTTTTTTTTTTTGAAACGGAGTCTCGCTCTGTCGCCCAGGCTAGAGTGCAGTGGCCGGATCTCAGCTCACTGCAAGCTCCGCCTCCCGGGTTCACGCCATTCTCCTGCCTC
>NW_012123598.1:2342416-2350152 GCF_000951035.1 Colobus angolensis palliatus
TAGCCAGGATGGTCTCGATCTCCTGACCTCGTGATCCGCCCGTCTCGGCCTCCCAAAGTGCTGGGATTACAGGCTTGAGCCACCGCGCCCAGCCCTAAACGAGTTTTAAAGTAAACAAGGTTTGAGCCGTTCTCAACTGCCCCCTTGTCCCCACCTCCCAGGGCCACTGCTGAGGTGCTCATACGGGTCTCGCTGTGGCCTCTCCTCCCCCGCTGCTCCCTCTCCACCAGGGCCAAGGAGAGTTTCCTGATACCTGCGGCCTGGCCTCGTCCACCTCCACAGTAAGCTTGTTCAAGGCTGGCAGATGTGGAGGTGCACAGGGGGGTCCTGGAGCCAGCAGGTGACCTGTAGCTGCCCAAGTAAGACGGGCTCGGTGGCCCCAATGAGAAAAGCATCTGTGAGAAGCTGGAGGTACCTGGGATCAGGGAGTGCTCACGGTCAGCCGCTGTTAGTCCTTTTGCAAAACAAGATTGCAGGGAGAGTTAAGACGCCCTGGCAAAATTCAGATCCTGGATTGGACCTGAAGAAACAAGATTCATCATCCTGGTCTCAGACACAGCAAAGTCCAAGATGCCACAGTTGAGGAAGGCCCCGTCGGCGCCGCCTCCCCCAGGCCTGGCTCTGGTGTCCTGGGCAGCCCCCACACCCCCACTCAGCCAGCCGCCACCAGTCTCTCTCTGGACTGAGATGTGGGAGGGGCCTCTCACTGAGAAGTGCCAGAAGGGAGAAAGAACGGCCCTCAAGTCCCCATGTGGCCTTGGCAAGTCACTCTGCTTGCCAAACCTTGTTGACCTCGCCTGGAAAATGGGAGGACCCGCTCCTAGGAGAGGATGGGTCTGAAGGCATTTTTATAAGCACAGCCCGAGTGGGGATGGGGCTCCAGTCTCAGTCCCCCTAGTCCGTCACCCTCCCAAATCCCTCTCCCGACAGCTCTCAGGGCCGCAGGCCTGGGTTGCCTCTTCCCCTTCTCACCAGCACAGCTGAGGTCTCACCCTCCCCATATCCCTTCAAAACATAAGCCAAAACAAAAAACCGCCAAGGGTGCTGCTTATAACAAGGTTTTAATAAAATAAAAAGTTCAAGTGCTTCCAATCCCCCAACATACCCCTTTCTGGTGTGGGGGAGGGGAGGGAGCCCCCCACCCCAATAGCACCAGGATAGCACCATGAGAACGATGAGGTCGCACCCGGCCTCCCTGAGACCCACAGGGGGTGGTGAGGGGAACATGCCCCCAGATACCCCCCAACCTTCCCCCCACCGCAGACAGCTGCAGAGCTGAGAGCAAACCCAGTCCCCTTGTGAGGGCAGTCTCTGGGGAGCGCCACCCCTCCGTCAGTTCCACCTCCTCCTGAGGCCTGCACTTCTGGGGAGATGCCGTGGGCTGGCCCCTGCCCCTTATGGCTTTGCTCCCTGGGGAGGAAGGGGCTGAGGGAGGCGGATGGCTCCTGCAGTCCTGAGTCTGGGGCAGGGGTGGGAAGGGCAGCAAATGGCCAGGGCTCCCTGTGGGAGTGGGGGTGGCTCAGGGGTCAGCAGTCACAAAGGGTCAGGGGTCAGATCCCTGGGGGTGTCCAAACCAACCCCGTTCCAGGGTCGGAGCTATGCTGGAGTCAAGGGTCAGCTCCCTCCCAGAGGTCCAAGGACTCCTTCTGGAGGTCCTGGGGAGCAGCCAGGAGAGAGACGCCTCTCCCTGCCGGGCCTCCCCGTCCGGCCTGTCACAGCTCTTCACCGTCGACATCTAGGTCGATGGAGCCGTGGCTGACCACCAGCCGCAGGCGCTTGGGTGGGGAGAAGGGGGCGAAGGCGAGGGCCTGCTTCGGGATCAGGATGGGGCCTGGGGTCCCAGCAGGGGCTGGGGTGGCTGGTGGGGCTGGGGCCAGGCGACGAAGGTCCACCCGCACCACGTAAGGCAGCCCATAGCGCCGGGCCCAGTGCCAGTCCTGCTGGGGAACCCAGCGGGCACGGGGGGGCTGGCCCAGGGCCACCAGGGCCTCTCCTCGCAGGCGGCAGTGGGGGCCACAGCCTCCCCATCGGTGCAGGGAGATGCGGGCGGCATGGTGGGTGGAGAGCACTGGGGCCCTCCGGGGCCGGGGGCGTCGGCGCTTCCGGGACCGCGCTCGGAGCTGGGGCTGAGGCAGCCACCGGAGCCAGAGGGGTGAGGTGTCTGGGCGGGCACTACAGGCTGGCAGGCGCAGGGGTTGGCAGGCGGCTGTGAAGGTCCAGGTGGCAGGGAGAGGAGGCACAAAGGAGAGGTGAAGTCAGTGCAAGCTGGGCCGGTCCTCCTCTGGACAAGGAGGCGGCTCTGCCCTGCACTCCCCAGAGGAACGATGTAGGCAGAACTGCTCAACAGCGAGGCCTGCCAGGGGCTGAGGGTGGGAGGGAGGGTGCCAGGCTAGGCAGAGAGCTCAGAAGAAAGGAGACAGATGACCAGGAGCACACAGGGTAGGGGCTGCCGGGATGGCAGGGAGGGGTGCTCACCACAGAACGGGTCCCAGAGCAGTGGGGACGGGTGCACGCAGACCCGAGGGCCCAGCAGGCCCTGTCGGCCGCCGCTGTCCAGGCCTTGCAGCCGCCGCTTGGTCTCACGTAGCTGGTACTTGTCCAGGGGCCGTGGTGGCAACGCAGGCCCCCTAGGTCTCGTTCGGAAAGCTCCTTCGCCTCTCCTGGGAGATCGGGTGGAGGGGAGATGAGAGGCGGGGGTCGGACACGCTCAGGGATGGGCCCCAAGGGTGCATTTCTGGGCTCAAGAAGCCCAGATGCCCGGGGCAGCCAGCCTGGCCTGACCCCACCCACCTCTTGCCTGGTCCCCACCTCTCACAGGTGTAGCATTCACAGTGCTCATTCTTCTCGCCGAAGAAGCCCTCACCGTAGAAGCACGTCACCTCGTCCCCAGGCTCGATGTCCCGGAGCACCTTGACACAGGCGGCGTTCCCATCTGCAGGCACAAACTGAGGGCAAAGCCCGCTCAGCGCCCTAGCCCAGGGCACAGGGGAGGGCTCACCCATCCCCACGCCTGGCCGGACACCCTGGCCCTGAGCATCCTCTTCTGGAATGGGGCAACAGCCGAGCCCCTAAAAGTGGCATTCTGAGGCGGCTGCCTTGCCCAGGGCCTGTCCTTTGCCTGTAGCCCCTGGACAATCCACCCACTGGCTGGTTTCCACCCCTCCCTGCAGGACGATGATCTAACCTGACCTTCTGGCAGCATGCAGCGCCAGCAGTGGTGACCGCTCCCTCCAGCCTCTGTGGCCTTGTGCCAAGCCCCACCTCTTCTGCCACACCCAAGCCCATCCCCTCCTGAGCTGCCTGTCCCCCACCAAACTGTTCCTTGGCAGCTGAGGTCTGAGCTCTGCCTGCCATGGGCGGCCCCCGCTTCTCTGAGGCCCGCATCCACTCCACAGCCCAATCTGTGTGTGCTCTGGCCCTGCCTTTGGGATCATTCACCCAGGAGCTGCCCCGCAGGCTCCTCCCGGGCCCCACACAGCTGTGCCTCCCTCCCTGTTCCCCGTCTAGAAGGGGGCATGACCACTGTCCACCCAATTGTCCATTTATCCATCCACTCAAGACTGACACTTGCCTGGGAGTAGCCCTTGCCACCTGCCTGCCTGACGGCCCCCAGACCAACCGGCCACTACCTCCTAAGTGTGCCACCTCCCACATCCTCATCCTCCTTGCCTCCCTGAAACCCCTACTGGAGTCAGCCCCTCATCACCTCTCTGTGGCCACCCTGCCTCCAGCCTCTCCCCTTCCTGCCAAGCCTCTTGCACGTGGGTCTCCAGGGTGACCTAAAAACCAAGCTTCCCATTATATGCCCTGGGGGAGCTTCCGTGGCTCCCTGGCCCGGACCACACGGCCTTGCTGCCCGACCAAAGCCGTCATTGGGCACCCTCAGGCCTCCGGTGTGCCATGTCCTGCTAGATGCCCTCCTTTGCCCCTGATTTCCTTTAACACCCAGGGAAATTCTGCCTCTCTGTCGATGCCCAGCATGGCATCGCTTCTGTGAAGCCAGATGGTTCTAGATCGCTGGCGGGTCGGCCGCCCTGTCCTGGGCTCAGGGTGGCTAGCGCACACTCGCCCTGCAGAGCCTCTCCAGGTACCACCTTTCGTTTCCATCCCATGCAGCGTCTGTGTGTGGTGCCAGATCAGGGCCGCGCATTCGCTGTCCAAAACCCTCTGGCACACCTGACCAGCCTGCAGAGTTCCTGGGCAACCAACCCCATCTGAGATGAAAAACCAAAGGCCAGGGGCAGCATAGCCAGGACCCCAACTCAGTTCTGACCCTGGAGCTGAAGATCTGGACCCCTTTGTCATGCCTCCCAGGGCGCCCCTCCGAGGTCTGTGCTCCAGAGGGTGCACCCTCAATGCCTTCCTGGAGCCGACCCTCCTCATTCCTTCCGCTTCCCGGCTATAGGACAGCCGGCGGCCTCTCCTCAGTACATCTGGACGGCATCCTGAGTCCCGACCCCTGACCCCTGGGGCTCTCTGGCCTCCCTGCTCCTGACACCACAGCTGCCTGTGTTGCTCCCTGCAAGGCTGGGAGCTCCCACCACAGGGCCCTGCCTCACTGCCACACTCCCTGCCCAAATTGGCACAGCTCCCAGCTCAGTTTTCAGAGAAGAAAGATGGCCAGCAGCTGGCAACCAGGGTTCCAGCGCAACTGCACAAACAGCCAGGCAACACTGGCCAAGCTGGAGCTCCTTCCTCCTTTTTGGTAGCCTTGTGACCAAATACCCACTCTGCTCCTTCCAGGACCCGTGGGAAGCTGTGGAGACAGGGGGCAGCATTTGGCTCTTTTTTTGTTTTTATTTTTGAGACAGAGTCTCACTCTGTCGCCCAGGCTGGAGTGCAGTGGTGCGATCTCGGCTCACTGCAAGCTCCGCCTCCCGGGTTCACACCAGTCTCCTGCCTCAGCCTCCCGAGTAGCTGGGACTACAGGTGCCCGCCACCACGCCCGGCTAATTCTTTGTATTTTTAGTAGACATGGGGTTTCACCGTGGTCTCGATCTCCTGACCTCGTGATCCGTCTGCCTCGGCCTCCCAAAGTGCTGGGATTACGGGCGTGAGCCGCCGCGCCCGGCCAGCGTTTGGCTCTTTACTGACCAAAAACCCTTTCCCCAGGCCACAGGCCCCCTTTCTTCCCGCGTGGCCCCAAGTCCCAGGGCCTTACCTTGCAGTTGGGCTTGCAGTCTGGAGCCAGTTGGGGCAGGAGAGAGAAGAGAGGGGGGTGAGCTCAGAGCTCAGTCGCCAAACCCTCCCGCTACCTCCCTCCAGCTCCGCCTGGCCCCATCCCGTCCCACCCTCACCATGGTTGATGAAGGCGGCCGGGCCCAGCCACAGCTGAGCACTTCGCTTGCGGGTTGAGTACATGATGCTGAAGTCATTCTCACCGGCCCTCAGCAGCCCCTCGTCCGCCTCCCGCAGCTCTGCGATGCAGCCCACCAGCAGCTCCAGCTTCTCATTCTTTTTCCTGCCAAGAGGCCAGGGGGCGGGGCTGTGGGCAATGCCTGGCCTCCTGCAGGTGCTCAGGGGACTCGGGCCTCCGGCACAGAGGCACCCAGGAAGCAGGGACTCCTGTGCGCTGGTGCTGGCTACTGGCGATCCGTCTTCCAGATCTTCCTCTTCCCCTCCTGCCTGGGTGGGCTTCCCTGCTCCAGCCCACAGCCTCACAGGACCCTGCTGCTGAAAGCCTTCAGGACAGCACGCACGCAGCAGATACAGCCCCATTCTCTCCCCTCACTCTCATAGCACCTGCTCCCAATTCCCTCCTGTCTGCACTCCCCGCTACTCGCCCCACCAGACCCTCAGGCTGGTGCTTCCCCTCTCAGTGTGAGCCTCGCCCTGGGAGCACTTGCTCATTCCTCGCAGCTCCCCTGCAGCGTGTACCAGCCGGGACCAGTGACTGCATGTTGACGTGTCTGCCACCCGCCTCCTCACCGGACTGTGAACCCCGCAGGGGCAGGGTCTCCTCACTGCACTCAGGGGTGTTTAACATGTGGTGGGTGGGGGCTCAGGTCACGACGAGGTAAGGACAGTGCACCCCTAAGCAGAAGCCTAGTTCTTTCCTGGAAGCCCCAGGAACCCTGGGGTCACATCTGGGGTCTCCTGCTCCAGCAGCACCCTGGTAGCCACAAAGGTCTTCCCGGATTAGCCCCACTACCTTCCCAGGATGCCCGGAGGACCAGGCCTCTGTTTTCCCCGGTTGGCCAGTCCATGAACAGAGGCTCTCTCTTGTCCCCTCTGAGCCCTGTCTCTTCCAAGGAGACCTGGAGGGAGTCCCGCCCTCTTACCAAGCACGAGTGGACACGATCTTGGCCCCGTTGGTCTCCATGGAGTAACGTGTGCAGGGCAGGATGGTAAAGCCACTTTCCGGCAGGAAGGCACGGAGGTAGCGATAGACCTGGTGAGGGTGAGGGTGGGGGTGAGGAGGCGGGGCAGGGGCATCTTTGGCCCTCTCTCTCCAGGAATCTAGGCCTGCTCTGCCACTGACTCACTGTGTGGTCCTGGGGGCCTCGTGTTCCCTCTCGGGGCCTCAGTTTCCTCATCCGTCAAATGAAGAGGTTGGAGTACATCTCAGAGGGCCCCCCCCCAACTCTCCTCTCCTAGGATTCTCTGAGCCTTGCCTCAGATGGTCCCAAGGGCTAGGAAGTCAGGGGGCCCCAGGGGCTGCGCTGAGGGACTCTAGAGCGTCTGCCAGGCAGGACCGAGCCCGGTGAGCAGGGAGGACACGCGGTGAGGACAGGGGAGGGGAGGGCGCCCTCACGTGGGTCTTGAGGGCAGCCTCCTGCCGCGGGCCCCGGCTCTGGAAGTAGTGGGCCGTCCAGCCTCCCAGCGTCAGGGCCCGGTACGCAGCCTCCAGGTCCCGCTGCCTCAGGAAAGTTTCCAGCGCTGAGCGCAGGTGCTGCTGTCGCCGCAGTGGGGGCACAGGGCTGGGGGAGAGGGCATGCCTGGGTCCCAGGGCCTTCCAGGGCCCCGGCCCCAACCCCCACTTGGAGCTGAGGGGAGGACCAGGCTGAGGAGAGGGCTGAGGGGCGGCAGTGGTGCAAGGGGAGGGGTCCTGACCCCTCGGGCCCACCCTCGCCCCCAGGCCTCCTCACCTGACATTCATCTTATGGGTGCGGAAACCGAGGTAGGGGTCCAGGACGAGGCTGGTGGCCAGGTCGTCGTTCTCGCACAGTTCTCGTGCTGTCACTCTGTCCGGCCCCATGGTGCCCTGCGGACCATGCTGCCTCTGGCAGAGAGCAGGAACGGGTGAGGGCAAGGCAGGCGCGGGGAGCCTGGCGTGGTGCTGACTCCACTCCTGCGCTACTCAGAAGCCGCGGGGGATGCTGGTGAGCCCCACAATCTCATCTGCAAAATGGGGAGAAAAGCAGTGCTGACTTCACCGGGCTGCTGGCGAAGATGGAACGCAACAAGTACTTCTGAGAGTAGGGAAACCCCAGGGCCATGTCAGCCACACCTTAGCATCGCTAGCCCCTCCTGCTCTGCAGGGCAGACACAGGCCCGGTCAACACACAACCCCCACGTGCACACGCACACGGGCACCAGGCACACCCATGCACATTCAGACTGACACACGCAGAGGCCCCTGCCCATGTGCACAGAGACCCCCCCCCCCACATCTCTGTGGGCCCAGGGAAGACTGACTGATTGGCAGCCGGGATCACCCTAAAGGCTCAGCAAGGTGGGGAGCCGCTTCACCTCTAGCCCTCAAGGAGGAAATGTCAAAGCTTCCCGCCAGCCCG
>NW_012123598.1:2350297-2353198 GCF_000951035.1 Colobus angolensis palliatus
CCACCCAGCCTCGGTCTCCGCCCCCTGCCTCCCCGGCAGCCTTCGGGAGTGGTCAGGAGGCTTCGGGTGAAGCCCCAGGCAGCCTGGAGGCGGGTGAGGGAAGGGAGGGCAGGGGAGGGATCCCAGCACCTGCTCCCTCTCCAAGGATTCCAGGGGAGGGGGGCTCAGAGGACAAAAGCAGGGGTGGGGTGGGGAGCAAAGGAAGACTATGGGGAGGCAGCACAGGTCAACATTTACAAAAACATGTTTTTAAAGCGGAGCCAGGAGAGAATGGAGAGATGAAGGAAACCATCCAAACCCCTAACCTGGACGGAGGGCCAGCCTCGTCCCCGCACCAGGGCACCCCAGGCTCATCTGCGCCCGGGAGGGGAGGAGATGGGGCAGGGCAAGGAGCGGGAGCTGCAGAGACGGCTGTACAGGGGTCGGGGACAGACTGGGAGGTTGCGGAAGAGAAAGAGGGGGCGCTGCTCGGGAGGGCGCCAGGGACGGCGGGGAAGCTGGAGAGGGGGCTGGGGGCAAGGACAGAAACACACAGCGGTGGGCACGGCAGGGGGCCGTGCGGGGAAGAAGGCTGCAGCCGGGCCTGGGGGTGCTCAGAGGGGTGTGAGGAAGGGAAGCGGGTGCCAGGGAGGACAGAGAGCAGGGAAAGGCCTAGGGACCCAGGGAGGAGCCAGACGGGAGACCTGGGTGGGGGGCGACCCAGGGACGGTGGAGAGGATCCTGGGTGTCCAGTGAGTGAGGGGCCTGAGAGGGCCGACAGGGGCCTAGGGATCCAGACGGGGCTTGGTGGGGTCCTGGGGAATCCAGGAAAGGGAGACCCTAGGTAAGGGCCTGGGGGGCCCAGGGAGGGGCATGGGTAGGCAGTGAGAGCCCAGGGCAAGGGACCTGGAGGGTCAGAGGCCAACCTCAGGGTCCAGGGAGAGCCAGGAGAGGGGCAGAGGGGTCAGGGAGAGGTTCTAGGGCACAGAGAGACCTAGAAGGTCCAGGAGGAAGCCTGGAGGGTGACAGGAAGTCAGGGATTGGCCCTGGGGGTGCAGGGAGGGCCCAGGGGTGAGAGAGGGGTCAGGGAGAGGCTCTGAGGGTGCAGGAAGAGGCCTAGGGGTGCAGGGAGAAGCCTGGAGGGTGAGGTCAGGGAAAGGCCCTGGGGGGTGCAGGAGGAGGCCTGGGGGTGCAGGAGGTCAGGGAGAGGCCCTGAGGATGCAGGAAGGGCCGTGGACGTAAGAAGGGGGTCAGGGCCCGGGTGAGGAAGCACAGGAAGGAGGCTGCGGTGCCGCGAAGCCCGAGGCCCGGCGACGGGACGGGAGACTTGGGTGCCTGGACACGAGGAGGGGCCGGGCGGGGTGGGGGGCAGTCGGGGCAGGGGACGACTGGGAGCCAAGGCGGCGCAGGGCTGGGGCCGTGAAGGGGCTCAGAGATCGGGCCCCGCGCCGCCCCTCACCCGCTTCTCCTCCTCCTCCTCCTCCTCAGGCGCCCGCGCCGCCGCCGCCAACACCTCCCACTGCCTCCTTCAGCTCTCGTCAAACACTGTCGCCGCACCTCCCATCTGCTCGCCAGGCCCGCCCCGCCAAGGCCACTGAGGCTTTCTATTGGTCATGGCTACCGCCACTCCTCCGTTGCTACGAAGCTCCGGCGCTCCCATTGGTCAAGCCCCACTCTTTCCCCCCGCCCAGTTCTCGTCAGTACCCAGATAAAATCCCGCCACGCCCCCGCCGCCGTCAAACGCCGCGAATTGTTGTCAGTGGTTCACATCGCTGTCCCTCAGTCTCTGCCATAGAGACGTGTCCCGCCTCCTCTCCCACTGCGGCCTGAAATCGACGCACTCATTGGCCGAAAGCGCAGTCGCTCGGGGCGAAACTTCGGTTGGGTCGGGTTATTCAGGTCCAAGTGGAAAGAGGGCGGGCTCTGCCCGCACCAGTAGTCGTATATGACTGGCTGGCCTTGGGGCAGCTCCTCTTTCCATTGGGTAAGGCATCCGTCCATCACCATAGAGTTGCGGCCTCCCTATTCTCTTTCTCCGAGGAAAGCTTCAGCCGCAGGACAGAGAAAGCCAGAGCCGGCGGGAGGAAGGCGGTGAATGTGCGCGCACCGCCATCCTTCTCCCCTCCCGCCCGGCGAAGCCTGCGGTTACTAAGGCGACGAAACTTTATTGACAGCTCTGCCTGGCTACAAAGGGCTCTTCAGTCTCTCTCCCTCCCAGACCACCGTCTCTCTCCCTCCCTCCCCGTTTACACCGCTGCGTTTCGGGAGTATCCACAGCCATTCTGTGGGACCTTCCCGCGATATGAACGGGGTCGGATGGAGGGGAGGCTGAGGGAGGAGTGGGGACTTTAGAGACAAGTCCTGACTCCTGGGGCGCTCCCCTGGGGCACCCCCTAATTGGGATCACCCCCTACCTCAATCCTGGAGGCAAACGTAACTAACAATTCATCATAATTACGCCCAGAGTAATAAGCTCCACACTCAGAACAGGCGGTCTTTGTTTGCTTCTTTGTTTGTTTCGCCACAGCCATCCTTCGCTTAACGACACTGATACCATCTGGGCAGTGCGCGTTCAGGCGATGTCGTCATCCTGACAACATCCTAGAGCAACATCACTCACACCTACGTGGCAGGGCTGCGGGCACCTGGGCTGTAAGGTGGCCGGCGGCTCCTGGGCCACACAGCTGTGCGGCAGGTTACTGTCCGGTAACACAATGTAGGCGCTTGTGTGTCTACTCATAGAAAAGGTACCGTAAGAATTCGGTATCTCAGTTTTATAGGATCACTATCAGACATGCGGTTCACCTGTATAACTATAAATAGTGGGCCCTTGGCCGGGCGCGGTGGCTCAAGCCTGTAATCCCAGCACTTTGGGAGGCCGAGACGGGCGGATCACGAGGTCTGGAGATCAAGACCATCCTG
>NW_012123598.1:2353648-2354943 GCF_000951035.1 Colobus angolensis palliatus
ACGGGCGTTTCACCATGTTGGTCAGGCTGCTCTCGAACTCCTGACCTCAGGTGATCCACCTGCCTCAGCCTCCCAAAGTGCTGGGATTACAGGCATGAGTCACCAGGCCTGGCATGTATTGTGTTTTGAGACAGGGTCTTCCTCTGTCGCCCAGGCTGGAGTGCAGTGGTGCAATGATGGCTCACTGCAGCCTCGACCTGCTGGGTTCAAGCAATCCTCTGCCTCAGCCTCCTGAGTAGCTGGGACCACAGACTCATGCCACCATGCCCAGCTAATTCTTTAATTTTTTGTAGAGACAGGGTCTCTCCGTGGGCTTATTCAAGTGATGCTCCCTTCTATCTCTCTCTCTCTTTTTTTTTTTTCTTTTGAGACAGGGTCTTGCTCTGTCACCCAGGCTGGAGTGCAGTGGTGTGATCTTGGCTCTCTGCCTCCCAGATTCAAGTGATTCTCCTGCCTCAGCCGCCTGAGTAGCTGGGATTACAGGTGCCCACCACCATGCCTGGCTAATTTTTGTATTTTTAGTATAGGCGTGGTTTCACCATGTTGGCTAGGCTGGTCTTGAACTCCTGACCTCAGGTGATCCACCTGCCTCAGCCTCCCAAAGTGCTGGGATTACAGGTGTGAGCCACTGCGCCTGGCCTAGGCACTTTGTTAATATGTACGGAATGAATGTATGAATGACCAACCAATAAGGATGAAGCTGATAGTCTCTGCGTTGCTCTGTGACTTTGAGGAAGTGACTTGCCATCTCTGGGCTTTGGGTTCCCATCTATAAAACAAAGACCATACACTTGTTTGGCTTCCAGCTTCCCACCCTTTGTCATGCTATTTCTTCTCCAACGAGGACTATCCCTTAGCCCCATGCTTTACCTCCCTAATCTCTCGTGAACTCTGGAATACTCCCTAACTCAGGCAGGCAGCACAACAGCTAAAGTCGACCACACCTTTCTCGGGACCATCACTTTGGCCGGGATCATCACTTTGGCCAGGACCATGCTGGCAGAAGGGAACTGGGGCTGTGACTTGCCATGGAGCAGCCAGAAGAGACAGAGGTGCACAGAGGTGGCCGTACAAGGGCAAGGTGATGCCCTACTGTAATTCTCTGTTCATCAGTGGGGAGAGACAGATGACCAGCTCCAGAAGAGAAAAGCAGCCTTACCCAGGGAGGGGGAAATGGCAAGCATAAAGGACTCCATAAAAACCTCAGCTAGCCGGGCGCGGTGGCTCAAGCCTGTAATCCCAGCACTTTGGGAGGCCGAGACGGGCGGATCACGAGGTCAGGAGATCGAGACCAT
>NW_012123598.1:2358978-2362785 GCF_000951035.1 Colobus angolensis palliatus
AAACCCCGTCTCTACTAAAAAATACAAAAAACTAGCCGGGCGAGGTGGCGGGCGCCTGTAGTCCCAGCTACTCCGGAGGCTGAGGCAGGAGAATGGCGTGAACCCGGGAGGCGGAGCTTGCAGTGAGCTGAGATCCGGCCACAGCACTCCAGCCTGGGCGACAGAGCGAGACACCGTCTCAAAAAAAAAAAAAAAACCTCAGCTAACTGGAAAAGTCGTATCAGTGTGTATGAAGTGCAGTCCTTCTACTAGTGGGTGGGCGTACACTCTAGAGAAACTCTCCGACTTGGAATAAAGAGATAAACGCCAGAATGCTCGCTATCCTGTTTGTAACAGTGAGGAACTGGAAATGGTCTCCGTGTCCTTCTCCTGAACAATGGATACATGGGTCCTGGTATATTGATACAGGGGAACACCATAGGTCAGTGAAAGTAGACGCACCAGCACCCCACATATCACCAGAAGTCTACAATGGCATTGCGGAAGTCTACAATGGCATTGACACGAAGTTTTAAAACACATCAAATGGCCGGGCATGGCTGCTCATGCCTGTAATCCCAGCACTTTGGGAGGCCAAGGCAGGTAGATCACCTGAGGTCGGAAGTTCAAGACCAGCCTGGCCAACATGGTGAAACCTTGTCTCTACTAAAAATACAAAAACTTACCCAGGCATGGTGGTGGGCGCCTGTAATCCCAGCTACTTAGGAGGCTGAGGCAGGAGAATTGCTTCAACCTGGGAGGCAGAGGTTGAGGTGAGCTGGAGGTTGCAGTGAGCCGAGACTGCGCCACTATACTCCGGCCTGGACAACAAGAGCGAAATTCCATCTCAAAAAACAAAACAAAACAAAACAAAACAATGGTTGCATGTGGATACATGCAAAAGGATACATACATGAAGGGCGTGACTAACACGGGATGGGAGAGGGAAGCGGCGGCCCTTGAGGTGGAGAGGAAAGAATGCAGTTGGGAAAGCTACACACGACATTGGTATTTGTAAACTTTGTGTAAGCCCTGCGGTGGAATCCATGAGTTCATTATATTTTTCTTTTTTTCTCTATTTTTTTAACCACACCTGTAACAAAACTGCATTTCTTTCTTTTTTCCTTTCTTTCTTTCTTTTTTTTTTTTTAAGGAGTCTCACTCTGTCACGCAGGCTGGAGTGCAGTGGCGCAATCTGGGCTCACTGCAAGCTCCACCTCTCGGGTTCACGCCATTCTCCTGCCTCAACCTCCCGAGTAGCTGGGACTACAGGAGCCCACCACCTCGCCCGGCTAGTTTTTTGTATTTTTTTAGTAGAGACGGGGTTTCACCGTGTTGGCCAGGATGATCTCGATCTCCTGACCTCGTGATCCGCCAGTTTCGGCCTCCCAAGGTGCTGGGATTACAGGCTTGAGCCACTGCGCCCGGCCTTGTTTCTGTTTTTTTAAGAGATGGAGTCTCACTCTGTCACCCAGGCTAGAGTGCAGTGGCGTGATCTCAGCTCACTGCAACCTCCGCCTCCCGGGTTCAAGCAATTCTCTGCCTCAGCCTCCCAAGTAGCTGGGATTATAGGTGCCCACCACCACGCCTGGCTCATTTTTTTGTATTTTTAATAGAGGTGGGGTTTCACCATCTTGGCCAGGCTGGTCTTGAACTCCTGACCTCGTGATCCACCTGCCTCAGCTTCCCAAAGTGGTGGGATTACAGGCATGAGCCACTGTGCCTGGCTACTGTCTGTTCTTTTCTACAAGTCAGAAATATTTCATAATACAAATAAAATTTGACACATCAATTCCACTTCCAGGGTTTTATTCTTTTTTGTTTTATTGAGACGTCTCATTCTGTTGTCCCAGTGAGCCAAGATAGTGCCATTGTACTCCAGCCTGCGTGACGACAGAGCAAGACTCTGTCTCAAAATAAATAAATAAAATAAAATAAAATCAAACCTTCAGACCTCCTGAGAACTCACTCATTATGATGAGAACAGCATGGGGGTTCACCATGATCCAATTTCCTCCACCTGGTCCTGCCCTTGGCATGTGGGGGTTGTGGGGTTTCAAATTCAAGGTGAGATTTGGGGAGAGACACAGAGCCGAATCATCCCGCTCAGCATTGTTTAAAATCCAGAAAAGTAGGTCGGGCGCGGTGGCTCAGGCCTGTAATCCCAGCACTTCGGGAGGCCGAGGCGGGCGGGTCACCTGAGGTCAGGAGTTTGAGACCAGCTTGGCCAGCGTGGCGAAATGCTGTCTCTACTAAAAATACAAAAATTAGCCAGGCGTGGTGGCGGGCGCCTGTAACCCACCTACTCAGGAGGCTGAGGCAAGAGAATCATTTGAACCCGGGAGGCGGAGGTTGCAGTGAGGTGAGATCACGCCATTGCACTCCAGCCTGGGCAACAGAGCAAAATGGCTAAAAAACAACAACAATAACAACAAAAAACCCAGAAAAGAATGTCCAACAATAGGAGATGGTTGAACCAATTCTAGCATATCTCACAACATGGAATAACGTGAAAGCTATTACCGAACTCTTTTTTTTTTTTGAGACGGAGTCTCACTCTGTTGCCCAGGCTGGAGTGCAGTGGCGCGATCTCGGCTCCCTGCAAGCTCCGCCTCCCGGGTTCACGCCATTCTCCTGCCTCAGCCTCCTGAGTAGCTGGGACTACAGGCGCCCGCCACTGCGCCCAGCTAATTTTTTTTGTATTTTTAGTAGAGACGGGGTTTCACCGTGGTCTCGAACTCCTGACCTTGTGATCTTCCCGCCTCGGCCTCCCAAAGTGCTGGGATTACAGGCGGGAGCCACCGCGCCTGGCCAGCTGTTACTGAACTCTTACCATACAGCAGCCGCTTTGCAAATAGCCCTGTGAGGGAGGGGCTGTTAGAATGCTCATTTTACGGATAAGCAAAGTAAGGCTTACAGAGATGATGTAACTGGCCCAGAGTTAACATCCAAGTCACAGGACTCCAGAGTCTGGTGCACTTTGCACTTCTGATCTCCGGGCCACGCTGCCCAGAAAGAAACCAGCTGCTGATAGCTGGCGGGGTGGGTCTCAGAATTCAGGTGGTATAATAAAATAAGAAGAAATGACTCATGCTGGGATGAGATGGCCCAGCATGGATGGCCCCGAGAACATCATGCTAGGAGAGGGGGGCCAGAGACAAAAGGCCACATTCGGTACGACGCCATTTCTATGAAATGTCCAGGATAGGTAAATCCATAGAGACACAAAGCAAATTCACAGTTGCAGAGGCTGGGGCAAGTGACTGCTAACAGGTACAGGCTTTCCTTTTGGGATGATGAAGAAGTTCTGGAACTTGACAGTGGTGATGGTTGTACCCAATACCACTGAATTGTGCACTTTAAAATAGTTAAAATGGGGCCAGGTGTGGTGACTCATGCCTGTAATTCCAGCACTTTGGGAGGCTGAGGTGGTTGGATCACCTGGGATCAGGAGTTTGAGGCCAGCCTGACCAACATGGCAAAACCCCATCTCTACTAAAAATACAAAAAATTAGCCAGACACAGTGGCAGGCACCTGTAATCTTAGCTATTCAGGAGGCTGAGGCAGAAGAATTGCTTGAACCCAAGAGGCGGAGGTTGCAGTGAGCCGAGATCGCACCATTGCACTCCAGCCTGGGCAACAGAGAGAGACTCTGCCTCAAAAAAATAATAAAATAAGGCTGGGGCCGGGCGCGGTGGCTCAAGCCTGTAATCCCAGCACTTTGGGAGGCCGAGACGGGCGAATCACCAGGTCAGGAGATCGAGACCATCCTGGCTAACACGGTGAAACCCCGTCTCTACTAAAAAATACAAAAAACTAGCCGGGCG
>NW_012123598.1:2369545-2371865 GCF_000951035.1 Colobus angolensis palliatus
AAAATAAAATAATTAAAATGAACATTTTGATCCATTAATTAATTTTCGAGACAGAGTTTCACTCTAGAGTGCCACAATCATGGCTCACTGCAGCCTTGCTCTCCTGGGCTCAAGCAATTCTCCCACCTCAGCCTCCCAAGTAGCTGGGATTACCGGCACATGCCACCACACCCAGCTTATTTTTAAATTTTTTGTAGAGATGGGATTTCCCTATTCGGCCCAGGCCGGTCCGGAACTCCTGGCTTCAAGCAGTCCTCCAGCTTCAGCCTCCCACACACTGGGATTCTGGGTGTGAGCCACAATGTCCGGCTGTAACACGGTGAATTTGATGATTTTTGTGTTGTACCACACACACAAAAAGAAAAAAAGGTGGGGTGTGGGGAGTCAAAGTCACCTTGGGAATGTGATTAAAATACAGATTCCAAGGCTCAGCCTCAGGGGAGACCTGGTCAAATATTCAGTCATTTTTTTTTAAACGGGGTCTCACTCTGTCGCCCAGGCTAGAGTGCAGTGGTGTGATCCTAGCTCGCTGTAGCCTTGACCTCTTGAGCTCAAGCCATCCTCCTGCCTCAACCTTCTGAGTAGCTGGGACCACAGACATGCACTGCCACATCTGGCTAACTTTCTTATTTTTGTAGAGATTAGGTCTTTCCATGTTGTCCAGGCTGGTCTTGAACTCCTGTGCTCAAGCAATCCTACTGCCTCAGCCTCCCAAAGTGCTGGGATTACAGGCATGAGCTACTGTATCTGGCCCTATAAGTATACTTATTGTATACTATATATTAATTTATATACACACAAGGACCTATATAGCTATATCTATATACATATATGATTGCACAAACACACACACACACACACCCACCTCATCGTTCTCCTGCTCAGATTTTGCAATGAATTGATATTTTGTGGTAGCCAGCTCCCAAAATTGTCCTCAATGACCCCCCAATCTCCACTTCTTCTTTTTTTTTTTCTTGAGACAGAGTCTTGCTCTGTTGCCCAGGCTGGAGTGCAATGGTGCGATCTCTGCTCACTGCAACCTTTGCCTTGTGGGTTGAAGGGATTCTCCTCTCTCAGCCTCCCGAGCAGCTGGGATTACAGGCATGCGCCACCAAGCCCGGCTAATTCTTGAAGTTTTAGTAGAGATGGGGTTTCACCATTTTGGTCAGGCTGGTCTCAAACTCTTGGCTTTGTGATCCACCCACCTCAGCCTCCTGAAGTGCTAGGATTACAGGCATGAGCCACCACACCCGGTCCCCCATCCTCCACTTGTGGGATTCATATCCTTGTGTAGCTCTTTCCACCTCGAATAGTGCTGAGCTGTGTAACCAACAGGATATTGCAAAAATGATGGCGTGTCAAAAGTTAGACCCTAAAAAAAACTCCGTGGCTTTCACTTTGCTCTCTCCGGGATGTCCACGTCAAGAGTACGTTGCAGGACTGGCACAGTGGCTCACACCTGTAATCCTAACACTTTGGGAGGCTGAGGTGGGTGGATCACCTGAGGTCAGGAGTTCGAGACCAGCCTGGCCAACATGGCAAAACCCTATCTCTACTAAAAATACAAAAAAAAAAAAAAAATAGCTGGGCATGGTGGCGGGTGCCAGTAATCCCAGCTACTTGGGAGGCTGAGGCAGGAGAATCATTGAACCTGGGGGGTGGAGGTTGCAGTGAGCCAAGATTGCGCCATTGCACTCCTGTCTGGGCCAAAGAGCGAAACTACGTCTCAAAAAAGATATATAAAAAAAAGAGGACATTGGAGCTGCCCTGTGGAGAGGTCCCTGTTTGGAGGAACTGAAGCCTCAAGCCAGCAGCCAGAGGGGAGCCGAGGCCTCCCGCTAGCTCGTCAGCCGTGTGCTTGGGCCACCCCGGCAATAATCCTCTAGTGTCGGTCAAGTCTTCAGATGGCTGTGCAGCCCTGGCCCATGTCTTGACTGCAACCTTCGAAGCACCCCAAAGCCAGAATCGCTCGGCTAAGCCATTCCGAAATTTGTGACCCATAAAAACCAGGTGAAGTAAACGTTTATTGGTTTCTGGAGTTGCTGTGGTTAATTAGTACACACCTAGATTAAAATCTAACTTTCTAGGCTGGGCGCAGTAGCTCACGCCTATAATCCCAGCACTTTGGGGGGCCAAGGTGGGCAAACCATGAGGTCAGGAGTTTGAAACCAGCCTGGCCAACATGGTGAAACCCCATCTCTACCAAAAATACAAAAAACTAGCCGGGCGAGGTGGCGGGCGCCTGTAATCCCAGCTACTCGGGAGGCTGAGGCAGGAGAATGGCGTGAACCCAGGAGGCGGAGCTTGCAGTGAGCTGAGA
>NW_012123598.1:2372275-2375949 GCF_000951035.1 Colobus angolensis palliatus
CAGCCTGGGTGACAGAGCGAGACTCTGTCTCAAACAAACAAACAAAAAAAATCTTTCTTACAGTGGCCCCCTGGCCCCACCCAGTTTCTCCCCTCATTACCTCTCTCATCTTATTGGAGCTCTTCTTCCCACCACTCACCCTGGTAAGGTCCCATCCACCTCCTCGCTGAAAGCTGCACTTTCCACATTTCAGGCCTCCCCCATTCTCTCTGCATAGAAAGCACTGCCCAAAGATATCTGCAGGGCTCACTCTCTCACCTCCCTTAGGTCTCTGCTGAAATGTCACCTCACCTGGGAGGTCTTACCTGACTGCTCTGACTAGAAGAGTCCACCCACTGCCAGCCAATGCAGAGCCCCTTGTTCAACAATTATTAAGGGCCGGGCATGGTAGCTCACGCCTCTAATCCCAGCACTTTGGGAGGTCGAGGCAGGTAGATCACCTGAGGTCAGGAGATCGAGACCAGACTGACCAACATAGTGAAACCCCGTCTCCACTAAAAATACGAAATTAGCCGTGCATAGTGGTGCATGCCTGTAATCCCAGCTACTTGGGAGGCTGAGGCAGGAGAATCACTTAAACCCAGGAGGCAGAGGTTACAGTGAGCCGAGATCATGCCAGTGCACTCCAGCCTGGGTGACAGAGCGAGACTCCATCTCCAAACAAGCAAACAAACAAACAAACAAAAAAATTAGCCGGGCTTGGTGGTGCACACCTTTAGTCCCAGCTACTAAAGGCGCCTGCCACTATGCCCGGCTATTTTTTTGTATTTTTAGTAGAGATGGGGTTTCACCGTGTTAGCCAGGATGGTCTCGATTTTCTGACCTCGTGATCTACCCATCTCGGCCTCCCAAAGTGCTGGGATGACAGGCGTGAGCCACCGCGCCTGGCCCACTCTAAGCATTTTAAAGTACAATTCGGTGTTGTTTAGCACATTCACAATGTTGTGCAATCATCGCCTCTATTTAGTTCCAAAACAGTTTCATAACCCCATAAGGAAACTCCAATTAAGCAATCATTTCTCATCCTCCCCTCTTTCCATCCCTTGCGACCACGGACTTGCTTTCGGTCTCCGTGGACTTGTGTATGGGTGATCTTTGCACCACATTTCCCAGCTGACCTGACTGGGGTTCTCAGAACTGCACATGGTCTGTGATTCTTCCACTCTGCCCGTCTCTCTTCTCCAGTGTCAGACCCAGACCCACTCACGTCGCAGTCTGAAGTCTCTTCCAGCCACTCCCGGTCTTTCTCCTCTTTTTTTTTTTTCTTTTTTGTATTTTTAGTAGAGACGGGGTTTCACCATGTTGCCCAGGCTGATTTCGAACTCCTGACCTCGCGATCCACCCACCTCAGCCTCCCAAAGTGCTGAGATTACAGGCTTGAGCCACCGCGCCTGACTTTTCTCCCCTCCTTTATACTTCACCAACCTCATCCCCAATCAATCTCTTGCATTTCTTTTCTCTCTCCTTCCTTCCTTCCTTCCTTCCTTCCTTCCTTCCTTCCTTCCTTCCTTCCTTCCTTTCTCTCTCTCTCTTTCTTTCTTTCTTTTTGACAGAGTTTTGCTCTTGTTGCCTGGGCTAGAGTGTAGTGGCATAATCTCAACTCATGCAACCTCCACTTCCTGGATTCAAGCGATTCTCCAGTCTCAGCCTGTTGAGTAGCTGGGATTACAGGTGCCTGCCACCGCGCCCAGCTAATTTTTGTATATTTAGTAGAAACGGGGTTTCACCATATTGGCCAGGCGGGTCTTGAACTTCTGACCTCAGGTGATCCACCTACCTCAGCCTCCCAAAATGCTGGGATGACGGGTGTGAGCCGCTGGGCCCGGCCAGACAGGCAGTTTTTTAGGGTCGCACGTGGATAACCCCAACAAACCCTCACAATTGCCTGAAGGCAGACCATCATGCTCCTGGTTTTGCGGACAAGAAAACAGAGGTCCGAGATCCCTCTATCCCTAGAGGTGTACATCCCCTCCCTGGGGAAGGTTCTGAGACCTCTGCGTTCCTAGACTTCTACCTCCCCTCCCTGGGGAAACTTCCAGGCAGGGGACGTAGACATCTAGGGATACAAAAATAAACATAAAAACCAGTCCCCACCACCAACCAGAAGCGGTTTCCTCAATATGAAAGTGCAATGTCATCTTTCTTAGAGGAAAAGCACAGCCTCTTCCCCTCGGCTGAGCCAGGCCAGCAGCCTAGCTTCCGGAAGGACCCTTAAGGCTCCAGACACCCAACCTACCCGTGGCCAGTGGTGACAGGGGCCTAATTCCCAACTTGAAAGTAGCCCGGCAGGCTGGAGCCCTGCCCCCTATCCTCCCAGGGAGGGCCCAAGCAGGTCACGTAAGCACCGTGGGGACACCAGTGAGCCAAACCCATCTTTGTGCCAGGACACCGAGTTGGGTATGGAGACTCAGAGCAGGGACAAGTCTTCCTTAGGATCACCTGGGCTTTCTCATCTTTATTATTATTATTATTTTGGAAGAGGAATGGGACTCAGCCAGGTGGCAAACACAGGGCAGGGCAGGAGAACAGTGTCCAGGGCTGACGGAGGAGCAGGTAGCCTGGACACCTCCCTCCACTAGGCTCCCTCATAGCCTTGTGTGACTTCCTCTAGGGGAGTTGTCACCTGCTGATTATCTGTGTTGCCTACAGACAGAGACCCCACTGAGGGCAGGGGATGGCTCAGATTCATGTCTGGGCAAACGGAGACTTCTGGAAAAAGAAGCGAAAGGAGGATGACCAGACCCAGAGGAGAGGCGTTTGGGGGCAGAAGGGGTGAGGGGAACTTGGAGAGCTTTGGTCTCTAGCAGCCCCACTGGGATAGGATTTATTTATTTATTTATTTTATTTTATTTATTTTTGGAGATGGAGTCTCACTCTGTCGCCCAGGCTGGAGTGTAGTGGCGCGATCTCGGCTCACTGCAAGCTCTGCTTCCCGGGTTCAAGCGATTCTCCTGCGCAGCCTCCCGACAACAGACATGCACCATCACACCCGGTGAATTTTTGTATTTTTAGTAGAGACGGGGTTTCACTGTGTTGGCCAGGCTGGTCTCAAACTCCTGATCTCATGATCCGCCCGCCTTGGTCTCCCAAAGTGCTGGGATTACAGGTGTGAGCCACCGTGCCTGGCCACCCAGCTAATTTTTTTGTATTTTTAGTAGACACGGGTTTTCACCACGTTAGCCAGGCTGGTCTCGAACTCCTGACCTCAGGTGATCCACCTGCCTCAGCCTCCCAAAGTGCTGGGACTACAGGCGTGAGCCACCTTCCCCAGGTGACCCTGGCTGTTTAAAAAATAAAAATAAAAAATAAAGGAATGAAACACTAATACATACTACAACATGGATGAATCTCAAAAACATTACACTGAGCATAAAAGACACCAGACAGGGGCTGGGCGCGATGGCTCCCACCTGTAATTCCAGCACTTTGGGAGGCTGAGGCAGGTGGATCACTTGAGGTCAGCAGTTTGAGGCCAGTCTGGCCAACATGGTGAAACTCTGTGTTTATCAAAAAATGCAAAAATTAGCCAGGCATTGAGGCAGGCACCTGTAATCTCAGCTACTTGGGAGACTGAGGCATGAGAATCACTTGAACCCAGGAGGTGGAGGTCCCAGTGAGCCAGGATTGCACCACTGCACTCCAGCCTGGGCAATAGAGGGAGACTCTGTTTCAGG
>NW_012123598.1:2376394-2380740 GCF_000951035.1 Colobus angolensis palliatus
TGACTGCAACTTCTGCTTCCCGGGTTCAAGGGATTCTCCTGCCTCAACCTCTGGAATAGCTGGGATTACAGGCGCCTGTCACCACACCCAGCTAATTTTTGCATTTTTAGCAGAGACAGGGTTTCACCATGTTGGCCAGGCTAGTCTCAAACTCCTGACCTCAGGTGATCCACCCGCCTCGGTCTCCCAAACTGCTGGGATTAGCCATAGCGCCCGTCCGAATCATACAGTTTAAAATGGCTAATGTTATGTAGATTTGACATCCATTAAAAGAAACGAGGTGGCATACTGAAGGAGGAGGTGGCTGGGACTTCTGTGTCTAACGGAAGAGTTCTGGGGGCCTGGACTCCTGCATCTTGGGGAAGGAGGAAGAAGTTGGAGCTTGGACTCCTGGGTCCCCAAGGGTGGAGGCTCAGATCTGAGTCCAGGGGAGGACAGGGCTGAGAGTTTGGATGTTGAATACACAAAGCTGGAGGAAGGAAGTTAGGGGCCCCCAAAGCTAAAGTGCTGCCTGTTAGGTTCTAAGGAGACAGGACACAGTGGTTTGGGGATAGAGAGCCCTTAGGAAGTGGCCGTCAGACCAAAGGACCCAGGCAGTCCTGCAGCCTGGACTTTGCCTCTGCAGCATGTCTGCCTGAGCCCCACCCCAAATGCCAGCCCTTCTTCCCTGAGCTCACCCAGCCCCACCCCCAGGACTGAGAGCCCCAGGAAGCTTGGAGAGGTGAGCATCCCAGGGAGGCCCTGGAGGCTGGCAGGTGCACGGAGGGGCTGGGAGAGCAGGGAGAAACTCCCCAAGCAGGAGAATGTGTGAGCTAAGACTGAACACTGAAACAGGTGGAGAAATTGCCTGGAGTGGAGGAGAGCTGGCCGATGAGATCAGACCCCTTCCCGTGACTTCTGCTTGAGAACCAGTGGGGGCCCAGAGGCCACGGCCACAATCTCATGCACCTGGGCCCTCTTCAAGGGGCTGGTTCTTCAGGTGTGAAGGGGAGGAGAGAGAGAAAGGAAAGGGAGGGCCCAGCTTCAGCCCCTCGTTCCCCTGCAGAGCCCAGCATGTGAGGCTTACCTGTCCCTGTCCCTGCTAGCTGGGCTATCTCGGGGTCTGGACCTCGTGAATGTCAGAGGCAGGAGGGACTCCAGAGTCTAAAGAAGGAGGGCCTAGAGGTCTGACCCTGGGTTTGAGGGAGGAGGGACTGAGGGACTGGACTCCTGGGTCCTGGGAAGAAGGAGGAGGCCATGACCCCAAATCCCTAAGGACCAAGCCGGGGCGGGGGGAGGTCAGAAGCTGAAGGTGGCTGTCGGGAGAGAGAAGGAAAAGGGTCAGGTGACAGGAGCAGTCTTTGTCTGGCTGGAGGGATTTTCGGATGGAGATGTCATCGCTGAGAGCTCCCTTCCCACCCACGCTCAGCCTGTCTGGGGAACTCCAGCAGGGAAAAGGGGAAGGGTGAGAGGAAGGAGAAGGAGAGCGGAGGGGAGGAGGCGGGGTCATCAGGGCTCCGTATCTCACAGACCAGAAACAGAAGCTGCACCCAGAGAGCAGGCGGACCTGAGGCCCTCGCTCTTGGGTAGCCGAGTAGGTAAGAGCTGGGAGGTTGGACCTCAGAAGCTGGAGAAGAGTATCTGTATTCTAGGAGGAACTGGGGCCCTGGAATTCCGCGTCTTCCAGGTTGGAGAGAGCTGGAGGCTCAGATTCCTGGTTCCTGGGGAGGGAAGGGCTGAGACTTTGGACGTTGAACCCACAAAGCTGGAGGAAGGAAGTTAGGGGCCCCTGAAGCTAAGGTGCTGCCTGCTAGGTTCTGAGGAGACAGGACATGGCGGTTTAGGGGTAGAGAGCCCCTCAGGAAGTGTGGGTCAGACCCAAGGCCCCAGGCAGCCCTCCAGCGCTCCAGCCCGGACTTGGCCTCTGCCGTGGCCTGCCTGAGCCCCATCCCGAATGCCAGCCCTTCCTTCTTCCCCAAGCTCACCCAGCCCCAGTCCCAGGACTGAGAGCCCCAGGGAGCTTGGAGAGGTGAGCATCTCAGGGAGGCCCTGGAGGCTGGGAGGTGCAAGGAGGGGCTGGGAGGACAGGGAGAAACTCCCCAAGCAGGAGAATGCGTGAGATAGGGTTGAACACTGCGGAATAGGTGGGGAAATTGCCTGGAGTGGAGAGCTGGCCAATTAGATCAGACCCCCACCCGTGACTTCTGCCTGAGAGCCAACGGGGGCCTAATGGTTGGGGCCACAATCTCATGCACCTGGGCCCTCCTTGAGGGCTGGTTCTTCAGGTGTGAGAGAGACAGGTGTCCTGCCTCAGCCCCGCTCCTTCACCCGCAGAGCCTGGCATGTGGGGCTACCTGTCGCTGATGCCCATCTTCCTGGCTGTCTGGGCTATCACTGGCGTCTGGATCGTGTGAGTGTCAGAGCATGATGGACTCTTGGGTCTGAGGGTGGAGGGGGCTGGGGCCTGGATTTCTGGCTCTGAGGGAGGAAGGGGTTGGGGGCCTTGACCCCTGGATCTGAGGGAGGAGGATCTGGGGGTCTGGACTCCTGGGTCTGAGGGAGGAGGGGCTTAGAGCCTGGACTCCTGGGTCTGAGGGAGGAGGGGCTGGGGGTCTGGACTCCTGGGTCTGAGGGAGGAGGGGCTGGGGGCCTCGGTCTGAGGGAGGAGGGGCTGGGGGTCTGGACTCCTGGGTCTGAGGGAGGAGGGGCCTGGGGCCTGGACTCCTGGGTCTGAGGGAGGAGGGGCTGGGGGTCTGGACTCCTGGGTCTGAGGGAGGAGGGGCTGGGGGCCTCGGTCTGAGGGAGGAGGGGCTGGGGGTCTGGACTCCTGGCTGAGGGAGGAGGGACTGGGGGCCTGGACTCCTGGGTCTGAGGGAGGAGGGGCTGGGGGTCTGGACTCCTGGGTCTGAGGGTGGAGGGGCTGGGGGCCTGGACTCCTAGGTCTGAGGGAGGAGGGGCTTAGAGCCTGGACTCCTGGGTCTGAGGGAGGAGGGGCTGGGGGGCCTGGACTCCTGGGTCTGAGGGTGGAGGGGGCTAGAAGTCCTTGTTTGTTTGGTTGACAGAAGGAAAAGTTGTTGGTGGGAGTCGCCACTCACTCTGATTTCCCCCGTAGTTTTGCCATTGCAGTGACCAACAGGACTGTGGACCTCAGCAGAGGCTTTCCCTACATCAGGTAGTCCTGCCCCAGGCTAGGGATTTGGGGGTACTGCCGCCGCAGGAAAGTGGAGGCCCTGGCTTGGATGGCCCAGGATGACCCCTTTGTCTTCCCCAGCATCTGCGGATCCTTCCCCCCTCAGAGCTGCATCTTCAGCCAGGTGCTCAATATGGGAGCTGCTCTGGGTAAATATTGCCCAGCCCTTTGGTTCAGTGCTCCCCAGTCCAGCCAAGCGAGCTCCGAGACGGCTCCTTTCTCAAACCCAGGAGTCCATGCCCCAGGCCCCTCTTTCCCCAAAATCCGGGAGTTTGCCGCCTTCTCCCTCACTTTGCTCCCCTCCTTTGCCTCGCTGGGTCCCAGGAGTCCCGGGTGGGTCTCCCTCCTACTTCCTTCTCCCCTCTCCTCCCAGCCGCGTGGATCTGCATTATCCGTTACCACCAGCTCCGGGACTGGGGCGTCGGAAGGTGGCCTAACCAGCTGATCCTATGGACGGGTCTTCTCTGTGCCCTGGGCACCTCCGTGGTAGGCAATTTCCAGGTGAGACCCAGTCGGTGCCCAGGGTCTGCCCTCTCCGACATCTGGAACTACAACTCCCAGCATGCCCCGCGGCCATAGGCTTATTGTCTCACGGCTGGTTCCCGCGCGGCCTCCTGGGACTTGTATTTTTCTTTGGCCAGTGGCCTTGGACCGGCTGGATTCCTTTGCTTTGTGAATGGGGCACTCCGAGCGAGGCTGTTTGTATGTAGGACTTCTTTGACTCCGAGGAAGTTGGGATAATTTTCTGCCAGCCCCTCTCCCCAGCTCATTTAATGATGAAATTACTGGGCCAGGCGCAGTGGCTCACGCCTGTAATCTCAGCATTTTGGAAGGACGGGGGGGGGGGATCATTTGAGATGAGGCGTTCGAGATCAGCCTGGCCAACATGGTGAAACCTCGTCTCTACTAAAATATACAAAAAGTAGCCGGGTGTGGTGGCAGGCGACTTAATCCCAGCTACTTGGGAGGCACAGGCAGGAGAATCATTTGAACCCAGGAGGTGGAGGTTGCAGTGAGCCGAGATCGAGCCATTGCACTCAAACCTGGGGGATAAGAGTGAGACTTCTCTCAAAAAAAAAAAGAAGATGAAATTACTGGCCGGGCTCTGTGGCTCATGGCTGTAATCCCAGCACTTTGGGAGGCCAAGGCGGGTGGATCACCTGAGATCGGGAGTTGG
>NW_012123598.1:2382925-2388056 GCF_000951035.1 Colobus angolensis palliatus
CACCACGCCTGGCTAATTTTTTGTATTTTTAGTAGAGATGGGGTTTCACCATGTTGGCCAGGCTGGTCTCGAACTCCTGACCTCAAGTAATCTACCTGCCTTGGCCTCCCAAAGTGCTGGGATTACAGGCGTGAGCCACCGTGCCCAGCAATATTTGTATTTTTTTGGAGATGAGATTTTGCCATGTTGCCCAGGTGGGTCTCAAACTCCTGAGTTCTAAGGGACCAGCCTGCTTCATGTTCCAAAGAGCTGGGAATACAGATGTGAGCTGCCATACCAGGCCGAAATTTTAAGTATTTTAAAATTTTAATGGAATATTATGCTGTGTATCTGTGAGTCACATACAGTTGTAATATTTAAGAATTTTTCACCTGCAAGACCAATTTTTTGGGGAAATATCTGTCCCCTGCCTCGAGAATGCAAGATTTATTCCACTCATATTTACAGAGCATCTGCTATGTGCCAATCACTGTTCTAGGAATTGAAGCTATAGCATGAACAACAGATTTAAACGCCTGCCCTTGTGGAGCTGACAGTAGCCGACGTGCTTAACAAGCCCGTCACTGGGTATGGAAAGTTGGCGATCACTGTCTACTACGTTGGTGAAAGGCCCTGGCCCTCTGGTGCCCCTTACCCTCCTTCCCAGAGTCTCCCTCCCAACTCCTCCCTTCTCTTCCCAGGAAAAGAACCAGCGGCCCACGCACTTGGCAGGGGCCTTCCTTGCCTTCATCTTGGGTAACGTCTACTTCTGGCTGCAGCTCCTCCTGTGGAGGCTGAAGAGCCTGCCCCAGCCCGGGGCTCCCTGGATCGGGCCACTCCGTCTGGGCCTCTGCAGCTTCTGCACCATCCTCATTGTAGCCAGTATCCTCCTTGTATCTGGGGTAGGGGTTGGGGGTGGCTCTTCACCGGAATCGGTCTCCCTGTCTGGCTGTGTGTCATTGGGGACGTCTCTTCCTTTCTCTGGGCTTCAGCATTTGCACAGGATTATGGCTTTGTCATCAAGAATGCCGACTTTGGGGTCACGTTGCCCAGGTTGGAATGTCCTGTCCTCCACAGGCTAGCTGGGGAAATCTTCCGTGGGCTGTTACTTCTTGGTGTCAATGGTTTCCTCGTCCCTCAAATGTGGATAACGACAGGCTGACCTCAGGGTTGTGAGTGGATAGGATAATATGCACACGGTGCTTAGATCTGTGCCTGGCATGTAGTGAGTGACCAGTAAATAATGGAAGAATGATATACCAAGAACAGTCCCAGGCCGGGCGCGGTGGCTCACGCCTGTAATCCCAGCACTTTGGGAGGCCGAGGTGGGTGGATCACAAGGTCAGGAGTTCGAGATCATCCTGGCTAACACGGTGAAACCCGTCTCTACTGAAAATACAAAAAATTAGCCAGGCATGGTGGCGGACACCTGTAGTCTCAGCTACTCGGGAGGCTGAGGCAGGAGAATTGGCGTGAACCCGGGAGGCAGAGCTTGCAGTGAACCGAGATCATGCCACTGCACTCCAGCTAGGGCGACAGAGCGAGACTCCCTCTCAAAAAAAAAAAGAGACCAAGTCTTGCTCTGTTGCCCAGACTGATCTTGAACTCCTAGCCTCAGGCAATCCTCCCACCTTGGCCTCTCACCTTGGCTGGGATTGTAGGCATGAGCCACCACTTCTCAGCCCCCTTAGAAATCCCTGAATGAATGGAATACACTGTCTGGGAGGGGTGAGGTGATGAGTGGCTCCAGTGAGAGAAGTTCCAGAAAACAAGAGCTGTCTCTACTAGGCTGGAGCCTGGAGCCTGCAGGGCTGGCAGAGCAGGAAAAGGTCTTAAGAAACTAGTGGAAGGCGAGAGCCAGAGAAGGGATGGGGCAGACGAGGAGAGAAAGGTGCAAGACAGGAGGAGAGGGCTGGAGAGAGACAGGTAAGGCAGACAGGACAAGACTTGGGGTGACCAGCTGGCCAAGAGGGATGAAGAGGGGGCCGGGAGTGCCTGCTGGGGCACATGAGTGGATGGTGGAGTTGTCATGGAGGAAGGGACACTCAGAAAGAGAAATAGATTTTGCAGGGAAGAGATTAGACTCTGGGAGTGAGCAGGAGGTGCCTGTGGGCCTTGGGTAGCGCGGTGGATGTTCAGGAGAAAGTTGCAAAGCACAGTCTGAGGCTGGCGGTGGGGAGGGAGGCGTGTTTAGGAAACCCTGCGTGTTTGGAGGGAGGAGCAACGGCAGCTGGGTGTCCTGGACAAGTAGGGAGGCAACCAGGCCCTTCCCTGGGTCAGGCAAGGGAGACGGAAACTTTTCGGGATATTGAGAATGCAATAGTAACACGGGGGTGCATGCAAAGGAAAGCGCGTGCAAGCAGCTTGAGATCGAGACAGGGGCTGCAGGGCATCGGAGTTATGGAGAAAGGCGAGAGCTGAGGATGGGGATACCCGGAGATGGCCTCCGCCCAGCGCGCGGGGGCTCAGAGACCGGGCCGGGCTCCCCGTCTGTGGCGGTAGCAGTGTGGCCCTTGACCCTGGGCAGTGATCGTCCTCCACGCCTGCTCGCTGCGCAGCGTCTCTGCGGCCTGCGAGTGGGCTGTGGCCATGCTGCTGTTCGCGCTCTTCGGCCTCTTCGCCGTTGACTTCTCCGCCCTGGAGAGCTGCACCCTGTGTGTTCAACCGTGGCCCAGCCTCAGCCCCCCGCCGGCCTCCCCCATCTCCCTGCCGGTCCAGCTGTAGCAGCCACCCTGACCTGGGCCTCGCCCTCACCAGTGAAGCAGGAAAGATGGGGCCAATCTCGGTGCCCCGCACGCAGCAAGATGAGCCACTGGGGATCTCTCCAACCGGCTGGGGCTGCCGCTGACTGACCTGGAGCCGGAGGACCCGTGTGCCGGCGCGGAGGGCCTCTGAACGGCTGGCGGCAGCCAGCATCCCCGTCCCCGCCTTCGGGCCCTGCCACTGCAATTGGGCACCCAGGAAGCGAGAGGCCAAGGCCAGCCAGCTGTCCCTGATCAAGGCTATTTATTATTATTATTATCTTTTTTTTTTTTTGCCGCCGGCGGAATCAGAGACACGGACGCAGGCAGGATCACGCGAAACCAGAATTCCTTCCGGAGAGCAAATCCGTACAGAAGGTCGTGAAGGGGAGGACCAGGGGAGGAGGGGCCCAGGAAGAGGGGGTTGGGGACACAGGGGACAGAGGGCCCTGTCCGGATCTGCTAAGCCACCCCAACCAGCTCCCGTCCCTCCCCCACCCCACCCCGCAGAGAGATTGATCCATAAATAAAATAATAAATTAATCAATAAATAAAATAGAAACAGCTCCCCCGCCCCCTGTTCCCCTAGAACCACCCCCAGTTGGGCACGGCCCGCGGAGTCCCATCCCTGTGGGGCAAGGCCGGTTTCTGTGTCCACCCCCCTCCCGACATGTTCCTTGGGCCTTATTTACAGATTCACAGTTGGGGGGCAGGGAAGGGGGGTGGGGGGTCCCCTCCCTCCCCGGCCCCCTGGGGTCAGGGCAGAGGGGTCCCGTTGGTGGCCAGGAGCTTCTTGTCCTTGGGGGGGCCTCGGCGGGGAGAGCTGCTCAGCTCTGGGTCTGGGCGGCCGGGCGGGGGCTGCAGGCTTCGGGCTGGGGCACCAGCAGGCCGGGTCTGGGCCCCATTTTTCTCATCTGCAAGGGAGGAAGAGGTTTTTTTCGTGGGTTGCACAGCCCAGGGTTGGGGGTTCCCATGACCAGGGGATGGGGGCAGAGTCTCCTTATCAGTCGGTCTCAGTGACCCCGAGGCTCCAGCTCCAATCCCCAATAAGACCCAGTCCCTCCACCACCTGGCCTTGAAGCCTCCAGACTTGGTTACTCAGAGGACACACCCCAAGTGGCAAGGCCTGGCTCCTCTAGGATGGGGGCTGCACCCTATGCCCCCCGCAACCCTGGGGTCAGGTTAGTCCAAGGGAGACCTGGGCTGGGCCTGACTTCAGGAGACTCTCAGATTCTGGTTCTGATACTGTTTGTTAAGAAACAGCTCGCCAGGGCAGTGCTCAAAGTTCATAGCCAGAGGGCCACCTGACTCCTACCCTGGTTGTTAGAGAGAAATGTTCCACGGAACAGGGCTCAAGGGAGCCTCCTGGTGGCGGGGATCTCGGGCCCCTCATGCTGGGCCAGCCTGACTCAGGTCACTCTCTCCTGGGTCCTGAGGCCACCTCCTCTTAGGGACTGTGGTGGAAACACTGGTTGCTGGGTGGTCTCTAGCAATTTCTATGGGACCCAGAATGTTACCTGAGGTCCCCTGGCAGAGACCTCGTTTTTCTTTTAAGACAAACTGAGGGGGCCGGGCGCGGTGGCTCATGCCTGTAATCCCAGCACTTTGGGAGGCCGAGACGGGTGGATCACAAGGTCAGGAGATCAAGACCATTCTGGCTAACATGGTGAAACCCCGTCTCTACTAAAAATACAAAAAATTAGCCAGGGGTGGTGGCAGGTGCCTGTAATCCCAGCTACTCAGGAGGCTGAGGCAGGAGAATCGCTTGAACCCGGGAGGCGGAGGTTGCAGTGAGCCAAGACCATGCCATTACACTCCAGCCTGGGCCACAAGAGTGAGACTCAGTCTCAAAAAAAGAAAAGAAAAACAAAACAAAGAAAGAAAAGAAAAGAAATTACTGAGGCTGGGCACAGTGGTTCATACCTGTAATCCCAGGACTTTGGCAGGCGGAGGCTTGAGCCCAGGAGTTCGAGACCAGCCTGGACAACATAGCAAGACTCTGTCTCTACAAAAAATAATTAGCCAGGCGTGGTGGCATGCACCTGGAGTCCCAGCTATGCAGGAGGCTGAGGTAGGAAGATAGAGGAATGCTTGAGCCCAGGAGGTCGAGGCTGCAGTGAGCTGTGATTGTGTCACTGCCCTCTAGCCTGGGGAACAGAGTGAGACCCTGTCTCAAAAAAGAAATGACTGAGATTTACTCATTCTTCATGTTAGGCAATTGACTGAACATTTGGCAGCCATTGGCAGCAGGCTTTCCATTTTGTACATGGCTTCATTCCATCTCCATAAAGACTCTAGCTAGGTCTGTCCTTATTGCCCGCGGACCACAGAGAATATATATACATATATATGTGTGTGTGTGTATATATATGTGTGTATATATGTATATCTATATGTGTATATATGTACAT
>NW_012123598.1:2388131-2389834 GCF_000951035.1 Colobus angolensis palliatus
CCCCGGGGTGCCTGTTAGTTCTACATCTTCGAGGGTGTGCCCCTTTTGAGACCCCTGGTTGCTGAGGCCAGCTTTCCTTGGCAACCGGGTCCAGTGGACCTAATTTGCTTTCCAGTTGCCCCTAGCAACCATGAGAGGAGGGTTTCTGCACCTCAGTACGGCTGCCACTTGGGACCCAGCTCTGGGGGGGGGGCTGTTCTGTCAACTGTAGGATGTTCTGCAGCATCCCTGGCCTCCACCCACAAGAGGCCACTGGCATCCCCCTGCTTTCCCCAGTTGAGATGAGGAAAAGCATCTCCAGACATTGCTCAATGTCCCTGGGGGGTTGTGCTAGGCTGAAGAGCGGCCCCCTCTTTAGATATCCATGTGCAAGTACCGAGAAGCGGTGACTATGTTCCCTGATGGAGCACAGGAGACCCCGTGCTGCGGGGAAGGTTAGGGACCGTGAGGTGGGGGGTTATCTTGGAGGATCTGTGCAGGTCCCACTGAGTCACCTTTTCCCAGCTAGGTTCGGTTAGAGGGATATATGGCATCACTGGCTTTGAAGATGGAGGAAGGGGCCTTAACCAGAGGAGTGTGGGCAGCATCAAGGAACTGGAACCCACAAGGAAACAGACTCTGCTCGAGAGCCTCCCGGAGGGAGCGCGGCCCTCCAGGCACCCTGTGTTAGCCTGCGGAGACCGGGTGGGACGTCTGACCTCCAGGACCGTACAATCATCATCACTTGTGTTGTTTCAGCTCCCAAGGCTGTGTTGTTTGTTGATGGCGGCCAAAGGAAACACACACAGGGGTGAAACCAGCTCCCCGAGTTGAGCAGCACGGCTGCAGAGCCAAAGACCCGACCCTGGCACTCAGTTTCTGGTGACAAGGCCAAAGCTGCCCTGGCCCCTGGCCTCAACACTGGGCCCTGTTTCCCTTCGACAGGGGTCCGGGGCCTGGGCCCCATGAGGCTGATGCTGCCTGCCTCCCCTCAGAGCAGATGGTTGTCCACGTGCCCTGCAATGGGGCCCTGTATGCTGTTTCCCTGCGACCTTGTTCCTAGGGGAGGGACTGTCGTGGTCTCAGGAATGAGGGCTGATTTCCAGGGCCGGCGCTCTCTTCCCTCGAGAATTCTGGCTACCTCTGGTTGCTTGGGCGAGCGCACCCCATGCTGTGGACTGAACGTGGCATCCTCCCAAATTCGTGTGCCAAAACCGAACCCCAGGGTGATGGTATTAGGCGGTCAAGTTGGGAGGTGATTAGGTCATGAGGGTGGGGCCTTCATGAATGGGATTAGTGTCCTTAGGAAGGAGGCCCCGGAGACTTCCCTTGCCCCTTCTGCTATGTGAAGACACAGCACAAACGTGCTGTCTGTCACCCAGGAAGCAGCTCTCACCAGACACCAAAGCTGCCAGCAGCTTCATCTTGGACTTCCCAGCCTCCAGAATTGTCAGCAATAAATTTCTGTTTGTAAGTTGCCCAGTGTATGGTATTTTCTTTTCTTTTTCTTTTTTTTTGAGACGGAGTCTCGCTCTGTTGCCCAGGCTGGGGTGCAGTGGCCGGATCTCAGCTCACTGCAAGCTCCGTCTCCCGGGTTCATGCCATTCTCCTGCCTCAGCCTCCCGAGGAGCTGGGACTACAGGCACCCGCCACCTCGCCTGGCTAGTTTTTTGTATTTTTTAGTAGAGACGGGGTTTCACCATGTTAGCCAGGATGGTCTCGAT
>NW_012123598.1:2390689-2391127 GCF_000951035.1 Colobus angolensis palliatus
CCCCCACGGGCCCCGCCCCCCACCTGCCAGGGCCTGCACAGAGGGCTGGTCATGCGTGCTCAGGAGCTGTGCCTGGATGGTCTCCACCACTCGCTTGAACCGACGGCTGGGACCTGAAGGGACAGGCGGGCAGAAAAACCCTGACTGGGGGTCCAGGACCGGGAAGGCCGTCCCAGCCTGCAGAACCCAGTCCCTCCACCAAGCAAACCACCCTCCCACTCTGCGTCTCCATCTCCCCTGCTCCGCTGGGGCCACATCAATCCATGGTTTGCAAATGGGTCTGTGCTGCTATTTAAGGAACACAGTCAAACTCACATACCTTCAACTTCAAATAACAGGTGTTGGTTTCTATTCAAATAGATACTATTGCTTGTTGTTAGTTTCTAGCAGAGGCCATGAAGGACCAGAAATGTATGAAAAATAAGTTGGAGCCAGGTG
>NW_012123598.1:2391857-2401609 GCF_000951035.1 Colobus angolensis palliatus
CCCAAAGTGCTGGGATTACAGGAGTGAACCACCATGCCTGGCCTCAGAAAAAGTCTTAAAATTGAGAAAGGTCTGCATATTAGTATTTTTTTTTTTGGGGGGGGGACAGAGTCTTGCTTTGTCGCCCAGGCTGGAGTGCAGTGACACAATGTCGGCTCACTGCAGCCTCTGCCTCCCGGGTTCAAGCAATTCTCTTGCCTCCGCCTCCTGAGTAGCTGGGATTACAGGAGCCCAGCACACCACACCCAGCTAATTTTGGTATTTTTAGTAGAGACGGGTTTCACCACGTTGGCCAGGCTGGTCTTGAACTTCTGACCTTGTGATATGCCCACCTCAGTCTCCCAAAATGATGGGATTACAGGCGTGAGCCACCGCGCCCAGCCTGCATGTTAGTCTTTAAGGGGGACAGAAAAATAAAGTCATAATTGGTTTTGGTGACGGAACACCCACAGTTCCATAGCTGCCTGGTTTAGAAATCCTTGGGGCAAGCCCCTCTCCCACCTGTGACATACTAATATCGGTGACAAAGAGATCGGAAATATCCCTGCCTATCCCAACGCTCACTATCAGGACTGAGGAACCAAGTAGAAAGTAGAACTGGAAGCAAGGCATTTTGGCGGTTTTCCTTTCTTGTGCCAAGTCTAGACTGGTCATGGCTGCCTGGAGTGAAAGTTCCTGAGGCTGCCACTGAGCTTAGCAGGAATAAGCACTGCCATCAGTTGGTGATGTCTGCTCTGGGCCGACTGATATTAGACAGCAGGGTGCTGTCTCTTCACCCTTTGGCTCTCCCATCGTAAAGTAACAGGAAGAGCAGGGCTCTCCCTCTGAAGTCGAGAGGCCTGGGTTGGGCTGCAGCTCTGCCACAGTGTATTGTGTGACTCTGGCCAAGTGCATTGACCTCCTTATGACTCAGTTTTCTCCTCTGTAAAATGGGTGATTACTAACACCTCAGAGGCTGCTTGGAAGCTTCAAGGAGATCACGCATTCATTATTTACACTGTAAATGCCAGGGAAATGCTGATGAGACTGGGGAAATAGAGGATGGGGTTGTGGGGGGGTCTGTGTGGGGAGGAGGAGCACAGAGAGTCGGCCCCAGCTGAACACCATCTCCTCCTCTTGCAGCTGCACTCCTGGGCTCCTACACTATCTGAGCTGTCGTGAACAGTCCCAGCACTGGGCTGAGGGCAGCCTAGCCAAGAGACTCACCCGAGATGAGTGTGAAGGTGACGGAATAGATGCCGCCGCCTCCACTGCCGTCCCGTCGCGGGGAGGGCTCTGGACCCTCAGAGGAGCTGATGTCCACCTGGAAGCGGACTGGCTTTTGGAAGACGGAGGGGCCGCCACTGGCCTTGTACTCGGCCCTGAAGCTGGTCTGTGACAGCACACTGTGACTCAGGCTGGGGATCTGAGCGAGGTGGGAACACAGGAAGGGGTGAGCCCAGGGAACGGATACCCAGCCCCACAACCAGCTGTGGCCAAGGAACTACAAGTCCCACGAGCCACTGGAGGGAAAGAAGGACAGGAAATGCACTGGGAGGCCCCACTGCCTGCCAGGACTTGTAGCTTTCTCTATCCTATCAGCGAGTAATGGAGGAATGGCTGGACAACCCAATCTTAATGTCACGAGGACTCTGATAAGCTAGGTGACAGCCTCAGACTCCAAGACCACATGAAACACCGCTTGCTCCTTTTACAAATGCTTCCCATAAGCCGTATCTGTCACAGAAACTCTAAGTCCCATCGGCCCCTAGGCAAAAAACCACAGACCAGCAATGGGGCAGCCTTAAAATTGCCTGGGAAGTTTCTTCCGCTAGTTTCAAAGCTCGCAGTAGGGGAATGGGAACTCAACAATCCTTGGGGACAGTGCAATTCAGGATCCCATCTCCCCAGTTCCAGGCCTCTGGCCACGATAAATCTTTCCTGCCTACCGACTTCTACCCAACTCTGGCCATAAAACTACAAATCCCAGGAGCCCCAGGAGGAAGCCAGGCCTATGCTAAGGTGGTTAGCCCCAGGGCCTGCTGGGACTTGTAGTTCCGCGGTGGCCAGGATCAACCGGGACCCAGGTCCCTCACCGACAGAAAGGCATGGACAATGTCTGCTTTGATGCTGCTGAGAGGTTTGTCCTTTAGCACGAGGAATATTTGTTCTTCTTTGTCCAAGGAGATGAAGTTCCCGAACCAGGAGCGTTTTGCCAGCCTGAGTGGGAGGGGACGGTTTGGAGGCGGGTTAGGAAGGCGCCAAAGGCATGAATCTTCTGCATCCCCACTCTCTCCTTCCCTGTTAGACTCACTCCGGGGAGGACTCTGGCGTCAAGCTGGACATCTCCTCAGCGGTAGGGACTGGTAGGGGGAAGGCAGAGAACGTGATCAACACCTGTCCACCATCCCAGTTGCCAGCACACAGGCCTGCACTCACCCCCTCCCAGGGTTCCAGAGCCTGGAGTTGCAGCCTCAGCCAAGCCATCCCTCCTGGACGGGGCTCACAAACCACGGGCCAATGGGAGGTGATCCAGAGTCCCAAAGGGGCGTGCCCTTCAATGGGGGTCCTCCTCCGGAACTAGAGGCCCCACCTCTCTCCCCAACAGGTGCACCTCTGCTCCGAACCCCCTCTTCTCTAGAACTTGGGTATCCAGGCCCCCAGTCCCTTCTTCTCTAGACATGCCAGAGGGACATCCCTGGGACCAGATTTTTAGCCCCTAGCCCCCTCCACACATTAGGACTCAGCAGTTCATGCCCCCATACCCTGCATCTTGCGCCGGTGAAAGCGAGGGGAGCCCAGGAAGCTGTTGCGGATGGAGTTGAGACGACTCCTCCAGGCGGCTCCCCCGACGCCACCGCCGGGGCTGGGGGGTGGCGTTGTCCCCGGGGTCCCAGTGGGACTGGCCCGGGGCGTGTGCAGAGGCGAGTGCAAGGGGGTTCCACCAGAGGAGCGCGGGGAGCCTGGGGGGCCGGGCAGGGGTGTGGAGCGGGCACTGGGGGGTGGGGGCTGCTCCCCGGCGCCCCCACCCCTGGGGCCCCGAGAAGGCAGCGTCTGCGTTTTGGAAGTCGGGGAGCCCCCGCCTCGGGCCTCATCTCCAGCCCCAGGCTCCGGTGAAAAGGAAAAGACCGGACTCTGCAGAGGAGAGGAGACTGAGATGAGTGAGCGGACTACAACTCCCAGGAGGCACTAGGAGACACACACAGACACACACACACACACACACACACACTCTCTCACTCACTCACGGAGGCTGGCCCGGTGCATGCTGGAACTTGTAGTCCAACTATCCTCATTCCCAAGCACCAGTGCAAGGATGACAAAGACTTTCTATCATGCTGTGGGCTGAAAACCCAGCCCGTGCAGAGACTAGTACACAGCAGGCACTCAACTAACTTCTGTAAAATCCCTTCAGGCATGCAATCCTAAGGAGGCAGAAATGGCCAATGGACCAAAATACTTTGGAGGCCTTGGGTCTTTGGCCCTCCAGGGACAAGGAAGCAAGTCTCAAGACTGCACAGGAATTGTAGTTTCTGCTACGCAATCTTTGCTCCATGTCTCCACCCCTTTCTCCTTCTTAAATCCCACTGGGGACCTGGCCTTACCCTTGGGCTGCTTAGAGGGCTGGAGGACAGACCCGTGGAGGCTCCACTGACGCTACGGGATCTGTTTCCAGGATAGATTAAAAAAAAAAAAATCAGATGGGAGGGTTTCAAAAACCACAGATGTTCCCTCACTTCTACAATCCTTCCAGGTGAGGAAATGAGGATCAGAGAGGGGAGGTGAACTGTCCCAAGGACACAGCACATTTGAGGTAGAGCTGGGGTTAGAATCTTCAACTCCAAGACCCAGGGATTGTGGATCCTCCTGGAGGGACAGGGGCTCCCACCTCTGGCTGTGCTGGGCCATCTCCAAGGCCCGTCGGGTGGGTACAGGGGAGCCACCACCCCCGGCATCGGTGATGCTCAGGACTTCCATGGACTTCCGCTCTGGCCGCCGCTTCCCGTGACGGCTCAGCATGGGGGAATCCACACGCTTCCGGGGTGGGTCTGAGGGACAACAGTTTCAACCCAATCAAGAGATGGTTTCACCCAGCTGTGCACACTTACAACTGCCTTGGAAACTGCACAGGTGGTGAAATAGGCCTAGAGTGGACATGAGTTTTGATAAATGTCAAACAGCAAGTCAAGCAGTCTAAACCTGGAAGCTGAGAGCCTGCAGCCCCTTCTTTCCTTGGGAATCTGGGGTCCCGGTACCCAGCCTCTCCCCTTCTTGAGACCCAGGTGTCTGGTCCCCCAGCCCTGCCTTCTCACCAACATCATTCCGGGGAGGCAGGTCCTGGTCCTCACAGCTGGGATACCGCTCCTTCCGATCCAAAAGCAGATAATATATCATCTTTTCTTGGTTCTCCCTAAGGCAGGGGGTGGGAAAGGTGGAAAGAGGTAGAGAGGGCTGAGGTCTGAAATCAATGCTCAGAGGAGGTCTCCTTTGCTCCCTGTCTTTCTGCCCATGGTTTCCTTTTTCTAGGTGTCAGTATGGCCAGTTTCTCTGGTTTAGGGTACATCTCAGCTGTGTTTCACTCAATTATAATAACACTGTAACACCTCACATCCAGGCATGTACTATTTGTAAGTACTATGTCTATGTAAGTACTATGTGGCAGCATCTATTAATACTTTCTCAGCGTGTTTCTGGGTCGTTTTCCAGCTGGTTCCATCACTCCCAGGCGGGAGCTTCAAACCACGCCCCACGAGAGGCCAGGGTGCCTTGCCCAGCGCTCTGCATGTGCGCAGGGTGCTGCTGCAGTTCGCCCCACGTGGGTACACGGGTGCAGGGGTCTCGGGGTCTTACTCCTCACTGCGCAGCTCGCGATGCAGCCTCTCGCGGTCCCTGAAGCAGCCCAGGGACGCCATACTCTCTAGGACGTCGGGATCTAGCTCTCCATTGGATGGCAGGCTCCGCATGGCTACCCGGCGGCCTGGGGCTGGCTCCAGGCACGGGTCTGGCTCGTGTTTCCCACCACTGGGGAAGTGGAGAAACACCATTGGGAACCAGGCTTCTGACATTCAGCATTCTTCAATCAAGACTCAAGGGTTCCGGACCCCGAAATCTGAGTCCAGGCCCCGGCCCCTTCTCTCTCATACCCAGGAATCGAGACCCCCACCTCTCAGATCCAGGAGTCCAGACCCCCAGCCCCTTCTCCCTCAGACCGAGGGGTCCAGACCCCTGGCCCCTCCTTCAGACCCAGTAGTCCAGACCCCCAGCCCCTCCTCCCTCGGATCCAGGAGTCCAGGCCTCCAGTCCCTTTTTCCCTCAAACCCGGGAGTCCTGGACCCGAGCTTAGCCCCTCCTCCCTCTGACCTCTCGACTCCTTCTCCAGCTGTGTCTTCTTCCCCCAGGGCCCGTAAGTCCGAGTCCCTAGCCCCTTGCCACTCAGGAACCCTGGCATCCCACCCCTCCCGGCCGCCTCTACCGCTTTGGCCCCTACCCCTACTTCCGCCAGAGACCCAAGAGCCCAGTTACCCCATACTCACAGGTACCAAGGATGTTTCTGAATTTGCTCCAGCTGTGAGGGTGGTGAGTCGCAGAGAAGCAGAAGTGAGGTCGCACGCACATGTAGGCGCGCAAAGAAAGTTGATTGGGGCGGTTTTGGGGTCCCTGATCATCACCCCGCCCACCCCACTGGGGGCAGGATGACATATGACTTCGCCCTCTAGTGGCGACTGAGTGCATCGCCCCGCGCACGCGCAGTCTCCGTGTACCCCGCACCGGCCGCATTACTTTGCCGCATGCGCGGTGGCATCCTGTTGGTCTTACTCCGGCGCCCTCCCGCTGCCCGGGACGGCCCGCTCCAGTCTTGCGTAGCCCCCTCCCCAGTTTGGAGCGGCACTTTGCTGGACGTTGGGTTGCGGCTCAGCTGGCGATCCCAGTCACCCTGGGGGCTGATGGGCAGGTTCCGGAAACCCAAGCTGGGTTTCCCGCATGGGGATGAAAAGCCATCCCCATGACTTTTCTAGGGGTTCTCTCTTCATCGGCCACTGTTCCCCCCTCCGCCAGTGCCCCCACAACTCACACTGAGCCTTTTTTCGGGCTCCACTTCGATCATTCCCCTCAGGAGGCTCTGGCAGTCTGGAGGAATGAAGTGGGGCATGTGGAAGACGCCCCGTTTCACCTTCTCCAGCAGCTGGCGGAGGTTGTCGTCATCAAAGGGCAGAGCCCCCTGAGCAAGAGATAACCAGGACCCCGCATGAGCACATTTCACTCTCACCACAAGCACTGGAGGTGGGGAACTACGGGGATCTCCACCTTACGGGCAGGGAAACTGAGGCACAGAGAGGCTCAGCAATTTGCCCAAGGCCCCTAGCTCGTCCGTGACAGAACAGGCACTTGGCAAGGAGCAGCTTGGAGCCCCGCTTACGAGGCTAGAATTGCAGCGTGGAGGCTGTTCCTTTTAGACAGCTTTCCCCCCACAGCAGTTTCGAAGGGGTTGTCACTCATTCACTCATTCAATAGAAGGTGAGCATTCGATATGGGTCAGGGATCCAGCAGTGAACACAACAGGCCTCTGCCCTTGCACAGCTCCAAACAAATAGCTATACAACCACGAGCAACTGAGTGAGGCTTCTCCCAGGAGGTGCAACGGGAGCAGAGACCTGAATGAGGCTGAGCCCTAAATCAATGACTGGTGTCCTTATAAGAGGAGAGGAGGACGCAGACACAGAGACAAGAGTCATGTGATGATGGAGGCAGTGATGGGAGTGAAACAGCTGCAACGGAAGGAACGCCAAGGACACCAGAAGCTAGAAGAGACAAGGAAGGATCCTTCCCTAGAGCCTCCAGAGGAAGCAGGGCCCTGCTGACACCTTTTCTTTTCTTTCTTTTTTGAGATGGAGTTTCGCTCTTGTCGCCCAGACTGGTGTGCAATGAGGTGATCTTGGCTGACTGCAACCTCTGCCTCTCCCAGGTTCAAGCGATCCTCCTGCCTCAACCTCCCGAGTAGCTGGGATTACAGGCATATGCCACCATGCCCGGCTAATTTTTGTATTTTTAATAGAGTCGGGGTTTCACCATGTTGGCCAGGCTGGTCTCGAATGCCCAACCTCAAGTGATCCACCTGCCTCGGCCTCCCAAAGTGCTGGGATTACAGGCGTGAGCCACCACACCCAGCCTAATTTTTGTATTTTTGGCAGAGATGGGGTTTCGCCACGTTGGCCAGGCTGGTCTTGAACTCCTGACGTCAGGTGATCCACCTGGCTCAACCTCCCAAAGTGCTGGGGTTATAGGTGAGAGCCACTGCGCCTGGCCCCCACCTTGCTTGGAATCCTTGCTCTGGGGCTTATACCTGTATGACCTCAGGCAAGTCACTGCTCTGAAAATGGCAATGGGTTGTCACAGTACCCACCTCACAGACTGCAGCAGAATGAACTAACCCAGCACACGACAGTGCCGGGCCCACAGTCAGGACTGTTACACGCTGGCCGCTGTGATGCATTGACCAGAGACCCCACTACATCCTGCGTTCTGATGTAGCCACCAGCAATGAAGCAGGGAACTAAATCACATCCCTGCCCTCCTGGAGTTGGCCTGGCACACTGCCTGACACACACTGGATGCTCAAGTCATCAGCAAAGGCGGTGGAAGGAGCAGAGAACTTGCATTCCAGAGGGGACAGGTAACAAACAAATGAACGTATCATACGGGACGGGAGGGAATGCTTCCCATCGCCAGGGCAAGGGTTGGAGGCAAGCCACGGTGACCCGCCATGGAGGAGCTGCCATTGGACAAAGACTCATGGGAGGTGACGATGTGAACGTTTGAAGGCTTTTCCAGGTGTTGCAAGCTCCCGGCTGCCCCTGGTATCTGAGGCCTGTGGGCGGAGAATGGGGAGATACAGAGAAGGCACCTCTGAATGCTGATCTTGGGGTACAGAAGCCTGGGTTTGACTTCTGGTTGCCTGATGCTGGAGCATGGAGCCTCAGTTTCCTCTCCTCTGTGAAATGGACATAATGATCCTGCCAGGAGGGGTACGGTATGGACTAAATGTTGTAATAACAGGCTGGGCACAGTGGCTCACACCTGTAATCCTAGCACTTTGGGAGGTCAAGGGGGGAGGATCACTTGATATCAGGAGTTTGACACCAGCCTGGCCAACATGGGGAAACCCCATCTCTACTAAAAATACAAAAATTAGCTGGGCAAAGTGGCGGGCGCCTGTAATCCCAGCTGCTCGGGAAGCTGAGGCAGGAGAATCGCTTGAACCCGGGAGGCGGAAGCTGCAGTGAGCCGAGATCGTGCCACTGTACTCCAGCCTGGGTGACAGACAAAGGCTCCATCGCAAAAAAAAAAAAAATTATAACAACAATACAATTGATTCCTGTTATTCTCCAGAGTTCTGTTCTATGAAGTCACTGCAAACTCTCAACTACTGAACGAGTCACGGCTACTGGAGGAACTATAGTTAGTTAGGTTCCTTTGATCCTCTCATCACATTTTTGTCAACCAGTCATTACATAACCTTGTTTGTATGTGTTTCTGTTTAAAGATACCTTTCTCTTTTTTTTTGAGACGGAGTCTAGCGCTGTAGCCCAGAGTGCAGTGGCACGATCTCGGCTCACTGCAACCTCTGCCTCCCGGGTTCAAGAGATTCTCCTGCCTCAGTCTCCTGAGTAGCTGGGACTACAGGCACCCGCCACCATGCCTGGCTAATTTTGGCTAATTTTTGTATTTTTAGTAGAGACACGGTTTCACCGTGTTGGCCAGGCTGGTCTCGAACTCCTGACCTCATGATCCGCCCGCCTCAGCCTCCCAAAGTGCTGGGATGACAGGCGTGAGCCACCGCACCTGGCCTCAAGATACCTTTCACATATACTGTGTCATTGGTGCCGAATTCACGGCCAGCAGCACTACAAATCATTCCTGAACAGAGCACGCCCATCACGGGGGCTTTCTCCGGAAGAGACGTCACAGCCTCCCGTGCTCAGGAACACCAGAGGGTACTTCAGACGCGCTTGGCTTCGCGGCCACTTTAAACAGCGAAATCACCACCAACACCACAAAAATGCGAGAAACATGACACAAAATAGGCGGCAAAAGGGGGACTGTTTACAGGATGAGAGCTGAAACAGGGTCACTTTGACCTCAGCCAGGAACCTGCACCTTGGGTGGGCGGCTCAGGTCTCCCCTGCTCTGGGCATGTCTGCCAATGACTGTGAAAGTACCTCCAGGACTGATTTTGGGTTACAGATATATTTTGACAGGTAGGCAAATCTGCAAATATGAAATCTGCAAACGATGAGGAACTACTGGAACAAGAATAAACTACTAGACCAGGCGCGGTGGCTCAGGCCTGTAATCCCGGCACTTTGGGAGGCCGAGGTGGGCAGATCACTTGAGGTCAGGAGTTCAAGACCAGCGTGGCCAACATGGTGAAACCCCATCTCTACTAAAAACACAAAAACTAGCCGGAAATCACTTGAACCCAGGAGGCGGAGGTTGCTGCGAACAGGATCGAGCCATTGCACTCCAGCCTGGGCTACAGAGCAACACTAAGGACTTCATCTCAAAAAAAAAAAAAAAAGAAGAAGAAGAAGAAGAAGAGAAAACTACTAATAATCATCATCAAGCATTGTGCCGGGGGCTTCACGTGCAACATTTAATTTTAAACCCTCACAATGGGCCGGGCGCAGTGGCTCATGCCTGTAATCCCAGCACTTTGGGAGGCCGAGGCAGGTGGATCACCTGAGGTCAGGAGTTCGAGACCAGCCTGGCCAACA
>NW_012123598.1:2403439-2405075 GCF_000951035.1 Colobus angolensis palliatus
ATCTCCTGACCTCGTGATCCGCCCGTCTCGGCCTCCCAAAGTGCTGGGATTACAGGCTTGAGCCACCGCGCCCGGCCGCCTGGCTAATTTTTTAACTTTCTTTTGAGATGGGGTCTTGCTTGCTATGTTGCCCAGGCTGGTCTTAAACTCCTGGGCTCAAGCAATCCTCCCACCTTTGCCTCCCAAAGTGCTGGGATTACTGGCGTGAGTCACTGCGCCCGGCCAATTGCTTATTTATTCTCGCTACAGGTGTTTATTGGGGTCTCACATGTGTCAACTTGAGGTTTGCAAAGGCCAGCCAACAAAATGAAATAAAACACACAAAGAGAAACGGCCCAGACATCGGCCCTGACCTCCGGGAGCTGATGATACAGAAAGGAAGGGAGATGCCACTCAAAGACATAGGCAACAAAATGCACAGCGACAACTCTGATCGTTGCCAGGAAAAGGGAGCCTACCACAGCGGGGTCTAACCTCACAGGAGTGGGGAGGAAGAGCGGGGGCAGGGGAAGCTTCCTGGAAATGTGACAACTGAGCAGAGCGCTTGAAGAAGTCTAGATATGAACTAGGTGAGCAACAAGGCTAGTAGGTAGCAGAGTGTCCCAGGCAGAAAGGCCCTATGGTAGGAGCAGGGCTGATAGCCTATGATCTAGCTATACGTACATTTTTTTAGACAGGATCTCACTCTGTCACCCAGGCTGGAGTGCAGTGGCACGATCTCGACTCACTGCAAACTCCACCTCCCAAGTTCAAGCGATTCTCCTGCCTCAGCCTCCTGAGTAGCTGGGACTACAGGCATGCGCCACCAAGCCCGGCTAATTTTTGTACTTTTAGTAGAGATGGGGTTTTACCATGTTGGCCAAGCTGGTCTCAAACTTCTGGCCCCGGGTGATCTGCCCCTGCTCGGCCTCCTGCAGTGCTGGGATGACAGGTATGAGCTTCCGCGCCTGGCCTGGTTATACTTGTTATCACAGTATCGCAATGCTCTAGAATCAGCTGGTAAACGGTCATGGTATCAAGCCCTCCAGGTGCTCCTGGATGCCTTGTTCCTTTCTGGGGTTCCTCCTGGAGACTATCCCATAGTTCTTTTATCTTTTTATCCCACAGTTCTATGAATGAAAGGTTAGCTCTGCACAGAGTGGGGGAGCTCCAGAATCTTGGTCTGTCGGTTAATGTAATATCTTTCCCATTACCAGTGAAATATTCGAGAGATGGGCTGGGCTCGGTGGCCTCACGCACGTAATCCCAGCACTTTAGGAGACTGAAGTGGGCAGATCACTTGAACCCAGGAGTTTGAGACTGACTAGGGAAACAAAGAGAAACCCTGTCTCTATGAAAAATGCAAATATTAGCTGGGCGTGTTGGCAAGAGCCTATAATCCCAGCTGCTCGGGAGGCTGAGGTGGGAGGATTGCTTGAACCTGGGAGACTGAGGCTGCAGTGAGCTGTGATGGTGCCACTGCACTCCAGGCTGGGTGACAGAGAGAGACCCTGTCTCAAAATAAATAAATAAAATAAAATAAAATAAATTCAGCTGCCGGGCAGGGTGGCTCATGCTTATAATCCCAGCATTCTGGAAGACTGAGGAGGGTGGATAACTTGAGGCCAGGAGTTCGAAACCAATCTGGCCAACATGG
>NW_012123598.1:2405790-2407869 GCF_000951035.1 Colobus angolensis palliatus
AAAATTCAAAAATTATCCGGATGTGGTGGCGGGCGCCTGTAATCCCAGCTACTCAGGAGGCTGAGGCAGGAGAATTGCTTGAAGCTGGGAGGCAGAGGTTGTGGTGAGCTGAGATCACACCACTGCACTCTAGCCAGGGCGGCAGGGCAAAACTCTGTCTCAAAATGAATAAATAAATAAAATACATAAATAAGTTCAGGAGATGACCCCCGGGTGAGGATGGAAGGTCCTGTCCTATGCTCCCACCAGATGGGACTGATCTGGAAATGGCAGGAGAGGTGAGGGCGCCTTACCACCAGTAGGGCGAACAGGATGACTCCACAGCTCCACATGTCTGCCCGGCGGCCATCATACTTCTCCCCCTGGAAGGGAGGGCCAGGTGTGACTTCATCGCTCCTCACTGCTGCCTCCACCCTCTCCCCTCTCCCCGCCCCTCACTCACCTTAATCACCTCTGGACACGCATAATGGGGGGACCTGAGGGAGAGAGCTGATGTGAGCCTCCAGCCAGCTTCTAAACCCCTGCCCAGGGCCTCGGGAGCCCGGCCCCCACTCACCCGCAGCTGGTCTCCAGGAGGCTGTCCCCCACCTGCAGGGATGCCATGCCGAAGTCTGCAATGCGGATGTTGTTTTTCTCATCCAAAAGCAGGTTCTCGGGCTTTAGGTCTCTGTGGCTGAGACAGCCAGGTGGGGCTCAGGCCTCTTCTTCCTCCCAGGAGGCCCAGGCCCCACTCACCGGCTCTCACAATGGAACGCTCCTGCAGACTTTTTGGTTTTTTAGGGGATGAGAGACCATTTATTATCCTTCATTTATTTTGGTCTTAAAAAGTTTTTTTAATTGTATTTATTTATGTATTTATTTATTTTTCGAGATGGAGTCTCACTCTGTTGCCCAGACTGGAGTGCACTGGCACGATTTCGGCTCACTGCAACCTCCATCTCCTCGGTCCAAATGATTCTCCTGCCTCAGCCTCCTGAGTAGCTGGGACTACACGCCACACCACCACGCCCGGCTGATTTTTCTATTTTTAGTAGAGACAGGGTTTAATTATGTTGGCCAGGCTGGTCTCGAACGCCTGACCTCGTCATCCACCCGCCTTGGCCTCTCAAAGTGCTGGGATTACAGGTGTGAGTCATAACGCCTGGCCTTATTTATTTATTTATTTATTTATTGAGATGGAGTCTCATTCTATCACCCAGGCTGGAGTGCAGTGGCATGATCTCAGCTCACTGGAACCTCCGCATCCTGGGTTCAAGTGATTCTCCTGTCTCAGCCTCCCTGTAGCTGGGATTGCAGGCGTGTGCCACCACACCCAGCTAATTTTTGTATTTTTTGTTTGTTTGTTTTTGAGACGAAGTCTCGCTCTGTTGCCTAGGCTGGAGTGCAATGGCGCAATCTCGGCTCACCACAAGCTCCGCCTCCCGGGTTCAAGAAGTGCTGGGGTTACAGGCATGAGCCACTGCACCAGGCCTAAGTTTTGTATTTTTAGTAGAGACAGAGTTTCACCATGTTGGCCAGGCTGGTCTTGAACTCCTGACCTCAGGTGATCCACCTGTCTTGGCCTCCAGAGTGCTGGAATTACAGGTATGAGCCACCGCACACGGCCTATTTTATTTTTTATTTTTAGAGACGGGCATCGCTTCTCGGCCGTTTGGTTAAGATCAAGTGTAGTTTGAGAGATGGGGTCCCTTTCTGTTGCCTGCCTGGAGTGCAGTAGCACGATCACAGCTCACTGCAGCCTTGACCTCCCCAGCTCAAGTGATCCTCTGGCCTCAGCCTCTTGAGTAGCTGGAACCACAGGCATGCATCACCGTGGCTGGCTTTGGAAACTTTTTTTTTTTCTTTTTTTTTTGAGACAGAGTCTCACTTTGTCCACCAGGCTGGAGTACAGTGGCACGATCTCCGCTCACTGCAACTTCCGTCTCCCGAGCTCAAACCGTTCTCCTGCCTCAGCCCCCCGAGTAGCTGGGATTACAGGTGCCCGCCATCACGCCTGGCTAATTTTTGTATTTTTAGTAGAGATGGGGTTTCACCATGTTGGCCAGGCTGGTCTTGAACTCTTGACCTCAGGTCATCCAC
>NW_012123598.1:2408414-2415723 GCF_000951035.1 Colobus angolensis palliatus
CAGGATGGTCTCGATCTCCTGACCTCGTGATCCGCCCGTCTCGGCCTCCCAAAGTGCTGGGATTACAGGCTTGAGCCACCGCGCCCGGCCGGAGCTGGTTCGTAAAATCCTTGGTCCCTGTCTTGGGACCTTCCCACCCCTGAACCAAACCCCTCAAGGTTTAAGGGCTGATGTCTGGGGAGAGAGGCAGTGTCGGACTCTTCCATTTGGCCTGGCCATTAAGTGGGTCATATTTTTTTTTTTTAGACGGAGTCTCGCGCTGCTGCCCAGGCTGGAGGTGCAGTGGCTCCATCTCAGCTCACTGCAAGCTCCGCCTCCCAGGTTCACGTCATTCTCTTGCCTCAGCCTCCCGAGTAGCTGGGACTACAGGTCCCCGCCACCATGCCCGGCTAATTTTTTTTTTTTTGTATTTTTTTAGTAGAGACGGGGTTTCACCGTGTTAGCCAGGAAGGTCTCAATCTCCTGACCTCGTGATCCGCCCGCCTCAGCCTCCCAAAGTGCTGGGATTACAGGAGTGAGCCACCTGCCCGGCCAACTGGGTCATACTTATTAAATATGTTGAATATCTCCCCCTAGAGGCCTCGGTTTCAATATCAGGGTTTTGACAATCTTGTCCACAGGAAGGTGTCGAAAATTTAAACAGGGTCAAGTGCTGTGGCTCACGCCTGTAATCCCAGTACTTCAGGAGGCCGAGGTGGGTGGATCACTTGAGGTCAGGAGTTCGAGACCAGCCTGGCTAACATGGTGAAACCCCCATCTCTACTAAAAATACAAAAAAATAGCTGGGCGTGGTGGCACGTGCCTGTAATCCCAGGTATTCTCAGGAGGTTGAGGCAGAAGAATCGCTTGAACCTGGGAGGTGGAGGTTGCAGTGAGCTGAGATGGCGCAACTGCACTCCAGCCTGGGTGACAGCGAGACTCCGTCTCAAAAAATAAAAAAAGACAAAGCCTGAAAATTGAAATAGGTGGCCTTTTTATCAACAAGCTTTACCCCAAGTCTGAGTCCCTCTACCCTGATCCCCACCCCATCTCCAAAACACATCTTAGTGGGAGAGACATGCAAATGAAGGAGGCTCAAAGATGAAGGCGTTCATTTTGTACCTTAACAGTTATAAAAACATCGCACATTTAATATCTTATTTGGAGGCTAAAGTCAATTCAATGAAAAAAAAGTAACTTTTTTTTTTTTTGAGACAGGGTCTCACTCTGTTGCCTCACTGCAGCCTCAACCTCCTGGACTCAAGCAATCCTCCTACCACACCTTCCCAAGTAGCTGGGACCACAGGCACACGCCACCACACCCAGCTAATTATTTTTATTTTTTGGAGAGATAGGGGTCTCACTTTGTTGCCCAGGCTGGTCTCGAACTCATGAGCTCAAGTGATCTGCCAGCCTTGGCCTCCCAAAGTGCTGGGATTACAAGCATGTGCCCCCGTGCCCAGCCAAAAAAAAAAACTGTTTAAAAGTGGACATATGGGCCAGGCGCAGTGGTTCACGCCTTGAGCCCAGGAGTTTGAGACAAGCCTGGGCAACATAGCAAGACCCCGTCTCAATAACTAAACTAAACTAAAAATAAATAAATAACCCTTACACAACCCTTACTTCACACCATATACAAAAATTAACTTGAAATGGATCCCAGACCTAAATGCAAGAGCTAAAACTATACAACTTCTAGAAAACATACAAGAAAACCTTAGTGACATTTCTTTTTCTTTCTTTCTTTTTTTTTTTTTTTTTTGAGATTGGAGTCTCACTCTGTCACCCAGGCTGGAGTGCAATGGTGCAATGGTGTGATCTTGGCTCACTGCAAGCTCTGTCTCCCAGGTTCACACCATTTTCCTGCCTCAGCCTCCCAAGTAGCTGGGACTACAGGCGTGCACCACCATGCCCGGGTAATTTTTTGTATTTTTAGTAGAGACAGGGTTTCACCGTGTTAGCCAGGATGGTCTTGCTCTCCTGACCTCGTGATCTGCCCGCCTCGGCCTCCCAAAGTGCTGGGATTACAGGTGTGAGCCACCGTGCCCAGCCAGGCAAAGATTTCTTAAATAGGACAGAAAAAGCATGAGGTGTAAAATAAAAAAAATCAACAAACTGAAATTTATCAAAATGAAAAATCTTTTGCTTTTCGCAAGACTGTCATAAAAATGTAAAAACATGGCACAGACTTGGAGAAAAATCGTTTAAAAATGTATACTGATTAAAGACTTGCATCTAGAATAAACAACTCCTTTTTTTCTTTGTTAAATTTTCCTCCTCGTTCTTGCTGTCATCATACAGAATAATTTTTAGGAGTTATTCCTAGAGTAATCTCTTGTTCCTATAATAAAAAATGGTTACAAATCAATAATAAAAAGACTAAATCAAATTTTAAAAAAATAACTGAATTAAAGATGGGCAAAGAGGCAGGGCACAGTGGCTCGTGCCTGTAATCCTAGTACTTTGGAAGGCCAAGGCGGGTGGATCACCTGAGGTCAGGAGTTCGAGACCAGCCTGGCCAACATGGTGAAACTCCGACTCTACTAAAAAAATACAAACGTAGCTGGGTGCAGTGGCATGCACCTGTAATCCCAGCTACTCGGGAGGCTGAGGCAGGAGAATCAATTGAACCTGGGAGGCAGAGTTTGCAGTGAGCCAAGAACACACCATGGCACTCCTGCTGGGCAACAAGAGCAAAACTCCATCTCAAAAACAAAACAGAACAACACAATACAAAAAGGGCCATGTATTGTATGATTCCATTTATATAAAATGTCTAGAATAGGTAAATCCATATAGACAGAAAATAGGTTGCCAGGACCTGGGGGCAGGAGGGGAATGGGGAGTGATTGCTCACTTAATGGGTGCAGGGTGATGAAAATGTTCTAAAATTCCACAGTGGCAGATGTATACCACTGCAAATATATAAAAAACCACTGAATTACACACTCTAAAAGGAGAAATTTTCTGGTATATGAGTTATGTCTCAATGGGATAAAGGTTTGGGGGCCGACTACATGGCTTCTGCGCAGCCCTCCACATGCCCCCAAGGGCCTGACTGCTGGGCAGCCCTCAGCCTTGCCTCCCCTTCAAGCTGCCCACTCACCAGATGGAGTAGCTATGGCAGAAGTCCAGTGCAGACACAATCTGGCGGAAGAACTTCCTGGCCTCCTTGGGCGTCAGTCTCCCCTTCTTTACCAGGTAATCGAATAGCTCACCTCCCGAGACGTGCTCCAGAACCAGGTACCTAAAGGATATAGAGGGGGCAGAGGGCTGGAAGGGGCATGTGGAGGACCAGAGGGCCTGGTCTCCCACTTCCATTGGCCCCTGGAGGCAGAGAACTCCAATTCCCATGATCCTTGGGAGAAAGAGACTCCAATTCCCATGGGTCCCTGGGAGGCAGAGACTCCAGTTGCCATCAATTCCTGGGAGGAAGAGACTCCAGTTCCCATCAATTCCTGGGAGGATGAGACTCCAATTCCCATCACGCCCTGGGAGGAAGTGACTCCAGTTTCCACCAGCCTCTAGGAAACCAAACTCAAGTCCCATTAGCCCTGGGCAGCAGAGCCTCCCATGTCAGCTTCGGAGAGGAATCAACACTTTGACTTCTAACGGTTTCAGGAGATAAGGCAGTTCTATCAGCACCTGAAGGACAAAGACCCCAATTCTTACAGGACTCTGGGAAGTGAAGATACCCCCACTCCTATTAGCCCCTAGAAAGCCAAGCCTCTAATTCCCTCTGGGATGAGGAAACTCAAATTTGAATTCATTTTCAGGTATTGACGATTGCAAGGTGCACCAGTCCGAGCCAGCTTCTGTGAGGCAACAGACGACAACTCCCATCAGTGCCTAGAAGTTAAAAACCCCCACTTCTGGCCGGACATGGTGGCTTACGGCTGTAATCCCAGCACTTTGGGAGGCCGAAGTGGGCGGATCACTTGAGGTCAAGAGTTCGAGACCAGCCTGACCAACATGGAAAAACCCTATCTCTACTAAAAATACAAAATTAGCCAGGTGTGGTGGTGCATGCCTGTAGTCCCAGCTGCTCAGGAGGCTGAGGCAGTAGAATCACTTGAACCCAGGAGGTGGAGGTTCTGGTGAGCCGAGATCGAGCCATTGCACTCCAGCCTGGGCAACAAGAGCAAAATTCTGTCTCAAAAAAACAAAACCACCAAAAAAACAAAAACCCACTTCCTATAAGCCTCTGGGACATGGGGTTCCAATTTCCATCAACTATTAGGTTTTTGTTGTTGTTGTTGTTGTTTGGCGTTTGTTTTTTGTTTGTTTTTTGTTTTGTTTTGTTTTGTTTTTTGAGATAGGAGTCTTGCTCTGTTGCCCGTGCTGGAATGCAGTGGCACGATCTTGGCTCACAGCAGCCTCTGCCTCCCAGGTTCAAGCAGTTCTCCCACTTCAGCCTCCCAAGTAGCTAGGACTACAGGTGTATGCCACCACACTCAGTTAATTTTTGTATTTTTAGTAGAGATGGCATTTTGCCATGTTGGCCAGGCTGGTCTCGAACTCCCGACTTTTATAGTTTTTTTTTTTTTTTTTTTGAGATGGAGTCTCGCTCTGTCACCCAGGTTGGAGTGCAGTGGCACAATCTCAGCTCATTGCAACCTCCACCTCCCAGGTTCAAGGATTCTTTGCCTCAGCCTCCCAAGTAGCTGAGATTACAGGTGCCTGCCACCATGCTCGGCTAATTTTTTTGTATTTTTAGCAGAGATGGGGTTTCACCATCTTGGCCAGGTTGGTCTTGAACTCCTGACCTCGTGATCCACTGGCCTCGGCCTCCGAAAGTGCTGGATTACAGGCGTAAGCCACTGTGCCCAGCCTCCATCAACCATTTGGATTCTAGACTCCAAATCCCATCAGGCTCTGGGAGGTTAAAACTAATTCCCATCAGCTTCTGGAAACAAAAGCTCAAATTTTTTTTTTTTTTTTTTTTGAGACAGGGTCTCACTCTGTGCTGGAGTGCAGGGGCACTAAAACGGCTCACTCCAGCCTCGACCTACCGGGATCAGGCAATCCTGCCACCTCAGCCCTACCTCAGCTGGGGCTACACGTACACACCACCACGCCTGGCTCATTTTTGTATTTTTTGTAGAGACAGGGTTTTGCGATGTTGCTCAGGCTGGTCTCGAACTCTTCAAGCAATCTGCCCATCTTGGCTTCCCAAAGTGTTGGGATCACAGGCTTGAGCCACTGTGCCTGGCCCCAAAAGCTCAATTTCTATGAGCTCTTAGATGGCTAGATTCCCGCCCGAAGCATCAACTCCCATGGCCCTGCCTCCCTACGCCAAGAGTGGAGTGGGAGCGAGAGTGCGCTGGTCCGGACAATAGCCCCTTCCTACCACCACACCTGGGGAAGCCTGAGAGCACGTCCTGTGAGCGCCAGGCAGACAGCTTCCTGTGTGTGAAACCTGCACCAGCACTGATGACCTGATGTCAGTTCATCCTGGGGACTGGGTGTGGGGGGGGGGGCACGAGGGCTGTCCCCTCTACGGCTTCCCAGTCCAGCTGTCCTTTGGGTCACCAGAGTTTGGACAAAGAGGCCCATTCTCTGGAGTCTGGACAGCTGGACCCCCACCCCCATCCTTCCTGGCGGGTAATTGACTTTGAGATACTGACTCAGAACTCCTAAGGCGGCCCATTGTTGGGGTGTCCTGCCATGGCACCCGCAGTAATGCCGGGGGAGGAGGGGGGCTCTCCGGTGCTCCAGAGTGGGGGTTTGGGAAGATCCTTTGGGCTTTGCTAGGCCCCTTGCCTTACAAACAGGAGGCATCTGCCCATAGCAAATTGGGTCTGGTCGAGGGCACCCTGCTTATCTAGCAGAGGGCATTTCATGTAGTGCCGCGGGCCAAGGAGCTGGCGCCGGGGACACAGTAGGAGGATGGTGGCCCTTCGCCTCATGCCCAACACAGCGTGAGAACAGTGGCTGGGAGCTTCCCTGTGCCACAGGCAAGGGACTGGGCCTTCAGTAGTCCAGCCTGGAGAGCTCCAGGTCCCCCCGGTCCCCCTACGCCCTGTTTCTGGAGAAGTCCCACCCTGGTAACCTGGAGAGGGAGGATGGGGTAGGGCTGGGTGTCTATAAATACCTACAAATATTTCTTGTTCTCGTAGACGTCGTGGAGTTTGAGGACATGTGGGTGTTCGATGAGCTTCAGGATGGCGATCTCCCGCTCCACCTGAGGGTCAAGAGGGGTGCAGACACAGGAATGGAGGTCAGCAAGGCCCCCTGCCTGCCCTCAGCCCCACAGGCTCCCCCGCAGACACGCCGTAGCAGGCGAACACACCTTCATCAGCACCGACTCCGACAGCTTCTCCCGGTTCACGATCTTGATGGCGACCTTCTGACCCGTGATGCAGTGGACCCCGAGTTTAACCAGGCCTGGGGGAACAGGGTGAAAATGTGGGGTGTTCCGCTGGGTCACCTTCGTCCCCAGCACCTATGTCCTCCACTGGCCACCGGGTTTGCTCCTTCCTCCCGGCCTGGCTGTTTAACAATGGCCTGAACACATCCGACCTGAACTCCTGGGGTTGACAGCCCACACTCCCACAAAACCACCCTTCCCCTCCCTCCTGCCAGTCCGTTCCTCCTGACTGTCCGTCCAGCCAGGTGCCCCTCTCCTCTGCCAGCCACCCCGGCCCTCACCCTCTCCGTCCTGGGGAGCCCGCCTGTCACGCATTCTTTCCTCACCGTGTTTCCCCGAGTCTGTCTCCTCCAAACCCCCCGTGACTTCCTCTCTCCCCATCGCTTCCTTGTATTCTCTGTTTTTCAGTCTTTTGAAGACCCTATGACTCCCAGAGAATATAATCTCACATCTGCCCCCTCCCCAGACCACCCTCTACCTCCTCCCGAACCCCCAGCCTCAACTGCCTTCCTGTGCCTTCTCTTCATGGCAGCCGTAAAGGCAGCACACAGACACCAAGGGTATGTCCTGTCTCCTGGCCCACACCTCTCCTCAGGACTCTCGACTCCAGGACCTGAGCCCCCAAAGCCAAAGACCCAGCCCTGACTAGCCCCTAAAGCTACAGGCCCAGGCGTCCAGACCCCCAGCCCCTCCTCCCTCAGATCCAGAAGGCCAGGCCCCATTCTCTCCTCCCTCAGACCCAGGAGTCCAGGCCCCAGCCCCTCCTCCCTCAGACCCAGCACTCCAGGCCCCCAGCCCCTCCTCCCTCAGACCCAGCACACCAGGCCCCCAGCCCCTCCTCCCTCAGACCCAGCAATTCAGACCCCGTTCCATGCTCCCTCAGACCCAGGAATCCAGACCCCAGCCCCTCCTCCCTCAGACCCAGGAGTCCAGACCCCAGCCCCTCCTCCCTCAGACCCA
>NW_012123598.1:2415836-2417289 GCF_000951035.1 Colobus angolensis palliatus
TCCTCCCCCAGACCCAGCACTCCAGACCCCCAGCCCCTCCTCCTTCAGACCCCGCACGCTAGGCCCAGCCCCTCCTCCCTCAGACCCAGTCCAGGTCTGACCCCTTCTTCTCCTGTAACTCAGGAATTCAGGTCAGCAGCACCTTCACACTCTCACCACTCAGGACCTGGGGCTTTGACCTCCTTTTCCCCAGGGTCTCAGCTGTCAGTCACAGCCCAGTCCCCACTCCTGCTGGCTCTGGCCCTGAGCTTCATAGAGACCCTGGGCTTTCAGCTCCCATGTCACCTCCACCCACCCTCCATCCGGCAGGAAGCAGGCCGCGGCCGGTGGCCAGCGTTTAGCAACAGCAGAGGATGAACGCCCTTTCCACAGCCGCTCCGGGAGACGCGCCTGCTGCAGCCCACCTTCCCACCCTCCATCCTGTTTGCCACTCTGAGCCAGCGTGCCAGAGAAGGGGAGAATGTCCTAGGCCCTACAGTCCCTGTCACCCCAACTCGATGCCTGGAGAGCAGGAGGCCAGAGGACGGTCGGGAGGGAAGAGGCTTCCAGGTGCACTCCACCCCAGTCTGCAGCTGGACTGCAGCAAGAACCTCAGCTCCCAGCCTGGCTCCACTCAGCAGGCCGCCTCCATCCCCTCCCTGGCCCTGGAGCCCCTCCGGCCTCTGCCCCTATGGGGGCTGGAGCATTAGGGCCCCAGACTCCCTGTCCCAACACTCAAGGTTCCGACCACCCTCCTCCCTCAGACCCAGGAGTCCAGGCCCCCAGGTCCTCCTCCCTCAGACCCAGGAGTCCAGGCCCCCAGCCCCTCCTCCCTCAGACCCAGGAGTCTAGACCTCAGACCCTCTTCCTTCATACTCAGGAATCCAGGCCCCCAGTCCCTTGTCCCTCAGACGCAAAAGTCCAGGACCCCAGTCCCTTTTCCCTCAAACCAAAAAGTCCAGACCCCCAGCCCCTCCTCCCTCAGAACCAGGAATCCAGGCCCCCAGCCCCTCCTCCCTCAGACCCTGGAGTCCAGGCCCCCAGCCCCTCCTCCCTCAGACCCAGGAATCCAGGCCTGCAGGCCCTCCTCCCTCAGACCCAGGAGTCCAAGCACAGCCCCTCCTCCCTCAGACCAGGAGTCCAGACCCCCAGACCTTCCTCCTTCAGACCCAGGAGTCCAGGCCCCCAGCCCCTCTCCTCCAGGACCTCAGAGTCTGCGCCCCCCACCCCCTCCATCCTGGGACCCAGGAGTCTGAATCCCAAGTCCCTTCTCTATGAGGGGCCCAGGGGTCTGGGGAGCCAGCCCCTGCCATTTGAATACCCTGAGTCCCGCCTCTGCCGCCACCTCCACCCTGCCCCCGCCCCAGGTGTCCCCTTCTGCTGGACTCACCTGTCTGTCCTTTGCCCAGCGTCTTCTCCAGCCGATAGGGGCCCACATATTGGGCGTGCTGCGGTGGGTGTGGGTGGGGGTGGG
>NW_012123598.1:2417893-2428943 GCF_000951035.1 Colobus angolensis palliatus
CAGCTGGAGGGATGGAGAGGAGGTGGGAGGATGCAGGAGAGAGGATGGAGGGAAGGATGGAGGGAGAGAGAGAGGACCCAACAGATGGGGCAGAGATGGAGACACACAAAGAGAGATCCTGGCTGGCACAGAGACGGGAGACAGGCAGAGGCGCAAGAGGGATGGAGACCACCAGAGACAGGCTGAGGCAGAGAGGGAGGGAGGGCAGAGATGGGCAGGGACAGAAGAGAAGGAAGGTATGGCAAGCCGGGAAAACAGACAGGGAGAAGGAGACAGAACCGCTGGAAGCCGACAGAGGGATGGAGAGACTCAGAGATTCGGAGAGACAGAAAGGGGAAGGCCAGCCACAGAGGTGGGGGACGGGGGGGCGCAGGTGGAGCTGCAGGGAGGGGCCGGGGGTACACACAGGTGGAGGGACATGTGCTGGGGAGAACTGCGGACATATCGAGGGAGACAGAGACAGAGAAGGGAAAGAATTCTTGGAGTTGCTGACGCCAAACTCATGTCGGTTTCCCCAGCCCCCTAAGCCCACCCATCCAGGGTGAGGGTAAGTCCGTGTCCCCACCAGTGTCAAGGCTGCATATCTACCCACAGCCCAGAGTGATTTAGGATTCTCTTTACTTCTACAGAGAAGCTTCCAGAAGCCCCTGAGGTCCCTGTGTATGTTTTTAGACACCCATATATTCTCTGTGCCCATCGTAGGCTCCTTCATACCTTCATGTGGGCCCCAGTATAGCCCATACATCCCCACTGTAGCATGTCCACAAGCCTGTGCTCTGCCTGTGAGTGACCCACCTGCCCCCATTAGCTTTCCACATAAACCATAGATCCCTCTATGTCATGTAACCAAAAGTGTTAGACACCCATTTAATTCTCAAATCCTCTATAAAGCACACCCAGGACTGGGCAAGGTGGCTCATGCCTGTAATCCCAATACTTTGGGAGACCGAGGTGGGAAGATCAGCCTGGGCAACACAGCGAGACCCCATCCCTACAATTTTTTTTTTTTTAATTAACTGGGTGTGGTGGCATGTGCCTGTAGTCCCAGCTACTTGGGAGGCTGAGGCTTGAGCCAGTGAGTTCGAGGCTGCAGTGAGCTATGTTTGCACCACTGCACTCCAGCCTGAGCAACAGAGCGAGGCCCTGTCTCTAACAAAAGTAAAATAAAATAAAGTGCACACAGGAGCTTTTTGGCTGCTGTGATATTTCCAAGTCCCCCATTCAACACTTTAAGTCCACAAATCTTTAATGAGTGCCAGATCTCAGCCAGGCACTGTTCCTGTTGGTAAGAACATGGCAGTGACCTAAATCAGCAAAAAAGCCTGTCCTGTGAGGCTTCCATGCTGGTGGATGAAACAGATGATCAACAAGGTCAATAGGCAAAATGTATGGTGTGTTAGATGATCTTGTCTGTGCTGAGGAGGTGACCACAGCAGGGAATGGGGTTAAGAGGGGCCTGTTGAGCAGGGTGCAATTTTAGGCACCCGGGTTTTTTTTTTTTTTTGTATTTTTAGTAGAGATGGGGTTTCACCCTGTTGGCCAGGCTCATTCTGTAACTCTTTTTTTTGAGACGGAATCTTGCTCTGTCACCCAGGCTGGAGTGCAATGGTGCAATCTCAGCTCACTACGACCTCCACATCCCAGGTTCAAGCAGTTCTCCTGCCTCAGCCTCCCGAGTAGCTGGGATTACAGGCACCTGCCACCGTACCTGGCTAATTTTTGTATTTTTAGTAGAGATGGGATTTCACCGTGTTGGTCAGACTGGTCTCGAACTCCTGACCTCGTGATCCACCTACTTCAGTCTCCCAACGTGCTGGGATTACAGGCATGAGCTACTACACCTGGCCTGGCTCTGTAACTATTAACAGGAGGGATCTGCCTTCTGGTTCTGGAGGCATTAATGGGTCCCTTTTTGCTCTCAAGTGTCTTGCTGTAGATGAAAAATTATATGATCACCCTCTTTTTATTTTGTTTTGTTTTTTGAGACAGGGTCTTCCCCCTGTTGCCCAGGCTGGGGTGCAGTGGGGCAATCATAGGTCCCTGCAGCCTCGACCTCCTGGGCTCAAGTGATCCTCCTGCCTCAGCCTCCTGCATAGCTGTGACTATAGGCAGATGCCATCACACATGGCTAATTCTTGTATTTTTTTGTAGGGATGCGGTCACACTATGTTGCCTAGGCTGATCTCGAACTCTTGGGTTCAAGTGATCCTCCCACCTTGGCCTCCCAAAGTACTGAGATTATAGACCTGAGCCACTGCCCTCGGCCATGTATTATAAACTGATAGACTTGTACATAGATGTCCGCATCCTAATTCCCAGGATCTGTGCATAGGTTACCTTGCATGGCTGAAGGGACTTTGTCCATGTGACTGAGATAGGGAGATTATCCCAGTTATTTGGGTGAGCTCGATGGAATCACAAGAGTATTTGTGAGAAGGAGGCAGGAGGAGCAGTCAGTGATGGAGACGGGAAGATGGAAGCAGAGCTTGGGGTGACAGGGCCACCTGTCAAAGAACGAGTGTGACCTCTAGAAGCTGGAAAAGGCAAGAAAAACATTCTCCCGGAGAGCCTCCAGAAGCAATGCAATCCTGCGGACAGTTTGATTTCAGTTCTGTGAAACCCATTTTGGATTTCTGCCCTCCATAACTGCAAGATAATAAATGTGTGCTGTTTTAAGCCACCACATTTTTAGTAATTTGTTAACAGCAGCAATAGGAAACTAATATAATAGCACATCCACAGGCCCAGATGCATCTCACAACACAGTGCTGGAAACACCACACACACACACACACACACACACACACACACACACACAGCCTATCTGTTGGGTCTTCCTGTTTCTGCCCAAAATATCCCCCTGCACAACCATGCCCAGCAGGTGCTTGATACGTTTGTGACTGTGTGCCCGTTTTGCGTTGAGCACAACCTTTTCCTGGAGGAAAACGCCTCCTATCCAGCACCAACGTGAGAGTTTCTTTAAGCCCAGTACAGGGCCAACACCTCTGCAGACCGGGCCGCATCAGCACGTGCCCAGGCCTAAATCCCACTTCTGGTGCACGGAGGCCTCGGGCCTCCCCACCAAGCTGGCTCCTCTGGCGCTCTGAATCTTGCTGGGCTCTGGGGCACTTTGCTTCCGGCTCCATGCCTCAAGAATCCTCTCCTCTCCACCTGTCAGGACATGGGGAAGAGTCCATGAGCGAGAGGCTGGGTGATGAGATGGGTCCATGCCGCAGCTCCATTTGACAGATGGAGAAACTGAGGCCGAGAGAGGGGTTGCCGGGGGCCCAAGGCTCACAGGCCAGCCATTACAGTTGCGACCCCAGGGCTCCAGTAGATGGGGTGGTGGCCCCGGTGGAGGCGAAAGTCAGATTAGGGGGGCGAGGCCCCAAACCTTCTAAGGATGACCGACAGCAATGAGTGGGAGGGGCCTGGAAAGGGGCGGGGGCGGGGCCTAACTGAGAGAGGCTGAAACGCCTAGAGCAGGTGCGGGAATAGTGTGGGCGGGGTCAGACCTGGGGGCGGGGCACACTTTAGAACAGGGGTGGAGCTTGCAATAAGGATCGGGGGCGGGACTCGCTGAGGTGCGAAAACTGGGCCAGGGGCGGGGCTTTGACCGCGACTTGAGCGTGAAGGGGCGGGGCCCGCACGAAGGTGCGTCCTAGCTTGGAGGGGCGGGGCCGAGGGCAGTATCCGGCCAGGTGAGAAGAGAATAACAGTCGGGCAAGCAGCTTCAGCTGCATCCGCGGCACGAAGTTGGGTGGGTACGCCGGAAACTTCCGGGTGAAACTGTGCGTATTTCCGGTTAAGATGGCGGCGCCCAGTAGAGTCAGGTGCGGACGACTTTGTCGGTAGGAGCAGCGGCAGCTTGAGGACCCTGGGAGGTGAGATCCGCTCTATTCCGGCGCCCCTCTTCGGAGAGGAGGGAGAAGACTTGTTGCTAAGGAGACCAAAGGGCGGGCTTGTTGCTACGGAGGCGGGGCAGTGAGGTTGCTAAGAGACGGGACGCACGCACTGGAGATGGGGAAGGGGGGTTGTTGCCAGGGAGAGTGGGTGGGGCGTGTTGCTAGGGAGAAAGGAGGGGCTTATGACTTTGGGGAAGGGTCCTGTGGGTATGAAGGAAGGAAAAGGGGCTGTGGTTGAGTGGGCTGGGGGCAGAGTCGTTTGGGGTCATGGGGGGGCGCCGAGCTCCCCTAAAACGCCACCTTCTCAGCAGACCCTCAAGAATCGACCCATCAGGACGTCAGAGCTGCTTCAGCGGTGACCACCTTCTCCCCCTAACACGTTCTTCCCTTCTTCACAAACGGCCCATGTCAGACGAAGGCTCAAGAGGCAGCCGCCTGCCCCTGGCGCTGCCCCCGGCCTCCCAGGGTTGCTCTTCAGGGGGCGGCGGCGGCGGCGGCGGCTCCTCGGCTGGGGGCTCGGACAATTCCCGGCCCCCACGCAACCTCCAAGGCTTGCTGCAGATGGCCATCACCGCGGGCTCTGAAGAGCCAGACCCTCCTCCAGAACCCATGAGTGAGGAGGTAAAAGATGGGGACCCAAGAAGCTGGGGTGAGGGGCCTGGGGACAGATAGAGGTGCCTTGGGAAGTGTGACCTGGGGAGCCACAAGAAGACTAGGGTCTTCTTGGGTGGCAGGCGTCCAGGTGTGGAAGCATTGTAGGCTATAATTTGTGCTAGATGGGGTCGTCGTTGACTGAGGTCAGATCTCAGGAGAGTCTGGGGGGACATATCCTTTCCAGAGCCAGACTGACCTGGATTCAGCATTGTCCAGCTATGTGACCTTGGATATATTACTTCATCTTTCTGAGTCTCAAGTTCTTTATTTACAAATTGATAATAGTAATAACTACGGTATAGGGTAGTTCTGAGGTTCTACTTTAAGTAGGGCTGCACACAGTGTCCAGCATACAGACAGTGCTTCTGAAGACAGCAGTGTGTTTTCATGAAGAGCACAGGCTCTGTAGTCAGACTGCTTGTTTTTTTTTTTTTTTTTGGTGTGGGGTAGGGGTGGGGGACACAGTCTCGGTTGGAGTGCAGGGGTGTAATCTTAGTTCACTGCAACCTCTGCCTTCCCGGTTCAAGCAATTCTTGTGCCTCAGCCTCCCCACTAGCTGGGATTAGAGGCATGGGCCACCACGCCTGGCTAATTTTCGTATTTTTAGTAGAGAAGGGGTTTCACTATATTGGCCAGGCTGGTCTCAAACTCCTGGCCTCAAGTGATCCATCTGCCTCAGCCTCCCAAAGTGGTGAGATCACAGATGTGAGCCGCCACGCCCAGCCTAGACTGCTTGGGTTTGATTTCAGGCTTTGTCAATTGCTGACTGTGTGACCTTGGGTAAGTCTTAACCTTTCTGTGACTCAACTTACTCGTCTGCGAAGTGGGGATAACAATGATACATACCTCATAGAGTTGTTTTGCAGATTAATAGGAACAGTTATTATATATAATGTTTAATTGGCAATTACTGTATACAGAGCATTATGCTAACCCACTTACATACATGACGTCATTGAACCTTTACGACAGTGAGGCATGAAACAGGCACAGAAACATTAAATAGCTCACTCAAATTTACTTAGAACTGTGACTAAGGAGACCTCTGCTCCCTCCCTCACCCCCAAAATTCCAGCAGTCACTTATTAGCTCTCATCTCCTTTTTCTCTGAGATAGAGTCTCACTCTGTTGCCCCGGCTGGAGTGCAGTGGTGTGATCTCGGCTCACTGCAACCTCTGTCTCTCAGGTTCAGGCAATTCCCTTTGCCTCAGCCTCCCGAGTAGCTGGGATTACAGGCACACGCCACCATGCCTGGCTAATTTTTGTATTTTTAGTAGAGACGGGATTTCACCATGTTGGCCATTCTGGTCTCGAACTCCTGACCTCAGGTGATCGGCTCGCCTCAGCTTCCCAAAGTGCTCGATTACAGGCATGAGCCACTGCTCCCGGCCTCATATTGTTGTAAGGCTTTATTCTGACAAGTCTCAAATTTATATCTCTAGGCCAGTGATTCTTCACTGGGGGTGATTTTTATTCCCCAGGGGACAATTGGTGTGGAAACATTCTTGGTTGTCACAACTGGAGGAAGGGGGATACTGGCATCCAGTGCGTGAAGGCCAGGGATGCTGCTCAGCATCCTCTGGTGCACAGGACGGTCACACCACAGAGAACTATCCAGCTCAAAGTGTCAGTAGAGCTGAAGTTGAGAAATCCTGGTCCGGCCTGCACCTCCACCTGGGCTTCGGGCAGCTTCCTCAGTCTTTTGCCTTGGATGTGTAATAGATCCCTCAAATTTGACACATTTGAAAATGAGCTGAAATCCCTGCTCTTCCCACCCCAAACCTGCTTTTCACACCATTTCCCCATCTTTTCCTGTTTGCTCAGAACAGAGACCTCAGAGTCATCCTTGACCTCTCTTTCTGTCACACCTCGTATCTCACTAAATCAAACGGGCTCTCTTTTCAAAATAAGTCCAGGGTCTGACCATTTCTCCCCACTCCTCTCTCCTTCCTGCTCCACACCGCCTTCTCTCCTGCCTGCTCCCAGCCGTAGCCTCCTGTTTCATATTCCTGCACCTGCCCTTGCCCCCGCCTCCGTCTGTTCTCGATCAACAACAACGCAGGTGTCCCGAGCCCTCTGGCAGCTCCCACACCTATTCAGAGGGAAATCCCAGGTTTTTACAAAAGTTTGCAAGACCTGATATCACCTGCTCCCCTCCCCTATCCCTTTCTCCTTGCTCACTCTGCCTCCACCACACTGGCCTCCTGGTGGTTCCCTCTGCCTGGAACCACTTCTAGATGTGGCCTGGCTCAGTCCCTTACCTACTGCTTTTCTCGCAAGTCACCTCCCTGGGACCCTCAATGACCAACCCATTTCTTTTTTCTTTTCTTTTCTTTCTTTCTTTCTTTCTTTCTTTTTTTTTTTTTTTTTAGAGACAAGGTCTCACTCACTGCAGCCTTAAATTCCTAGGCTCCAGCCATCCTCTCCACTCAGCTTTCTGAGTAACTGGGACCACAGGCATGCACCACCATGCCCAGCTAATTTAAAACTTTTTTTGTGGAGATGGGGTATCACTATGTTACCCAGGCTGCTCTTAAATTCCTGGGCTCAAGTGATCCTCCTGCCTCAGCCTCCCAAAGTGCTGGGATTACAGGTGTGAGCCATCGCACCCGGCCCCGACCTGTTGAATTCTGCAGCCACAGCATCTCCCACTCCAGATCTCCCACTGTGCTTAATCTTACTTACCCCAGGACACTTATAATCTCACCATGTCAAATGCTACACGTTTTGCTTATTTTCTTTATTGACTGCTCTTCAACCTGAATGTGAGCCCCACCCCTAGGGCAGGGGTTTCTGTCTGGCCCAGGGCTGCCTTTAGTACCTAGAAAAGTGTCTGTGAATAAAATAGATGTTCAGTTGATTCTGTTTCCCTGGCTAGAGTACGATGTTGCGATCTCGGTTCACCTCAACCTCTGCCTCCCAGGTTCAAGTGATTCTCATGCCTCAGCCTCCGGAGTAGCTGTGACTACAGGCTCGGACCATCATGCCCAGCTAACTTTTTGTAGTTTAGTAGAGATGGAATTTCACCATGTTGCCCAGGCTGGTCTCAAACTCCTGAGCTCAGGCAGTCTGCCCACCTTGACCTCCCAAAGTGGTGGGATTACAGGCGTGAGCCACAGCGCCCGGCCAGTATTTGTTGACTGAAGGAACATCAGCCCTCAGTTGGCTGTCTTTATTAATGGCTGTTCCTTTTTAATTAATGACTGATAGATCTCCTTTCCTCCTCGCCTTGGTCCCCAGAGGCGTCAGTGGTTGCAGGAGGCCATGTCGGCTGCCTTCCGAGGCCAGCGGGAGGAGGTGGAGCAGATGAAGAGCTGCCTCCGAGTGCTGTCACAGCCCATGCCCCCCACTGCTGGGGAGGCTGAGCAGGCAGCCGACCAGCAAGAGCGAGAGGGGGCCCTGGAGCTGCTGGCCGACCTGTGTGAGAACATGGACAATGCTGCAGGTACCCCACTTCCCCCGCCGGGACGTCCTGCCCCTCTGTACATGTCCTGCTGCCTCTCAGCTCTTGCCTCTACTCTTGGGGATCACACCATCAGCCTCCCTGCTGCCCTCTCACCATCAGCCTCTTTGCCTCCATTGCCATAAGGAGCCAGGCTCTTCCTCACCCTCATGGCAGGTGGGGTCCCCCACTTCCCTGATCAGTTCTGAGGTGGCTGTTTCTCTCCTGGTCCTCTGGGTGTCCACTGCCACTCCCTAGAGCACAAGGGAGAAAGTGGCATGGGTGGGGTGGCAGAGAAGGCCTCTCCGGGGCAACGTTTGATCAGAGACCTGAAGTGAGGTGCGAGTTGCGGGATGATCTCTGGGAAAAGCATTCCAGACAGCGGGAACAGCCAGTGCAAAGGCCCTGAGGCCAGAGCGCGCCTGGTGTGTTCAGGAACAGCAGCCAGGCCCTTGAGGCAGAGTAGAGTGAGTGAGGGGCCAGGTGTAGGAAACAGCGTGGGGGTGGGCAGGGCCTCGCAGACCGAGGTAAATGCTGTTTTACTCCAAGCAGCGGAGCTGACAGAAGGTTTGAGGAGAGCCCACTTCCATTTGGAGGGGTTGTGTGGTGTAGCCACTGAGGGTGTGGATTTGGGGTGTCACTTCCTTGGTTCATAGTTCAGGCTGTGCTGCTACATGGCAGTCTGGTTTGGGCAGGTCCTGGTTACTTCCTCTTGTACACAGGCTGGTGAGGATGGGCTGAGAGAAACCCCCAGGCCCGCACAAGCCCAGGCACAGAGTACACGTAACATGTCAGGCATGGGAGTCAGGTGTCTTCATTTTGGACAGGGGCTGGACGGCGTTTGGGAAGCCCTCCTCTATGAGTGCATTTAGCATCCTGAGAAGACCCGCAGTGCGGTCGCCACCCCCCAGCTTACTTTTCCCCAGTATTTCCCAGTCTTAACCCAGCAGAGAACTCCCGCTCCAGTCCGCGGGATGGCTTTTAACGACTTTGCTCTTTCATTCATTTTTTGCTTGTTCAGGAAATATCTGCTGAGCAGCTGCTGTGTGCTAAGCACTATGCTGAGTGTCCAATCACAGCAGCAGCAATTTTACACCTTATTAGTAATCAAATGAGAACGAAAGCCAAAGATACCACTTCCTCCCTGGCCTATGCACTGTCTCTGTATATAAAGATAAATATATATGTGTATCTTTTCTGTTTTAATGAAGATGCGCAGTGCTGATGAAGGTGGGCTGAGGGGAACATCCTCCCACATGGCCGTCTCTACCACTTACTGTCAATTCAGTGTTGTGCAACACTACCTCTATTTCCGGAACTTTTCCACTGCCCACAAAGGAGACCCAGCGCCCATTAGGCAGGCCTTCCCCTGGCCCCCTGGCAACAACTAACGCATGTTTTGGGTCTATGAATTTGCCCATTCTGTACCTTTCATATAGATGCCTATAACATGTGACCTTTTGTGTCCGGCTGATGGTGCTAAAGGCGTGCCCATGCTGTGGTGTGTGTCAGAGCTTTATTCCTCTTCTTTTTGTTTTTTTTTTGAGTCAGTCTCCCAGGCTGGAGTGCAGTGGTGCAATCTCAGCTCACTGCAACTTCCACCTGCTGGGTTTAAGTGATTCTCATACCTCAGTCTCCCAAACAGCTGGGATTACAGGTGCATGCCATCAGGCCTGGCTAATTTTTTTTTTTTTTTTTTTTTTCCTGAGACGGAGTCTTACCCTGTCGCCCAGGCTGGAGTACAATGGCGCGATCTCAGCTCACTGCAACCTCTGCTTCCTGGGTTCAAACCATTCTCCTGCCTCGCCCTTCCGAGTAGCTGGGCGACCGCCACCATGCCCAGCTAATTTTTGTATTTTTAGTAGAGACGGGGTTTCACCATGTTGGCCAGGCTGGTCTCGAACTCCTGACGTCATGATGCACCTGCCTCAAGCCTCCCAAATGCTGGGATTACAGTCATGAGCCACCGCGCCTGCCCAGGCCTGGCATTTTTGTATTTTTAGTAACAACGGGGTTTTGCTATGTTACCCAGGCTGGTCTTGAACTCCTGGCCTCAAGTGATCTGCTCACCTTGGCCTCCCAAAGTGCTGGGATTATAGGCTTGAGCCACTGCGCCCGGCTGCTTCATTCCTTTTTATGGCTGAGTAATACTCCATTGTATGGCTAGAGCAGTTTTTATTTATCTCTTTATCCTTTAAGGACATTTGGGTCATTTGTGAATGATGCTGCCGTGAACCTGAGTGTGTAAGTATCTGAGTCCCTACTTTTGGTTCTTTTGAGTCTGTGCCTTGGTGTGGAATTGGCAGGTCACAGGGAATCTTGTGTTTCCCTTTTTGAGGAACGGCCACGCTCTCCAATGCCACTTGATTTATAAAAACCGGAGGTGGGCTGTGGTTTGCTGACCCTGGGGACATTCAGATTGTCACAAAAACCAGGATCAGTCCCGGCATTTAGTAGTCTGGAGCCTGGGGCCCTAATGCCCCAAGTGCCGATGGAATCCAGTTGTACTGGGCTTGGAGGGACCTCTGGTTGGGTGTTTGGAGAGAACCAGGTCCCTGTGGGAGCCAGCCTGGCTTTCCCAGCCTCAGCAGCTGTGGTAGTCGGCTTAGGGCCACCTTAGCCAAGCACCACAGACTACTGGCTTTAAAAACAGAAATGTATTTTCTCATGGCTTTGGAGGCTAGAAGTCTGAGATCAGGGTGTGGGCAGGGCTGGTTTCTCCTGAGCTCCTCTCTCCTTGGCTTGCAGAAGGCATTTTTTGTGTTCTCCCTCCATGTTGTCCCTCTGTGGCTGTCTGTGTTCTCATCTCCTCTTATCAGGACAGCAGTCAGATTGCATTAGGGCCCACCCTGAGGACTTCATTTTACCTGAATTATCTCTTTGAAGATCTCATCTCCAAGAACAGTCACATTCCAGGGTCCTGGGGGTCAGAGCATCAACCCATGCATTTTGGGGGGCACAGTTCAGTCCCTAACATCTGGCCCCTCTCTGCTCCCCTCTGTGGCACAGACTTCTGCCAGCTGTCGGGCATGCACCTGCTGGTGGGCAG
>NW_012123598.1:2429211-2431362 GCF_000951035.1 Colobus angolensis palliatus
GTCGGGTGGGCCCTCGGGATCTGCTGGGGCAGAGGGAGAGGCACCTCCTTCACTCGTTTATGCCCGTGCTTGTTGGGCCTCTGGCACCTGAGTGCTGCAGGCAGAGTGAGTGGTGACCTCGGCCAAGCCCCTGCTAGCCACGCAGCAGACAGAACCACGTTGGGAGGAGACTGCCCGGCCCTCAGCGTGAACGCTTTGCACGCAGCAGTTTTTCAGCTGGGCACTGTTCACACTGGGGCTGGTTCACTCTCTCCGGGGCCATCCTGTGTACTACACGACATTGAGCAGTATCTAGTGGGTGGCCTCCATGCCATGGAGAGACACTGTCACCCCACCTACCGCAGCGTAGATGCCCCCAGATGTCATAGAAAGCCCCATGGTCAGAACCCCTGCTGTACATGAATTCTTCTTCTTCTTATTTTTTTAATTTAACCTATATAGAGACAGGACTTGCTTTGTTGCCCAGGCTAGTCTTGAACTCCTAGCCTTAAGGGATCCTCCTGCCTTGGCCTCTGAATGTGTTGAGATTACAGGTGTGCTCCACCATGTCCAGCCACAAATTCTTTTTATCCTAATGGCCTGTGAAGTGGGACCGTTTGCATCCTCATTTGACAGGGGAAGAAACTGAGGTGTGGGCAGAGGGACGTGGCCAGGTTTGTGCAGCTCCACAGGGCAGAGCTGGCCAGGACTCCCCCATACACTGCCTCCGGGGACACAGGGGCCAGGTCGGGGCCAGGGATGGGACAAAAACCAACATCTGTGGGGCGGTTTCTCCATGCCAGGTGTTGACTGGCTGAATCCTTACGCACACCTGCTGAAGTTGGGGCCACTATGTCTCCTCCACACGGGAGGGATCAGGCCAGGGAGTCTGGAGAGGACATACAGAACCAGGGTCCCAGCCCGGGGGAGCTCTTCGTGTGTGTTGGATGCCTGCCTGCATGTGCTGTACTAGTGCCCCCACTGGGCTGTTTCCTTTTATTTTCCCTAACAGCTTTATTGAGATGGAATTCACAGGCCACACAATTCATCCTCTTAAAGCGTGTAACTTAGTACTTTTGGCCCGGCATGGTGGCTCACATCTGGAATCCTCACACTTTGGGAGGCCGAGGCGGGAGAATTGCTCAAGCCCAGGGGTTTGAGACCAGCCTGGGCAACATAGGGAAACCCCTGTCTCTACAAAAATTAAAAAATTAGCTGGACGTGGTGGTGCGTGACTGGAACTCCAGCTACTCAGGAGACTGAGGTTGTAGGATCACCTGAGCCTGGGAAGCGGAGGCTGCAGTGAGCCATGATTGCACCTCCAGCCTGCATGACAGAGCAAGACCTGTCTGAAAACAAACAATAAAACCAAAAAACAGCGTAGTACTTAGTATATTCACAGTGTTGTGCAGCCATCATCACTTTCTAATTTTAGATGAGATCAGGCGTGTTCGGGCGGTATGGCTGTCGGCAGTCACTAATTTCAGAACATTTTCTGTTTTTCTTTCTTTCTTTCTTTTTTTTTGAGACAGAGTCTCACTCTTGTCACCCAGGCTGGAGTGCAGTGGCATGATCTTGGCTCACTGCAACCTCCTCCCCTCATGTTCAAGCAATTCTCCTGCCTCAGCCTCTCAAGTAGCTGGGATTACAGGCACCCGCCACCACGCCCAGCTAATTTTTGTATTTTTAGTAGAGACTGGGTTTCACCATGTTAGCCAGGCTCGTCTCGAACTCCTGACCTCAGGCGATCCACCTGCCTTAGCCTCCCAAAGTGCTGGGATTACAGGTGTGAGCCACTGCGCCTGGCCAAAATTTCAGAACATTTTCATCCTCTCCCCCAAGCAGAAATTCTGTACCCATTAAGCAATCAGTCGGCATCTATCCTCTCCCCCAGCTCCTGCAATGTGAATCTACTTACTGCCTCTAAGGATATCCCTCTCCGGGACATTTGTACAAATGGAATCCCACACTGTGCGGCCTTTTGTGCCTGGCTCCTTTCATACAGCGCAGGGTCCCCGAGTGGTGGCGGGTGGCAGTGCCGCTGGCTCCTTTCATACCATGCGAGGTCCCCGAGTGGTGGCAGGGGTGGCAGTGCCGCTGGCTCCTTTCATACAGCGCGAGGTCCCCGAGTGGTGGCGGGTGGCAGTGCCGCTGGCTCCTTTCATACAGCGC
>NW_012123598.1:2432033-2432961 GCF_000951035.1 Colobus angolensis palliatus
CCTCGCCCGGCTAGTTTTTTGTATTTTTTTAGTAGAGACGGGGTTTCACCGGGTCAGCAGCCAGGATGGTCTCGATCTCCTGACCTCATGATCCACCCGTCTCGGCCTCCCAAAGTGCTGGGATTACAAGCGCGAGCCACCGCGCCCGGCCTTTTTTTGTATTTTTAGTAGAGATAGGGTTTCACCATGTTGGCCAGGCTGGTCTCAAACTCCTGACCTCAGATGATCCACCAGCCTCCGCCTTCCCTAAGTGCTGGGATTATAGGTTTGAGCCACCGTGCCTGGCCTGAGGTTGGCTATTTTTTAACTCCAGCAGCCTATGTGGTCATTGAAATGGGGGTTGCGAGGAGGGGTCCAACACCCCCTTTCTCTCCCTCACCCCCATGTATCCTGAGCCCCGGAATCAGTGTTGTGTTCCCAGCAGATGGTGGCCCCAGCCATGCAGAGGCTGGGAGGAGAACAGGGAGGATTTGGGTAGGAGGAGATTCCGGAAGAAGGAAGCATTCTGATGAGGTGAGGAAAGGAGCTTTGGAGGAGGTGGCACTTGGAAAGTCGCAGCCAAAACTAGGGAGATAGAGGGACCGACAGACATGGGGCAGCTTGGCCACAAAGGGCAGAGGGAAGGACATGGTGTCCCTGAGGGCCAGAGCAGGGTAGAGAGGGGCTGGCAGAGTTTTCTTCCAATAGCTTACATTAAAAAAGAAGTCTTGCCGGGTGCGGTGGCTCACGCCTGTAACCCCAGCACTTTGGGAGGCCGAGGCGGGCAGATCATGAGATCAGGAGATTAAGGCCACCCTGGCTAACACGGTGAAACCCCGTCTCTACTAAATCTACAAAAAATTAGCCAGGCGTGGTGGCGGGCACCTGTAGTCCCAGCTACTCGGGAGGCTGAGGCAGGAGAATGGCGTGTACCCAGGGGGCGGAGCTT
>NW_012123598.1:2437576-2437992 GCF_000951035.1 Colobus angolensis palliatus
AAAAAAAAAAAAAAATCATTACATATTTTAAAAAATCTGTGAGACAGTCACGTCGTTCACCAGGTATGAAAGAGTACATAGCAAACGGTCCCTGTCCTCAAACCTGGTCCCCATTCCAGAGAAAACCACTGTCATGCCAGTTTCTGCTTCCAGAGATTCTGATAAATCTGTCAGGACAAATGTGGGTGTGTGTGGTGTGTGTGTAGTGGGTGTGTGGTGCATGTGTAGTGGGTGTGTGGTGCATGTGTGGGGTGTGTGTGGTGCATGTGTAGTGGGTGTGTGGTGCATGTCTAGGGTGTGTGCGGTGTGTGTGTAGTGGGGGTGTGGTGCATGTGTAGGGTGTGTGCGGTGTGTGTGTAGTGGGTGTGTGGTGCATGTGTAGGGTGTGTGCGGTGTGTGTGTAGTGGGTGTGTAGT
>NW_012123598.1:2438707-2442220 GCF_000951035.1 Colobus angolensis palliatus
TGTGTAGGGTGTGTGCGGTGTGTGTAGTGGGTGTGTGGTGCATGTGTAGGGTGTGTGCGGTGTGTGTGGTGTGTCGTATGCGTGGAGCGTGTACATGGGGTGTGTGGTTGTGTGGTATATATGTGGAGGTGTGTGTGGTATGGGGAGTGTGTATGTGTGTGTGTGTGGAATGTGTGTGCTGGGGGTGTGTATGTATATGTGGGGCAGGTGCAGTGTGTGGGGTATATGGGGTGCGTTTGGGGTGTGTATGTGTGGTGCGTACGTGTGGTGTGTGGGATGTGTGTGTGTGGTGGGTGTACACGGGGTGTGTGGTGTGTGCATATGTGGAGTGTGCCGTGTGTGGTATGTGCACACACAGACACACAGATTCATCTCTTTTCCTCGGACGGGCACGGCTGGGGCAGACCATCCTGACTGCTGCGCACCTTCACCTGCCTCTGTCCTTTCTTCTGAAGCCACAGTAGCTTATCTTTCCCCTTCCTGTGGGTTAGGAATGCAGGAGTGGCCCCCATCGAGGAGGGCTGCTTCTGGCTTCCTATCTTCATGAGGTTGTGGTCAGCCGTGAGCCGGGCCGCGTTACCCGAAGGTCTGACTGCACTCAGCCCTGTGCGCCGCACCTCGTGAATCCCTCACAATCCTCCTCCGAGGGAGGGGTGCTAGAGGTGCGCTTCCACCGTGGCTGGCCCTGGGGCTAGCAGAGTTTTGCTGGCTGTTGGCAAGAAGCTCGGGCTGCTTGCGCGACCTCACCACACGGTGGTCGGCTTCCCCAACAAAAGCTGTCCACGACGCAGCGCAGAGCTCTGGGAGCTCAGATGCCCTTTTTTTTTTTTTTTTTTTTTTGCTTGGGGGTAAAATTCACATGAAAATGTTAAAGTATACCATTCAGTGGCATCTGTCCTTTTTTTTGGTGGCTGCAGGGTATGCCATTGTGTGGCTGTCCAGTACCATTACCGGAGTTCCGTGCTGGGAGCCACTTGCAAGCTACATCCCCTCAGCTCCTGCTGCCCGAGGCGGCGGTGCCAGTGCCCTTCCCAGCAGGACAGGAGGGGATGGACTCGCTGCCCCTCTGCTGAGCCACTCCAAAGTGGTTCCTTGTTACCGTCTACCAGAGTGGCACAGTTATCACAATCGATGAACCTGCATGCACACACCATTGTCACGCAAAGTCCACAGCTGACACCGGGGCTCACTCTTGATGTTGTACATTCTGTGTATAATGACATGGATCTACCATTGCAGTATCATACAGAATGTGATCCCAAATCCTGTCCCAAATCCTCTGTGGTCTGCCTATTCTTCTCTCCCAATCCCTGGCAACTGCTGATTTTTTTTTTACTGTCTCCATAGTTTTGCCTTTTCCAGAATGTCATATACTTGGAACCATGCAATCTGCAGCCTTTTCAGACTGGCTTCTTTGGCTTAGTAATCTGCTTTTAAGGTTCCTCCATGTCTTTTCTTGGCTTGATAGCTCATTTCTTTTTAGCGCTGAATAAGCGTAACTTTTTTAAGGGAGATGTGTGGGCTGCAGTGATGACTTTGGCTTTCTCTCCAAAAATGACGGCAGCCATACTGTGATCCCTGCCCCCAACTGCTGCACAGAGAAGAGGGTGAATGTGGCGAGGGTGGGTAGAAGGTGGGCGGTGAGCTAGGGGGTTATGGTGATAACCTAGGCAGGAGATCAAGATTGTGGTAGGGAGCAGTGGTTCTCAAACGGGGTCAATCATGTCCTCCACAGGATATTTAGACAAATGTCTGGAGACATTTTTAGTTGTCGCAGCTGGGAGACAGGGACTATTGGCATCTACTGGGTAGAGGCCAGGGATGCTGCTCAGCATCCTGCAATGCACAGGACGGGCCTCCCAACCCAGAATGATCTGGCCCCAGATACCAACCGTGCCCAGGTGGAGAAACCCTGGCGTAAAGGGGACAGGTCTCTCCTGGGTACATTTTGAAGGCAGAGCTGACAGGCCTTGCTTACAGATTGAATGAGAGAAGTCTTCATGTTTTCCACTCCCTGCATGCCCGTTCTCTTTTCTTTCTTTGATTAAATAACATTTGGCCAGGCACAGTGACTCACGCCTATAATCTCAGCATTTTGGGAGGCCGAGACTTGAGGCCAGGAGCTCAAGACCAGCCTGGCCAACATGGTGACACCCCGTCTCTACTAAAAATACCAAAAAATTAGCCAGGCGCGGTCGGGCATGCCTGTAACCCCAGCTACTCAGGCGCGGTCGGGCATGCCTGTAACGCCAGCTACTCGGTAGGTTGAGGCATAAAAATTGCCGAACCCAAGAGACATATGTTGCAGTGAGCCAACGGCCACTGCACTCCAGCCTGGGTGACAGAATGAGACTCTGTCTCAAAAAAATACATAAATAAAATAAACATTTAACCCAATCTGTCCAAACTCTTGTAATTTCAATGTGTAATTAATATGGAATATTAATGAGACACTATATTTTTTGCCATGCTAAGTCTTCAAAACCTAGTGTGTGCATTTTACAAATAAAGCACATCACAACTCAGATGTGAGTTTTCAGTGGTGGTGTGGAGTGTACCAGAGCAACAACGTTGTGTGTGTTTTTCTTTTTGGTTTTCTTTTTATGTGTGTGTGTGAGATGGAGTTTCACTTTTTTTTGCTCAGGCTGGAGTGGAATGGCGTGATCTCAGCTCACTGCAACCTCCACCTCCCAGGTTCAAATAATTCTCCTGCCTCAGCTTCCCTAGTAGCTGGGATTACAGGTACCTGCCACCACGCCTGGCTAATTTTTTATTTTTAGTAGAGATGGGGTTTCACCATGTTGGCCAGGCTGGTCTTGAACTCCTGACCTCAAGTGATCTGCCCACCTTGGCCTCCCAAAGTGCTGGGATTACAGGTGTGAGCCACCACGCCTGGTCAACGTTGTGTTTAATGGAGAATATTTTACACTGTTTCAGTTCTTCATTTTAAGTTTGAATGAATTGAACTTAAATGAAATGAACAACTATTTTCCTTAGTTGCACTGGCCACATATCAGGTGTTTAGTGGCCACAAGCTACTAGTGGCTTCTGTCCTCCTTGGGCAGCCCAGACCTAGAGCCTACCAAGGAGCAGGCACCTTACTGGAGGTGCCCCCCAAAGGTCAGTTCTCATCCTGCTGGGAGACCTTCCAGATTTCTCATTGCTCTCTGGATAAAGGTCATGCATGCTGTGTAGCCTGGCTCTTTTGGGCCTCAGTTTCCTCATCTGTAAAACAGAATTCTGAAAGCCCACCCTCCAGGATAATTGTGAGGATTAAAAAGATGGCCGGGCGCAGTGGCTCACGCCTGTAATTCCAGCACTTTGGGAGGCCGAGGCGAGCGCATCACGAGGTCAGGAGATGGAGACCATCCTGCCTAACGCAGTGAAACCCCATCTCTACTAAAAATACGAAAAAAAAAAAAAATTAGCTGAGCGTGGTGGCGGGTGCCTGTAGTCCCAGCTATTCCAGAGGCTGAGACAGGAGAATGGCGTGAACCTGGGAGGTGAAGGTTG
>NW_012123598.1:2443148-2444086 GCF_000951035.1 Colobus angolensis palliatus
CCTGGGAGGCGGAGCTTGCAGTGAGCTGAGATCCGGCCACTGCACTCCAGCCTGGGCGACAGAGCGAGACTCCGTCTCAAAAAATAAAAAAAAATAAAAATAAAAACAGATGATGCTTCCATCAGTGGAGAAATGGATAAAATGTGGTATATCCATACAATGAAATATTATTCAGCCATGAAAGAGAATGAAGTGTTGATACCACTTACAATATGAATGAATCTGGAAAACACCATGCTGAGTGAAAGCAGTCAGATACAAAAGGTCACATATTTTATGAACACATTTCTATCAAGTGTCTGGGACAGGTAAATCCACAGAGGCGGAAAGCATGTCTGTGGTTGCAGGGCCCAGAGGGAGGGGAAATTGGGAATGACTGCTCATAGGTACGGGGTTTCCTCTGGGGCTGATGAAAATTTCCTAGAGTTAGTGGCGATGGTTATACAGCCCTGCGAATATCTTTAAAAGACTGAACTGTGTGGATTGTGAATTATATCTCAAAAACATACTTCAAAAAAAGATAATGCTTGCATATGCTGGCCCTTGGCAAGTAATGATGGTGGTGGTTGGTGGTGATGATGATGGTGATGATGACTGACAATGAATATATTGTTAATGGTGGTGATGGTGGTGGTGGTGATGGTGGTAGTGATGGAGATGATGGTGAGATGGTAATGATGGTGTTGGTGATGGTGGTAGTGATAAGGGTGATGGTGATGGTGGTGGTGATGATGGTAGTGATGATGGTAGTGGTGATGGTTGTAATGATGGAGGTGATGGTGATGGTGGTAGTGATGGAGGTGATGGTGATGGTGGTGATGGTGGTGGTGATGATGGTAGTGGTGACGGTGGTAGTGATGGAGGTGATGGTGAGATGGTAATGGTGGTGTTGGTGATGGTGGTAGTGATGGAGGTGATGGTGATGGTGGTGATGGTGG
>NW_012123598.1:2444798-2446115 GCF_000951035.1 Colobus angolensis palliatus
GGTAGTGATGGAGGTGATGGTGAGATGGTAATGGTGGTGTTGGTGATGGTGGTAGTGATGGAGGTGATGGTGATGGTGGTGATGGTGGTGATGGTGGTGGTGATGATGGTAGTGGTGACGGGGGTAGTGATGGAGGTGATGGTGAGATGGTAATGGTGGTGTTGGTGATGGTGGTAGTGATGGAAGTGATGGTGGTGGTGGTGGTGGTGATGGTGGTAATGATGGAGGCGATGGTGATGGTGGTCATAGTGATGATGGTGGTGAGGATGGTGGTGGTGATGGTGGTGATGATGGTGGTCATGATGGTCATGATGGTGGTGAGGATGGTGGTGATGGTGATGATGGTGGTGAGGATGGTGGTGATGGTGATGATGGTGGTGAGGATGATGGTGATGGTGGTGATGATGGTGATGGTGGTGGTGGGGATGGTCGTGATGGTGGTGATGATGGTGATGGTGGTGGTGGTGAGGATGGTGGTGATGGTGGTGAGGATGGTGATAGAGATGGTGGTGGTGATGGTGGTGGTGGTCATGATGATAGTGGTGGTAGTGGTGACTGCAAGCTTAGGACTCTGTCCCCCTCTCCCAGGTCTGGTCCGAGAGCAGGAGGCTGGGCTGCTGCAGTTCCTCCGCCTGGACGGCTTCTCTGTGTTGATGCGGGCCATGCAGCAGCAGGTGCAGAAGCTCAAGGTCAAATCGGCATTTTTGCTGCAGAACCTGCTGGTGGGCCACCCCGAACACAAAGGTGTGGCAGCCCATGAGTGAGGGCAGGAGTGGGGAGCAGACGCCCTGGGGTGGGTGCAGGTGTGGGAGAAGGGGAGGAACAGGCATCCCGGGGAGGGCATAGGAGATGGGTGGGCTGCCCCTCTGACCCCTGCAGCCCTCCCGCCAGGGACCCTGTGCTCCATGGGGATGGTCCAGCAGCTGGTGGCCCTGGTGCGGACAGAGCACAGCCCCTTCCACGAGCACGTGCTTGGAGCCCTGTGCAGGTACTTTGGCTCCTTGAGAGGACGGGGCCTGGGGTGGGTGCCCCACGGTGGGGGTGGCTCAGGAATCAGCCCGTAGGGACTCAGGAGTCAGGACCTTCCCTGTGGAGAGGAAGGGTGTGGGGCCAGAAAGAAGTAGGAGTCAGGGAGCCTCAGTTTCCTTACCAGTAGGGCTGGCACAGAGGCCCTGGGGGAGGGAGAGAGGCTTTTGTACACGCCCCCACCAGTGAATTAGTGTCTAATCAGATGATGCTGGAGCTCTGAACAGCACACCAGAGTTGACACACATCAGGCCCTGTGCTGAGCCCCTCAGCACCCACCCTGGGCCAGGG
>NW_012123598.1:2453990-2459898 GCF_000951035.1 Colobus angolensis palliatus
GCTGGAGCTCTGAACAGCACACCAGAGTTGACACACATCAGGCCCTGTGCTGAGCCCCTCAGCACCCACCCTGGGCCAGGGGCAGCGTGAGGTCCGTTCCGCAGATGGGGAAACAGAGGCCCACTGTGGGGCAGCGACTTGCCCGGGCTCCTGAGTGAGCCGGGGGACGGGGCAGGAGATAGGGTGGGGTCAGTGAGGCCTCTAGAGGGAGGTCCTAAGGGCTGCTCTTAGGATGACGAGATATAATTGCCATTATAATGGCAAATAATAACCAGTTATTTTAGGTAAATAACAAGTGACAAATAACAAGTCATCAGATATTTAATTAAATAGATAAGGGGCAAATAAATAACTCATTTGATAACTAGATAAGTAACAAATGCTAAATCACAACTAATTAAAATTCAGATAGTTAATTGATTAAGTAATGTATTAATTTGTTGAAGCGAATGAATCAATGCTGGTGCTTCAGCAAAGCCGAGCTTAGCAAACGCACCCACCTCCTTGGGACATTCTATTCTGTTGAGTTCATTCCTTTGTAGACACTGTGAAGTGTCTGTACACATTGAGAGTGTACTACATGGCTGGGCACGGTGGCTCATGCCTGTAATCCCAGCACTTTGGGAGGCCGAGTCGGGCGAATCATGAGATCAGGAGTTCGAGACCAGCCTGGCCAACATGGTAAAACCCCATCTCTACTAAAAATACAAAAAATTAGCTGGGTGTAGTGGCAGGCGCCTGTAATCCCAGCTACTCAGGAGGCTGAGGCAGGAGAATGGCATGAACCTGGGAGGCAGAGGTTCCACTGAGCCAAGATGTGCCACTGCACTCCAGCCCAGGCGACAGAGCAAGCCTCCGTCTCAAAAAAAAGAAAAAAAAGTGTACTACATAAGAAGTGTTGACTTAGGTATACACCCGTGGAAACACTGAAACTAGATTTATAATAGATTTTACTAATGCTTTCTGAATAGGTTCCGTAGTCACATGGTTGAAAATACGAGACCCACAGGAGGGTAAACAGTGAAAAGTCTCTCTCCTGCCCCGCCCTCTAGCTACCCAGTTGCTCAGGTGTCCTTCCTAAGATACTAGGTGCACACGAACAAAGGTGCCTATGAATTCTCCTTTTTCTCTGTGTTATGCAAAATAAGCCTGCCATGCTGTGATGGCTGTTCTGCCCCTTGCTCTGCGGGCATTGCATGTCTCGCTTGCGGCTTTTATTTTGCAGCTGTACAGTGCGGATGGCCTCTTTTTTGTAGCATGGTTATGCAGGTTGTTTCTACACTCTCACTATGACAAACACTGCTAAAAGAATAACCTTTTGTGTATGTTATTTCATATGTCTGTAGAACAATTTCTACAAGGGTCAGGTATGTTAAAGTTGAAGGTTAAAGGGTTAAGGGCCATTTCATTAGCTATCACCAAGCTCCTCTCCATAGAAGTTCAACCATTGACACTCCAGTCATAAGGGTGCCCAACTCCCCAAATCTTGGTCAGGACAAAGTGCCCTCGATGAACCATTTGACCTTTTTTCAAGCCGATTGTTGAAAAGTAGTACTCCAGGCCGGGCGCGGTGGCTCAAGCCTGTAATCCCAGCACTTTGGGAGGCCGAGACGGGCGGATCACGAGGTCAGGAGATCGAGACCATCCTGGCTAATACGGTGAAACCCCGTCTCTACTAAAAAATACAAAAAACTAGCCGGGCGAGGTGGCGGGTGCCTGTAGTCCCAGCTACTCGGGAGGCTGAGGCAGGAGAATGGCGTAAACCCGGGAGGCGGAGCTTGCAGTGAGCTGAGATCCAGCCACTGCACTCCAGTCTGGGCGACAGAGCGAGACTCTGCCTAAAAAAAAAAAAGAAAAAAAAAAAAAAGAAAAGTAGTACTCCAGTCCAGTTTACATTTCTCCCATGAGTTGAAATTTGGCATCTTTTCTCTTTCTTGTGAACTGTTTGTTCTCATCCTTTGCCCACTTATCTATTTGTTGGGTGATGGTTTTTGCGAATGATTTGTTTAGGCTCTTTAAGTCTTAAATATATTAGCCATTTGTACTATGAATCACAAATATTTTTCCCCAACCTCGTTTTCTTTTTCTTTTTTCTTTTTGCCCTGGGAGTATCTTTTATATTACGTAGTTTAACCTGTCAGTGCTTTCTTTCATGGTTTCTGGGGTTTGTATCTGTAAAAAGTTTTGAACAGTGGTCAATATCTGGGAGTTAGAAAGAGCCCAAGAGTGCTGATACGAGGCAGATCAGTGGAGTGAGACGAGTCTGGGGGACCTCGGGTTCTAGTTCAAGTAGTTCAGACACCAGTGTGAAGACAGTGAATCATGGATCTGAGCAGTGATTAGAGAACCCTAACCTCTGGTGAGGGGGAGGTGGCCAGCAGAGAAGAGGAGTCACCTCTGGGTGCCAAGAATGTTGGAGGCAGGGTCTGGCCTCTGCACTCAGGTCCTTTGCTCCCTGCCCCTGCCCAATCCAGGAGGAGCTGGAGTTCTGCGAAAAGCTGCTACAGACCTGTTTCTCCAGCCCGACGGACGACAGCATGGATCGGTGAAACCGCGTGGCTTCTTGCCCCTTTCTCCGTGGGAACCCCAGGCCTCTTGCCTCCCTCCCCACCTACAAGGCCCTCTCCCAAGGGATCGCACGGCCTAGGTGCCTGGACCCAGGGCGTGCCAGCCCGTCTCTGTGCAGTCCCTGGAAGGGCCGCTGAGAAAGGCACCAGCTTCTTGGACCCCACCTCCCATGCTCTCACTCTCATCCCCGTTCTCTTGTCCACACAGCTCTTCCAATAAAGGTGTTTCTCTTCCTCCTCCTCCTTCACTGCTGCCTTTGTCACCTCCTTTGGAAGGTGCATGGGGGACGGGAGGAGGGGCACGAGTTTAAGGGACTTGGGGAGCCACTGGAGGAATAATAAAAGTGTTGCTCTTTATCATCTGCAGAGCCATTGTGTCATTTAATCTTCCCTGCCTTTCCTGAGCAAGAGTGTGTGGGACATCTGTCCTTTTTCGGCCACCCGGCAAACCTGAATTCTAGGTTTGAGGAATTTCCCAGGTTAGACATCTAAACCTTCCCTAGGGTAGCCGCCATTTCCCCTCCCAGCATCCTTTGCTGTAGGGTAGTCATGTGACATTAGCTCCACAAATCAGAACTCTCCCTGGGAATATGTTTTGTACACCAATCAGAACCCGCTGGTGGTCTAGCTCCTCTACCAATCAGAGCCCGCCGGTCTTCGGGCCAAGAGCTGGCGGTGGAGGTGCCCATGCCCAGGTTCGGTTCTGGCTAGGGCAGGAGCAGACACACCTGCCTTCTGCAGGGGGCTGACAGAGATTCTGGCGGGAGTGTCTGAGTCAGGTGCCGGTGATGGAGGCTGCACTGTGTCTCAGGAGCTGGCTTGTGGCTGGGTGTGGGCTTCATTCCTGACTGCAAAGCACCAAGCAGATTCTGTAGCTTTCTCAGAGATGTGGGATTGGGGTGGGAGGTGGGGGTGTCGGGGGCTGCCTCAACTCCTTTAATAAATTGCTTTTCTGTTTAGCTACAAGAAATTTTGTCATTTGCAGACAAGAGCTTTGACTGCTGTCGTTTTTTAAGAGAGGAGGCTGAGCTCAGAGGAGGCTAAGCCCTGACCAAGTTCACAGCCAGGATTCACACCTGGGCTAATTCCAGAGCCATCCTCCTTTTTCTTTTTCTTTTATTTTCTCTCTTTCTTTATTTTTGTTTTTTGAGACAGAGTCTCACTCTGTCACCCAGGCTGGAGTGCAGTGGCTCGATCTTGGCTCACTGCAACCTCCGCCCTCCGAGTTAAAGCAATTCTCCTGCCTCAGCCTCCCGAGTAGCTGGGATTACAGGAGCATGCCACCGTGCCCGGCTAATTTTTGTATTTTTAGTAGAGACCAGGTTTCACCATCTTGGCCAGGCTGGTCTTGAACTCTTGACTGCGTGATCCACCCTCCTTGGCCTCCCGAAGTGCTGGGATTACAGGAGTAAGCCACCGTGCCCGGCCAATCCTCCTGTTTCTTGTGTACTGGTTTCCTAGGACAATTTGATGTCAGACTCATTACTTTTGGGTAGATTGTTCTTGTGCATCTGGGATTTTTGAGTCTATTTGGATTGGTTTTTTATCACCCCCTTCCTAAATCCAGGATAAATTGAGAGGTAGATGCAGGATCTGAGATCCTGTCTCAAGAAAAAAGTTCCGATTGTAGTCCCAGCTACTCAGGAGGCTGAGGTGAGAGGACTGCTTGAGCCCAGGAGTTCCAGGCTGCAGTGATCTGTGATCGTGCCATGCGCTCCAGCCTGGGCGACAGAGCCAGACCCTGTCTCTTAAAAAAAAAGTTTCAATTCTAATGCAAACACAATTGTTTATCTGTGAGTTCTGCTGGGTAGAAATCCAGACTTCAGTCCTTAAAGCCCCCACAACTTCCCAGCTTCCATTTGAAGGGTAGGGACAATAGCCACATCCCTATGCCTCAGTTCCTGACCTCTGTGTTAAAACAATGTGGCAATGATGCCATCACATTGTGGAGAAAAACAAGGAAGCCAAATGCTGGGTAAAAGACAAAACATCCCTATAGAAAAAAAAAAAGAAAAGGAAATGCCTCTCTGTGATGGTTCATATCAGGTGTTGACTGGGCTAAGGAATGTCCAGATAGCTGATAAAACATTATGGGTGTGTCTATGAGGGTATTTCTGGAAGAGACTAGCATTTGAATCAGCGGACTGAATGAAGATCTTCCCTCACCAATGTGAGCTGGCATTATCTAATCCATTGAGGATCTCAATAGAACAAAGAAGGCAAAGGGGTGAATTTGCTCTCGCTCTTCTTTTTTTTAATTTTCTTCTCGAGACGGAGTCTCGCTCTGTCACTCAGGCTGGAGTGCAGTGGCACGATCTCGGCTCACTGCAACCTCCGCCTCCCGGGTTCAAGCAATTCTCCTGCCTCAGCCTCCCGAGTAGCTGGGACTACAGGCGCCTGCCTCCGCATCAGGCTAATTTTTGTATTTTTAGTGGAGACGGGGTTTCACCACGTTGGCCAGGCTGGTCTTAAACTCCTGACCTGATCCACCCACCTCGACCTCCCAAAGTGCTGCAATTGCAGGCGTGAGCCACCGAGCCTGGCCAGATTATGTGACTTTGTTTGATCAACAGACAGTGACTTTGTTTGATCAATGGACAGCGGCGGATGGGAGGCCACTGGAGACTTGAAATATGCTAACACAGTTGGGCTTCATTGATGTGTACCTGCCTTTTATTATGAGATGGTGCATGAAAGATGGGGAGCAGAACCAGTCTTACCAACCTTCATACCTGCAGCTCCAAACTGTGCACATGACACACGCTACTGAGACTGTCATGCAACAATAGGTAACACAGGGACCGAACAACACTGTGTTCAACAAAAACTCTAGAAATAGCAGGGACCGGAAGAGACATGGCTGAAAAACCAAACTGCTGACAAGTGTTCATTACTGAATGCTGGTGAAAGTAACAAAGGTTGAAGCAATTAGGTCTGGGCACCGCGGTTCATGCCTGTAATCCTAGCACTTTGAGAGGCCGAGGCAGGCGGGTCACGTGAGGTCAGGAGTTCAAGACCATCCTGGCCAACATGGAGAAACCCCATCTCTACTGAAAATACAATAATTAGGCCAGGCGCAGTGGCTCACACCTGTAATTCCAGCACTTTGGGAGGCGGATCACAAGGTTAGGAGTTCAAGACCAGCCCGGCCAACATAGTGAAACCCCATCTCTACTAAAAATACAAAAATTAGCCTAGTGTGGTGGCGAGCACCTGTAGTCCCAGCTACTCAGGAGACTGAGGCAGGAGAATCACTTGAATCCAGGAGGCACAGGTTGCAGTGAGCTGAGACCACACCATTGCACTCCAGCCTGGGTGACAGAGTGAGACTCTCTCTCAAA
>NW_012123598.1:2460333-2461861 GCF_000951035.1 Colobus angolensis palliatus
TACTGCAACATCTGCCTCCCGGATTCAAGCAATTCTCCTGCCTCAGCCTCCCGAGTAGCTGGGATTACAGACGCACACCGCCACGTCCGGCTTTTTTGTGTGTATTTTAGTAGAAACGGGGTTTCACCGTGTTGCCCAAGCTGGTCTCCAACTCCTGAGCTCACGCAATCCGCCCTCCTCGGCCTCCCAAAGTGCTGGGATTACAGGCGTGGAGTCTGGAACTCCTGAGCTCAGGTACATGCCTGAGCCACCGCGCCAGGCCCTTTGTTTTTGAGGCAGGTTCTCGCTCTGTCTCCCAGGCCGGAGTGCACTGGTGCAATCCGGCTCACTGCAGCCTGGGCTCAAGCGATTCCCCTGCCTTAGCCTCCCGAATAGCTGAGGCCACAGGCGCGGGCCACCATGCCCAACTAATTTTTTAAATTTTCTTTTGTAGAGACGGGGGTTTCCCTAGGCTGCCCAGGGTGGTCTCGAATTCCTGGACTCATGCCATCCTCCTGCCTTGGGCCTCCCAAAGTGCTGTGATTACAGGCGTGAAGCCACTGCGCCCGGCCAATTTGCAATCTTTAAAAAAAAAAAAGTTCCTCGCGCCCACACGATTTTTACAGTAGGCCTCTAACATGGGCAGGGAGGGGGGGCTATTAAAGTTGGGGAAACTGAGGCTTAAAGCCACATGGGGCCTTCATCAATCTAGACACAAGGTCTAGGAGGTCTCTTTCAGTTGATGCTATTAGAGGTGGCTTTGGGCGGAACTGGCAACACCAGCGACCCGGCAGGGACTATCGCCAGCAAATGGAAAGGACTGAGGCTTCCTGAGGCTCGCAGGCCACTTAGCACGAGAGCCGGGCGGGACTAAGGCGCCTGGCCTTGGCTGGAGTGTAAACCAGGTCTGGATTTCACAAGAGCCCGACCCTGGAGCCAAAGCCGGACTATGATTAGAGACAAGAGCGAACGGATTTCCAAACGGAGCGAGTGGGAAGGGAAATCCTGGAGCGGAATCTTCACGGGGACTTGGAACGGAGCCGCTGCGCAGCTCCGGCTCATTGCGCTGTCTGCGTTTATTCCGGGCCAGACCGTTGGCACCAACGGGCGCAAGCGCGTCTACGGCGGTGGGTTTCAGGAGTGGGCGGGGTCGGAAGCAGGCGGGCGCACGCGCACTGCACCGCCCAGGCGTGCGCCCCCCACCCCGCACCTGCGCACCGAGACAGCAGCGGGAGGGCGGGGCTTCCTGCGTCGTCTTGCGCTAGGGGGATTGTGGGATAGTGGCGGAGGGAGCCGGGCGGCGAAGTCCCTGAGGCGGGCCGCAGAGCCCGGAGACTGAGCGGCTTTGGGGAAGAGGCGGTTAAGGAAGTAGGCCTCGGCTTTCGTCGGTCGCTGCTCGGCTCTGCGGCCCGTTTGGACCGCGGAGGAGGACGTCTTCCCCTCCCGCGGGGCGCTGGGTTGGACTGTGGAAACCGAGGCAACTTCCCCCGTCTTCCCGGCTGAGGCGCCTGCGCGGGCCTCGCGACCGGGCTCGCCCGCAACCCGCCTT
>NW_012123598.1:2462291-2470891 GCF_000951035.1 Colobus angolensis palliatus
CCGATGAGCCCCGAGTGCGAGGAGCCGCCGCCCCCCCTCGCAGGTGAGCGGCCCGTGTCGCCCGACCCTGCCTCTCCAGGACCAGGCCCCCACGTCTTCCCCTCTCCGGACCCCCGCCGGTCTTTTCTGCTTGGGATCCTTTCCCTCCTTCCTTCGGGTTCCCTCTCCACGGGCCCCCGTCTCTTCCCCCTCGACCCTCTTCAGTCTGTTAATCTCTTCTCAGCTCCCCCGCCACCCACGTCTCCGTTTCTTGCCCTCGGCCTTTTCCCACCGGCTCTCTTTGCAGCTGCGCTCCCCAGTCCCTGAGCCTCAGCTCCACTCTCTGGCCTCTCTGGCCGGTGCCCCGGCTCCCCAGGAGTCTTTACCCCTGGTTACCCTGGACTTGGCCCGCTTACACCCATCTCTCTCGCCCCAATCTCTGCCCCGCCGCCTCTTCCGCGGCGCAGCCTCCTTAGATCCGTTGCCTGTCACCCCGGAGCTCAGGACTGGAGGAGCGGGGCTTGTCTTCACCTTGACCGACCCTCTCCCGCCTCCGTTTCTTGTGCGAGGGACCTGGGAGCGGGGCTTCTCTGGAGCAGCCTCCACTCGGGCCTGCTTCAGTGAGATGAAGCCTGCTGAGGGCAGGCAGGGCGCCTGGCGCTGGGCTCCGAAGAGGGATCATCAGCCCTAGGCCCTGCCCTGGAGGTGGGGCCGGTCCCTGGAGGTTGGGGACAAAGGCAGAGCCGGACAGTCACAATTCCTGTGTGTTGTGATGGAGGTAACTTAGAGAGCTGCAGGGGGCCACAGAGCGCAAGGCACCGGTGAGACTGGCTGGCTGGATGGCTTTTTCTGTCTAGGAAGGATGAGTAGGAGGTGACAGATGGAGAGTGGGAAGAAGGGCCTTCCGGGGGGGAAGGAGCAGCACGTGCAGATATGTCAAGGAAGGAAGGTCGGAGTCCTGAGTGAAGATGTGTTGGGAGGGTGAGGGGCAGAGTAGCTCGGCCCGGGGTGCTTGTCCAGGCCTTGAATGGGACCTCTGGTTGGGGTCTTTCTTGCTGGCTCTTTGTACACACAGACATGACCATAAACACCCGCCTGAAAGGCAAGATGTTTCGGTAAAGGAAGCTGCGTAGACTGTCAGGTGCGGTACTGGGTTCACAGTTGTAGAGAAACTGCAGTGGGATTTCATCCAGCCCAAGGGCGAGGAGCTAACCATCACCGTGCCCTGCAAATGCAGCAAGGACTGGAGATTGCCTGAATAATCCGTGATGAGGACTTGGTTTACATGCATGCACAACACACGTGGAAATGCTCACGGCGCCCGGCCACGTGTGCTTACTAGTGGTGGAATGGCTGTTGGAGCTGCTTGTGCTGTTTAAAATGTTATGCTTTTTTTTTTTTTTTAGCTTTTGCCCGACATGTATTATTTTGCATAAGTTACATGAGACCACCTAACTCTAGTTCTGGGATTGGGATCATAAGAAGGCAGTCCAGCTAATTGTTAGAGGAGCTTTTGTCAGACAGACCTAGGCCGAGTCTGGCTTCTGCCTTTCCAAGTGGTGAGACCTCGGACAGGTTGTTGTTCATCTGTAAGTGGGGATAGCAGACTGCTCTCCTCAGAGGGTAGTTCTAGGGATTAAGTGCAAAGTTTGTAGAAGCCTGTGGCAGAATGCAAGGTACATTGTGCTCTGCAATCAGTAGCTCTTTGGATGATGGTGATGATTTTGAGACTGGGTTTTGCTCCTTTGCCCAGCCTGGAGTGCAGTGGTCTAATCATTGCTCACTGCAGCCTTGAACTCCTGGACTCAAGTGATCTTCCCACCTCAGCCTCCTGAGTAGCCGGGACTACAGGCACGTGCTGCAATGCTTGCTCAATTTTTGTATTTTTTGTACACGCCCGGCTAGTGTTTGTATTTTTTGTAAAGACTGGGTCTTGCTATGGTGCCCTGCCGTGGTGCCCAGGCTGATTTCAAACTCGTGGGCTCAAGCAGTCCTCCTGCCTAGTCTCCCAGAGAGCTGGGATTGTAGGTGTGGGACACCGTATCTGGCCGTTCTTTCGATTGTTACTTGATTTGGGAGTGTCTGTTGCAGTGGTTGTCAGCTGGGGACAATTGGCGATATCTGGAGATGTTTTTGGTTGTTCCAACTGGGGGGAGTGCTGCTGGTATCTGGTGAGTGGAGGTGGAGGCCAGGGATGTTGCTAAGTGTCCTCCAATGCACGGGCAGTCCCAGCACCAAAAAGAACTGTCCGGCCCAAATGTGGGCAGCGCAGAGGAGGAGAGCTTTGCTCCACTGCTGGGGTGTTGTGTGTCGTTGTGGCTCATTTGCTCTGTTGTGACTCATGAACTGTGTTGCTGAGTTGTGTATTGCGCGTTGCCGCCATCGTTGTGGCCGTTAGCTTTGGTTGGTTCATCTGCTGTTTCCTTCCATTAGAGGAGAACCTGCTTGTCTGGTGCCCCTGCCCCGGTTTTTTTCTGGGATGTGTGGCCCAGTGATCTTAACAGAACACCTTTCTCTGGCTTCAGTTCTCATTAATTCAACAAGTAGCTTTAGTTGGGCCTGGCCTTACGCTAGATCCTGGGAAGTCAGCATGTTTCAGGGGGAGGCAGATGACGGAACAGGTACATCCTGTCACAGAGCCGAGGCTCACACTGTCCTAGGGTGACTGGGGCATGCTGTGGAAGCAGTGTGGAGCAGGCCCCTAACAGACGCAGTGGGGAGGCTCCCTGGAGGAAGTGGTGTCTGTGTGGGGGCCTGAAGGACCCAGGAGGAGCTAGTCAGGCTCGAAGAGCTCAGGGAAGGAGGAGGGAGCGGCCCAGTCCGGGCCGAGGGCAGTCAGGTGTGGCACCCACGCGGGAGATAGCAAGAGATGAGGTGAGAGAGGCCTGGGAGCTTTGGTGAGAGTGGGGGGCCTTCCCAGAGTAGGAATCACTCGGCACCCGGCTTGGTGGGGCTCCCCCGCCTTTCCATGCCAAACCGTGGTTTTTCCTTTGCCCGCCAGTTTTGTGGGTCTTTCTCCACAGGGTGCTGCCTTACAGTAGCCCCATCTGTGAGGTATTTCCCGGAGAAGGAAACGGGCTCGGTGGGGTGAGATCCTTGGTCTAGGCCACAGATTTCAGTTTGGGGAGGTAAAATGGGAATGCAAGCTTTTCTGACTTTGGATCACATTGTAACACTAACTCTGCCCCATTCTGTTTTTCCAAAGAGCTATTTCAAAATCTGTTTGTTGGCCTTATCCTTTTTTTTCCTTTAAACCTGTGGCCAGTTCAGGAGACGATCTGAATGTGGGCGTTCAAGTCCCCGTCCCAGTCCTTGGCCAGTGTTTCTAGACTCTTCTGTTTCCCAGTCATTCCATCCCCTGGGGTTGGACCAGGGCTGCCGGCTCCCTTGGGAGGGTGTGCTTCTGGGGCCAGAAGGGGAGCCACTGAGGGTCCTCTTTAAGTGGGGACCCTCCCCAAGGCTTTCCCAAGCCACAGGAAAGCCCTCGCTCATCATCTTGGGTCTTGGACAGGTCCCCTTCTACCAAATTGGCGTCCCTGATTCCTGCTTGCTGAGTGGGTGGTGCTGGGTTCTGCAGCCGGCACACCCCATAGGTCCTGCTCAGAGGTGGTGGGGTGGCCATTACTGTCACTGCGTCCCTGGAATTGGGTGTTCCCAAACCCCTTTCAGATTTGGCTAAGAGCTGACGGAGGCTTGGGGGACATTAGAGGGAGATGGTCTTGCTGTCCTCGGGACTCTGGGCCCTTTAAGGAGCTGGGTGCTGGCCAACCTGCTGCTGGTAGCAGGCTCTTTCCTTTCCTAGGGTACTGGCCAGGGGGCCAGGCGTTGGAGCTTCCGCTGAGTGTAGGGGCAGCTCAGGCGGCTGGCTCTGGAGGCCCCCGGGGCCTTTGTGCCCTGGCCTCCATTTCTGGGTGCTCATGGGTCAGCGCGGGTTGAGGAGGGGTGACAGATGAAGCGTGGGCCCATCAGTCCCCTGGCGGCAGAGCTGTGTTTGGACGGATGCCTGCAGCAGTGGGGATGGCTTTGTGGGAGCCGCCGTTAGTGCCTGTCCAAGCAAGGGAAGGAAGGGGCTGTTAGGCCCTTGAGGGGTGCCTGGTGTTGAAGGCCCTAGAACACCACAGCAAAATAAGAAACCAGAGGCAATAGTGCAGAGCTGGTGGAGGGAGAATGGCAGAGGTAGTTTTCGTTTTTAATGGCTTCCTTTCTCATTTACAATTTCCCCTTCTTCCGTTTGCAGCCAGACTCTTGGTTTCAAACGGTAGCTAAAAACTAGTGGTAGTCACTTCCGCTTTCTTGAAGTTGCTAAAAGTTGCAAAGAATGGGGGTGGCGGGGTGCATGGCGCCTGCAGTAGTATCCGAATAGTCTGAGGAAAAGTACTTGAATCACTTAGGCAAATGGGTAGAGTCTTTCTCCTGCTCCTCTGTGTTCAGCACCATCACCTTTGGGGTAGTGACGGTCTCTACCTGTCCTGCCAGGAAGCGTCTGGAGGTGGCCTCAGGGTTGGACCGGAAGGGACTTGCACCTGCCGAGCTCCTGCTGTGTCAGGGCCACCTGCTTTAGCTCTGTGCCTTTTCACAGCAGCCCGCCCTGGTGGGCTGTGTCTCGTTTTCACGGATGAGGAAACGAGACTCAGAGAAGTCAAGTGCCTGCCCAGGTTCACCTAGTTAGAGAGTGAGCGTGAAACCCACCTCTCCTGCCCCATTCCCAGGGGTTCTAGCCAGCTTCATTAAGTTGGGAGAGGGGACTGAGAGGGCTTCAGGCCATAGTGCATTCAGAGTTTGTGGTGGGAGAAAGTTTTTTTTTCTCTTTTTTTCTGTTCTTCTGTATTTGCATCTTCATTCTGTTTAGAGCCTGAGATTGAGGTTTGTAGAGTGTCGACCACCCGATTGCGTTTGAGCCTTTCAGTCGACTCTGGTTTTCAGAGGAGCCACTTGAGGGGGAGAGTTCTAGGGACTGTCTGGGTTCTCGGGGCCAAGGTTCTTGGATGCCACGCACCAGCAAGCACCCTCCTGTCTCGTTCTGGCAGCCCCTGCCCCAGTTCTCTGGGGAGCTGGGTTTGGAGGGGAAGCCTGGTGCTTACCATCCCCGAAGTAGAGGGTTAGTCTGTAGCAGGGGTAGGGGGTTTGGGGGCCGAGGGCTATGGCCTGTGCCCTTTAATCAGGTATCTTAGAAGTGAACGGTGGGCCTCAGTATGAGAATTTCTGCCTCTTGTTTAGAGACCAGGGCATACTGGAAGCCTCTTGCTAGCCATGTGGCTCTGCCACTCTGGGCCCCTTTTCCACATGAAACTGTCGGAATAATAAGAATTCTTCACTTGGTCTTGCTGTGGAGCTGAGACAAGTGTCTGCAAGTCCGGGTTCGTGGGTTTTCTACAGATGCGGGCTTGATGCTGCTCCCATCCTGCCCCCATAGTGGAGTGGCTCACCTGGCTTAGGGCTGTTGTTGGTGAGGGATGGAGAAGGGGTAACCTGGGTGAGTGCCCCAGGGCGGAGCCTTGGCACCTTCAGCTCTGTGGACGTTGGGGCAGAGTACAAGGCCTGAGCCTGGCCCGGGCTCTGGCCCTGCCATGGCCGATGGCCTGAGGCAGGTTTTTTTTTTTTTTTTTCAACAGTTTTTATTGAGGTATTTCATATAGTTCATCCATTTAGAGTATACAGCCAGGAGTGGTGGCTCACGCCTATAAGCCTAGCACTTTGGGAGGCTGAGGCAGGCGGATCACTTGAGGTCAGGCATTCAAGACCAGCCTGGCCAACGTGGTGAAACGCCATCTCTACTAAAAAAATACAAAAATTAGGCTGGGCATGGTGGCTCATGCCTGTAATCCCAGCACTTTGTGAGGCCGAGGCAGGCAGATCACAAGGTCAGGACTTCAAGACCAGCCTGGCCAATACGGTGAAATCCTGTCTTTATTAAAAAAAAAATTAGCCGTGCCTGGTGGCGCATACCTGTAATCCCAGGTACTCGGGAGGCTGAGGCAGGAGAATTGCTTGAACCCGGGAGGCGGAGGTTGCAGTGAGCCGAGATTGCGCCACTACACTCCAGCCTCGGTGACAGCACGAGACTCTGTCTCAAAAAAACATCAGCCAAGCACGGTGTTGCACGCTTGTAGTCCCCACTACTCGGGAGGCTGAGGCAGGAGAATTGCGTGAACCCAGGAACTGGAGGTTGCAGTGAGCCCAGATCACGCCATTGTACTCCAGCCTGGGCAACAGAGCGAGACTCTGCCTCAAGAAAAACAATAATAAATAAAGTATACAATTCAGTGGTTCTTAGTATATTCACAACATTGTGGAAACATCACCATAATTGATTTTGGAACTTTTTAAAAATCACCCTTTCCTTTCAGGAATGTCCCCCAATCCTCTCCAACTCCTGAAAGCCTGTAATCTCCTTTCTGTCTCTATGGATTTGCCTGTTCTGGATGCTTCACGTAGGTGGAAGTCTGTGGCGTGTGGTTCCTTGGGACTGGCTTTGCTGGCGTGGCGCGGTCAGCCTTTCGGCCTGCCTGGTCTCCCACGGAGAAAGAGGCTCTGTGTGTGTGCTTGCCACGTCTCGGTGCTTCGCTCGCCACAGCCTTAGGCCGGAAATTGGCAGAGTCATGATGAATTTGGCGGTTGCCCCTTGAGATTATTCTGGTCCCAGGTACACCCAGATCAGGAAATCCATGCCCCCTCCCGCTGCCGTCAGCGCGCTGGTGAGTCACCTTTGCTGAGCCTGAGTTTTCTCATCTGTGACATGGACACTTGGTGGTCGGCCTGTCGCATTCCTTGTCAAGTGGGATGGGAAGTAAGGGATGGTCCCTCGAGGAGGTCTAGCATCTGGGCAGAAAGTGGGAGGTGGGGAGTTACCGCTGTGCTCTACACAGAGGTTCTCAGAGCAAGGAAAGGACATAGTTGTATTTCCTTGTGAGGTGGTGGTGCCTTCGTCACTCTCAACACAGGGGAAAATACACACCCATTGCCTGCCTGGGTCAGCCGTGAGGGCCAGCCCTAGCCTCCCCAGCCTGCCCAGGGCGGTCTTGCACTTTCCCCCACCTCCTAATTTAGGGACCCTGTAGGAGTGGCTGGGAGGGGCCAGAGTGGGAGTGATTTCACTTTGTCCACGCCCTGACAGGTGTGGCAGCCTCCTTGCCTGGGAGGAGCTGGGGCCTTGTGAAAATGAGGTTTACTTTTCAGCTAATATTTGTGAGCATTTATTGCCAGGGCCAGGTTCCGTGCTAGGTGCTGCCCTCAGATGCCCATGGTAACCTAGGAGGAAGGTTCTGAAGGAAGCATTGTAGAGCCATGAGTGTGTACCTCCAGCTCTTCATTGCTGTGTCATAGACATGCTTCCAGGCGGCAGGTCAGAGTGCACAGCTCAGGGAGACAGTGGTGACAAAGGCGGGGCTAGCTGCTTGAGCCAGGCAGGCTGGGGAAGGCCCTTCTGTGAGGTGAATGCTTGGTAAGAGATCCGAAGATGAGAAGACGTGAGACAAAAGGAAGACAAAGTCGCTGAGGTAGACCCAAGCTTTGTGTGTTCTGGAAACAGAAGGCCAGCGTGGCCTGGGCGAGTAGGGAGTGGGAGGCCATTGAGAGTCCCAGGCGCTGACCTGACGAGAGGGCAGATCTGATTTTACCTTTAGCAAGCTCTGCATGGCTGCGGGGAGGGGGACGAGCAGGGGGCACCTACAGTCGAGTGTGGGGGGCCTGCTGTCACGTGGTGGTCATGCAGGCAAAGGGGTGGAATGGTTATGTTTGGGGAGGTCAGTGGTGCCTGGGTCGGGGTGGGAGGCCTGAGAAGTCCCTAGATTTCTAGTGGTCCCTGGTTGGAGGAGAACTCAGGTCTCTGGCCGAGCTGTGCTGTCACAGCTGGTCTGGGAGGGACCTGAGGACCGCAGCCCTCCACCCCGAATCCAGGGGAGTCTGTTGAGTAAGCACTAGGATCTGGGGACGAGGCGGACGGGGAGCTTACCATCCAGACGGGTCCCTCCAGGGTGGGCCTGGAAATGACAGGCTCCTCCCTGAGATGAGAGGCGGGGTCACTGTGGCCAGGGCTGGTCCCTCAGGCAGAGTGAGTGCTGGAGCCGGCCCAGCCGGAACTTGCTCGTTCATCCCATAAGTGTCCACTACACAGGCCCTGTGCTTGACAAGGGCTCTGCACCCTGAGAATTCAACTTCTAAAGGCTGAGAGTGCCGGCTTCACTGCCCACCCACCCCTGGATCGGGGCATGGCCGTTTACTTCAGTGTGCCTCAGTTTCCTCTCCTGTAAAATGAGGCCGTTCCCTGGAGGGTGGTTGTGAGAGTTGGTGGAGGTAATGGCTGTGAAGTCCTGTTTCGAGCAGTCAGCACAGTGCTGGTGCCAGAGCACCCCGGCAGATACCATCGACATCATTGCCTGGAGTGCCTGGGATGCCCCCATCCACCCAGACCCGCAGGGCCTTCTGGACAGCCGTCCAGCACTGTGCCTCAGGCAGCCACGGAGACACCTGAAGTGGCAGCCCCAGGAGCACTGGCGAGGTGGTGTGGGGCACGGCCTCCCCAGGGCACTGGGGTCACCGTGGGCACAGAGATCAGTCGGTGAGCTGGCTGGGCAGGGGCACCGGAGCCTGGATGCAGGCTTGGTGGAGTGCACATCACTGAG
>NW_012123598.1:2471731-2479740 GCF_000951035.1 Colobus angolensis palliatus
GCTGAGGCGGGAGAATCGCCTGAACCCGGGAGGCGAAGGTTGCAGTGAACCTAGATTGTGCCACTACACTCTAGCCTGGGCGACAGAGTGAGACTCCGTCTCAAAGGAAAAGGATTATTGGGAAAAGTGGACTGGTGAGGGGTAAGAGGTGAGTCACTGGGTGCTGTGGACTGGGACCTGGCAGACCCCCCAGAGGAGAAGGGGTTTGAATGCCTGGAGGCTGCTGCTGTCTCCCCCAGTCCTACCGCTGCCGCCGTGACTGTCATTGGTCACAGAACTCTTCCCTCTGCTCCACTCTCAAATGTCATTGGCCAGGTTTAGGGACTCATAGTGTCATATCAAGGTTGTTGCCAGCCCGGAGTCACCGAGGCAGACCGGCAGCCTGGGAGCGAGGTCTGGACTGCAGCCTCCGGAGCTGAGCCCAGCCTTAGGGTGGTCAGGGTGGTTGAGCGAGGAGATCCTGGCCCCAGGCCAGGAAGGAGAGGAAAGGAGGCCCAGGCAGCGTTTGACCTGCCTGAGGCCATGTGTGGGACTCTGTCCTGCCTGTTGTCAGCCTGGACTGCTCCCCTAAGCTCGGATGAAGTCTCTTCCCTGGGCCTGGTGCTCCATGTCTCCCTGTGTCTTCCCTGGGGTCTGGGACTGAGTCAGGCCTGGGGGCTGGTGGGCACTGAGGTGACAGATCAGAGGGGCTCGAGGACATGGTGGAGGCCTGTGCTAAGGGAAGGATGGAACTGGAAGAAGCTGCAGAAAGGCGTTGGAGGAAAGGGACTAGCATCTGTGCCTGGGAGTGACGGCGGTGAGGGGCTGTGGGAGAGGCACCCCGGCCTCCCGTGCCGGCTCTGCTCTGTTCCCAGCATGCTTTGTGGTGAGTTGGGGGCAGCAGTGGCCTTAGCTGGTGATACAGTTGTCAGGAGGCCGGTGACGCGCCTGAGCTCTGGTCAGTGTCTTAACTGATGAGAACTCCACAGAGGCTGTCTGCTGGGACCGGATGGCCTTTGAGATGCCAGGATGCCGCCTGGCTTACCGGGCTTTGGGTGCCCCTTGTCCTCTGTGGCGGGGTGATGGCAGCTTGCTTGGGGGCTGCTGGTGAGCTTGGACATCGTGCGTACAGCACACATGCAGAGCCAGGACCATTGTCACCAGGTGCCGAGAGCACACGTCACAGGTGAGCTCTGCAGTGGAAGGTCTGTGTGGAGGCTTTGTAGGGCTCTGCGGAGCAGTGACATAGTACAGGGCAGGGACTCAGAATGGGGTTGCCTGGCATCTTGTTAATGCTCTGTGTGTGTGTCCTTATTGCCAGTGAGTTCCTGTGCGAGTGTTTAGGGGCTGGAACCAGGCCGAGGAACCAGACACTGTCCTCCAGAGGGTGGGAGCCAGCTCCAGATGGGGACGGGGTTAGGGCTGGGTATTGCTAGCTTTGTTCTTCCTCTGCAGAATCTGTCTATCCCACCCTGGGTTCCTTCAGGTCCTGGTCAGTGACTATTCTGGGAGCTCCTCCCTTTCAACTTTTCCTCTTCCTTGTTCCAGCCCAGGTGCTGGGTGAGAGGATGGTTGGGGTGTGTTTGTGTGTGAGCGGTGTCCAGGCAACGGCCACAGCCTGGAGACGCACAGACTTCCTCTCTTCGCCCTGCCACCGCCCCATGCCTCCCACGCAGCCTTGGGTGATTTGCTGGGCCAAGCAGCAGCCGTGTGCTGAAAGTCATCGGGCGTTTGAGTTTGTTGAACAAATACAGGTTGAAGCAAATTTGAAGCCAGAGGTTCAGGCCCTGCCCCTGCAGTGTCCCACCCAAAAGTAGGGATAGTGGACCCAGACCCTCATGGGGAGACAGGGCCCGAGGCCCCTCAGTGCACAGTGTCCAGCCTCTCCTCGCATGCCCTGCACACAGTCCACACTGGGGACTTCACCAGGCCTGAGACCTCGGGTGTGAAGTGACCCCCCCGGACCTCAGGCAAGGCGGCCTGGAGGCTGGAGGTGGGGAAGAGGGGTGGGCTCGAGGGCAGCTGTAGGAGCCTGGTACTCGGTGGGAGCCTTATTAAGCATGAGTGATGGAGGCACTGAGCCTGCGGGCAGTCCCAGGGTGGGGCTGGGCTCAGTGTGAGGGAGAGGGCTGGGTCTTGGGGAGAGGCTGTGCCCAAGGTGGGCACTCAGCCCCTGTGGTCAGCCCCTCGTCCAGCAGGGACTCCCCTGGGGCGTCTGACGCGGCGCTGGTTGTGTCCATGCCTGTAGGGCGCCATGTTTTGGAAGTTTGACCTGCACACAAGCTCACACCTGGACACGCTGCTGGAGCGGGAGGACCTGAGCCTGCCCGAGCTGCTGGACGAGGAAGACGTGCTGCAGGAGTGCAAGGTGGTCAACCGCAAGCTGCTGGACTTCCTGCTGCAGCCACCCCACCTGCAGGCCATGGTGGCCTGGGTCACCCAGGAGCCGCCAGCTAGCGGTGAGGAGCGGCTTCGCTACAAGTGAGTTCCCCAGCTCCTGGCCAGCCCGTCCCTGTCAGCATCACACATACCTTCACTACGCAAGCCTCACAGCTACCCTGAAATGCAGTTTACTGGAGTAAACTCCAGTTTGGGGATCAGGAAAGCGAGGCAGGGAGCAGCCAGGCCCCTGCACAAGGCCTCATAGCTCACCGGGTGCAGACCAAGGAGGGCAGTGGCACAGACAGGAGCCACAACGTCACGGGCCCGAGCGACCCTCCCGCCTCACCCTCCCGAGTAGCTGGGACTGCAGGTGTGTGACAACATGCCCGGCTGGTTTTTCTCTTTATTCGACGCTTTTTATTTTATTTATTTTGTATTAAAAAGTTTTTTTGTGTGTTTGTGAAACATTTGTCTGCTATTGAAGACGCTGTAAGATTACTTATTTTTTAATCCAAGTGACACTCAAAAGACACTTTTTTTTGTTTGTTTTTGGAGACTCACTCTGTCACCAGGTTGGAGTGCCGTGGCATGATTGACTCACTGCAACCTCTGCCTCCTGGATTCAAGTGATTCTCCTGCCTCACCCTCCTTAGTAGCTGGGACTATAAGTCACCACACCTGGCTAATTTTTGTATTTTTAGTAGAGACGGGGTTTCGCCATGTTGCCCAGGCTGGTCTCAAACTCCTGACCTCAAGTGATATGCCCACCTTGGCCTCCCAAGGGGCACCTCCCCACAGTCCTAGAGCAGATTGTGGCCCCTCAGGGCCTTGAGTGGCATGCTGCTGGGGTGGCTCTTGTCTTGGAGCTGTCAGGCACCATGTGAGAGTTTGGAGGAGGGAGGCAGGAGGTGGGGTTGGAAGTTGAGCAAGGTTCTAGGAGTCAGCGGAACTGGGGCAGTGTACGGGGCTGCAAGTGAAGCCGCTGAGAGTCAGAAGGGATGAGCGTTAGCTGTTGGGGGATTGGGAAGCACAGGAGCTTCAGGACCAGGCTTGTCTTGGGGATGGTGAGGAGCCTAGGATGGGACGGCTGGGTGTTAGCAGGGTAGGGGAGGCCTGGTGTGGGCCCTTATTTCTGCATCAGCCCTGTCCTCTGCCTTGTCGTGCCCTTTCCCCTTCCTGGATGGGGTCTCTGCGGCCCCAGGAACCCAGTGCCCGGTGCAGAGAAGAGGGTAGAGCCTTGCGCCCTACCCCAACCTGAGTCCCCACCCGCCTGTGCTTGCCTCCCAGGTACCCCAGTGTGGCCTGCGAGATTCTGACCTCAGACGTACCGCAGATCAATGACGCCCTGGGTGCTGATGAGTCCCTCCTGAACCGGCTCTACGGCTTCCTGCAGAGCACCGGCAGCCTCAACCCACTGCTGGCCAGCTTCTTCAGCAAGGTCATGGGCATCCTCATCAACCGCAAGACGGACCAGGTGCCCTGGCCCCCACCCTGATGCCACCGTGGAGTTGGGGGTGGCGGCTGGGCCAGGCCCTGTGCATGACGCAGCCCATGTGCCCCCAGCTTGTGTCCTTTCTGCGGAAGAAGGATGACTTCGTGGACCTGCTGCTGCAGCACATCGGCACCTCGGCCATCATGGACCTGCTGCTGCGCCTGCTTACCTGTGTGGAGCGGCCCCAGCTGAGGCAGGACGTTGTCAATGTGAGCAGGGCTGGCTCTTCTGGGGGTGGGGGGCTGGGCGCGGTGGATGGTGATGCAGCCCCCGCCTTCTCACCCTCAGTGGCTCAATGAGGAGAAGATCGTCCAGCGGCTGATTGAGCAGATCCACCCGTCGAAGGATGAGAATGTGAGTGCTGCCAGTGCCCCTGCAGCTTCCCCTTAGAGTCCGTTACCCATGCCCAGCTCCCTGCTTTTAAAAGAGGAATTGGGGCTGGACGCGGTGGCTCAAGCCTGTAATTCCAGCACTTTGGGAGGGCGAGGTGGGAGGATTCTTGAGCCCATGAGTTTGATACCAGCTTGGGCAACATAGTAACACCCGTTTGTACATAAAAACTTAGTCTGGTGTGGTGTTGCACACCTGTAGTCCCAGCTACTTGAGAAACTCAGGTAGGAGGATTGCTTGAGCTGGGAGGTCAAGGCTACAGTGAGTCACTCCAGCCTGCACTCCAGCCTGGGTGACAGACGCTGTCTCAAAAAAGGAAGAAAAAGAAATTGGTGAGAAAAGAGAGCCTTGAGAACCAGGTATATCCATGCCCTTTGAGAAAAGGAAGGAAACTTGACTCAAATCATTCTCCCATTTGGGCCTCTGAAAGTGCTGGAAAGGTTTTTTTCATGACCCAGGAACTTGGCACATAATGCCTTGTAGGGAGGGGCCCTCCTCATCACCTGTCCCAGCCCTGGCCCCACATCCTTCCCTGCCCACCCTGACCTGTGCTGCTGCTGGGCCTGGCAGCTTTTTCCCTGTCTCCTGCCTGATTGAACCCCTCGATGTCCTTCTAAGGGTCCATCCAGCAGCCTTGCTTTCAAGGACTCTCACATCCTCCCCTTTAGTTCTGGGGGGCCCCCACATCCATGTGTTTCTCCAGCTTACGTCTCCATCTCTGTCCTAGTGCCCAGCGCAGGGCCTAGTGTAGAGTAGGTGTTTGTCAAGAGCCTCAGATGTCCGAGGCCACCGGGAGCAACATGTCCCTCCCCATGCCAGCTTCTGCTTCTGAGAGGCATACAGGCTTGCAGAGCAGAGATGTGGCTCTGGGCTCACCCAGGCTGGGGCCTGTCCCTGTGAGAGCCCTGAGGCATGGCCCAGGAGCAACACAACCAAGCCCTGGCGGCTGCCCGTTGGGTTAGACTCAGCTTTGCTTATGCTTTTCTCTTCTGTAGCAGCTTTACTGAGATATAAATTACACAGCATACGACTCACCCACTGAAGCTTACAGTTCAGTGCTTTTAGTGTATTCACAGCGTTGTTTATCATCTTGTTGAATTTAGATTATTTTTTATCACTCCGAAAAACAAGTCCTGCCTGTAATCCCAGCGTTTTGGCAGGTGAGGCTGGAGGATTGCTTGAGCCCAGGAGTTTGAGACTAGCCTGGGCAACATAGCAAGACCTTGTCTCTACAAAAAATTTAAAACTTAGCTGGCATTGGTGGTGCACGCCTGTAGTCCTAGCTCCTCAAGAGTCTGAGGCAGGAGGATCTCTTGGGCCCAGGAGTTCAAGGCTGCAGTGAGCTACGATGATACCACTGCACTCCAGCCTGGGGTGATGTAGAGGCCGAACCTTTTTTTTTTTTTTTTTTTTTGAGACAGGGTCTTGCTCTGTTGCCCAGGCTGCAGTGCAGTTGTGTGATCCCAGGCTGGAGTGCAGTGGTGTGGTCTTGCCTCACTGCAGCCTTGACCCCCTGGGCTCAAGCGATCCTCCTGCCTCTGCCACATGAGTGGCTGGAACTACAGGCACGTACCAGCATTCCTGGCTAATTGTTTTGTACTTGTAGACATGGAGTTTTGCCATGTTGCCCAGGCTGGTCTCAAACTCCTGGGCTCAAGTGATGCTCCCACCTCGGCCTTTCAAAGTGCTGGGATTATAGACATGTGCCATCACACCCAGCCGAGACCTTTTCTCGAGAAAAAAGAAAAAAAAGGTACCCTGTATTCATCAGCAGCCCCTCCCAATTTTTCCCTTTCTCTTCTCAGCCCCTGGCAACCACCAGACTATTCTGTCTCTGGATTTGTCTTTGGACATTTCATATAAATGGGATCATACACCATGTGGTCTGTGTCTGGTTTCTTTCTCTAGCATGATGTTTTGTGGCTCATTCACGTTGCGTGGATCAGTTTCACTGTTTTTGTGGCTCATTCATGTAGTTGCGTGGATCAGTTTCACTGTTTTTGTGGCTCATTCATGTAGTTGCGTGGATCAGTTTCACTGTTTTTGTGGCTCATTCATGTGGTTGCGTGGATCAGTTTTGCTGTTTTTGTGGCTCATTCACGTGGTTGCGTGGATCAGTTTCACTCCTTTTTCTGCCGGATCAGCCCTCCCCTGTGCGGACAGATCAGGTTGGGCATACCCACTCATCAGTCAAAGCTGTCTGGGTCGTTGCAGGCAGTGCTGCCGGCCCTGTGTGCGAGCTCGCGGGCCTTCTGTGGATACCTCCTGTCCTGGGGAGCCTTCCTGGGTTCCTGTTCTCTCCACCATCTTCCCTCCAGCAGTTGGTGCCTCTGTGCCCCCTCCTTTGTAACACGTGTCCCTGTGTCTGGGTGACCGTTTTTCCCTGGATGGTCATCTCGGGGGAGGGGCTTCCAGCACCAGGCTGCAGAGGGCCCGGTGGCCCGACCAGGATCCTCACCTGTCTCTCCCCGTCCCAGCAACATTCCAACGCCTCCCAGTCCCTGTGTGACATCGTCCGCCTGAGCCGGGAGCAGATGATCCAAGTCCAGGACAGCCCGGAGCCTGACCAACTGCTGGCCACCCTGGAGAAGTGGGTGTGCGGGCAAAGCTAAGGCTGGGGGGAGCTGACTTGGGGATGCCCTGGGCCCCTGGCCCCTCACCCTGACCCCCGCCCCCACCCCCATAGGCAGGAGACGATTGAGCAGCTCTTAAGCAACATGTTCGAGGTGGAGCAGAGCCAGTCTGTCATTGTCAGCGGGATCCAGGTGCTGCTGACCCTGCTGGAGCCCAGGAGGCCGAGGTGAGGGATATGGGCCACAGACCATGTGTGCTGCCCATCCCCTGGGGCTCTCTGGCCCCTCAGAGGTGGGTCTCAGTGTCCACCAAGTGAAACCGCCGCCTCCAAGTGGCGCCTTGCTCTGGTGGCCGCTTGTGCTCCCTGTGCAATGGACAGTACGGGCCAGAGGGAGGAATCTTCCTGTCTTGTTTGGCAAATGGTGCTGAGGCTGAGGCTACTGCTGCAGCTTGTGTTGGGAGGGACCTCAGGCCCCCGTGTCCCTGCCTTACCATATAGGCCTCTAGCTTGTTGGGTGTGCCTTCCCACCCTCATCCCTCACCTGTGCCCCCACAGTGGACTGCCAATGCTGCCACCTGGCGAGCTCCCCACCCCACCCCACCCCAGCCAGGCATTGTCTGAGGGGCCTCAGAAGAGAGCGGCGCTGGGGCGTGTGGCTCCTCGTCTTCCTCCAGACCCTGCAGACTCGGTCCTTGCACCTGCTCTTGTGTGGGCACACAGGCCGTCTAGGCTCACTCTGCCTTCGACCCTGCCCTGCTGCAGGTCCGAGTCCATGACTGTGAACAACTTCTTCAGCAGTGTGGATGGGCAGCTGGAGCTCCTGGCCCAGGGAGCCCTGGAAAGCACTGTGTCCAGTGTGGGCGCCTTGCACGCCCTGCGCCCGCGGCTCAGCTGCTTCCACCAGCTCCTGCTGGAGCCTCCCAAGGTCAGGGGTGGGGGTTGTGGTCTGCGGGGAGGCGGGGGAAGCAGGAAGCGCAGCCCTTGGGAACCAGGGCTCCCTGTATCTGCAGCTGGAGCCGCTACAGATGACGTGGGGCATGCTGGCTCCGCCTCTGGGCAACACGCGGCTGCACGTGGTCAAGCTCCTGGCCAGCGCCCTGAGCGCCAATGATGCAGCCCTGACGCAGGAGCTCCTGGCACTGGACGTGCCCAACACCATGCTGGTGCGGGACTGGACTGGGCTGGGGGTTC
>NW_012123598.1:2480985-2495922 GCF_000951035.1 Colobus angolensis palliatus
GTGGGGGGCTGGGTCGGGCTGGGACTGCTTGGGTTGGGGGCTGGGTCGGGGCTGGGCATCCCTGGGTCCAGTCCTGGCTTCTAGCCGTGGCCTTCACTCTTGCCAGGTCTGCGGGAGGCCCTCGGAAAGGCTACATGGGCCACCTGACGAGAATGGCCAACGCCCTGGTGCAGAGCACAGAGAAGGGGCCCAATGCAGAGCAGCTGGGACAGCTGCTGAAGGGTGAGGGTCCCCAGGCCAGCCTGAGGGTTACGTGGGGGGCTTGAAGCCAGGGGATGCCTCATGTCTTCACCCCTCTCACCTAAGCAGAGCTGCCCAGCGAGCAGCAGGAGCAGTGGGAAGCCTTTGTATCAGGGCCCCTGGCGGAGACCAACAAGAAGAACATGGTGGACCTGGTGAGGCCCGGATTCTCCTACCGCTTCTCTCTCTTGGGCCAGTCTTAGCCTCCCCGTCCTCGTAGCTGCCTGCCCACCCTCGTCTGGGGGTCCAGCAGGCCCTGACGCCCCGTCCTCTCCCCAGGTGAACACCCACCACCTGCACTCCTCCAGTGACGACGAGGACGACCGGCTCAAGGAGCTCAACTTCCCTGAGGAGGCCGTGCTGCAGCAGGTGGGCCTGGGGCTGTGCGGAGCTGTGCGGGGCTGTGCTGGAGTGGGGTCCCGTCCAGCTCCCTCCAGCCCCAACCTCCGCACCCCCACAGGCCTTCATGGACTTCCAGATGCAGCGCATGACCTCCACCTTTATTGACCACTTTGGCTTCAATGATGAGGAGTTTGGGGAGCAGGAGGAGAGTGTGAAGTGAGTGTCTCCTGCGCAGGGTCAGAGCGCTGTCCTGCCTCTGCAGCAGCAAGCGCGCCTACTTGTGTCTGTCCCCCACACCCACCTGCATGCCCTGCGGGGCTCAGCCTGCAGCTATGGCCGCTTCTGGGCACACGTTGGCCATGGCCTTGTGTGCGTGTCTGCAGCCTCGTGTGTCTGCCTCCTCTTACATGAGTTCCGGCTCTGCAGTCTCTTCTCTCCGAGGGGCAGGCCATGAGGGTGGGGCACAAACACCTTCTGTGCTGGGGACACAGAGCAGGTCCCTCCCACTCCTGGAACTAGCCTTAGGGGTCCCAGGCAGGAGGGGCTCAGGGTAGTGGGGACCAGCAGGTCCTGGCACAGGGACTGTGAGGCAAAACTGTGCCTGCCTGAATGCCCTCTGGGTCACGAGTCCGCCAGACACGAGGGTCCAGTTCTCCCCTCCACAGGCCTTGGGGTGACCAAACATTTTTTTCCAATTACCAATTCTGCTTGTTTTGATTTATGGGGCAACATCTTAATGTCAGTCACCTCTGGGTGTTGTAATCATGAACTTTTCTGAGTTTCTTGCCACAAGCGTGTGTTGCTTCTAGAGTCAGAAAAAAGTGACCGGACGGAGTGCCTCATGCCTGTAATCCCAGTACTTTGGGAGGCTGAGGCAGGCGGATCACCTGAGGTCAGGAGTTCGAGACCATCCTGGCCAACATGGTGAAACCCCGTCTCTACAAAAAATACAAAAATTAGCCAGGCGTGGTGGCATGTGCCTGTAGTCCTAGCTACTTGGGAGGTTGAGTTAGGACAATCGCTTGAACCCGGGAAGCGGAGGTTGCAGTGAGCTGAGATTGTGCCACTGCACTTCAGCCTGGGCAACAGAGCAAGACTCCATCTCTCCACAATAAGCTCATATACGGCCAGGGAGACTGAGTCCCCAGGACATAGCCCATTAGTGTGTGGGAGCTGGATGGCTGCCTATGGCTGCCCCGGGGTTCCTGTACAGCACAGCGTGGGGGGCACTACGATGAAGGATAGTCAGCTGTGCCTCACTTAGTCCACAGCTGGACAGAGGTCCTCTCAGATGCAGACATAAGACCCCCATGTGTGCTGCTTCCATGCCCAGCGTGGAGACTTGCAGAGCGTTGGTCTTTGTGGGTCAGTGGCCTGTGCTGAGACCCCTGGAGAAGATGCTCAAGTGAAAACTGGGCTGGGCACAGTGGCTCACATCTTAATCCCAGCACTTAGGGAGGCCAAAGCAGGAGGATCGCTTGAGTTCAGGAATTTCAGCCCAGCCTGGGCAATGTTGTGAGACCATCTCTGCTTTTTTAATTAAAAAAAAAAAAACAAAAAAAACCATCCTGGCATGAGGGTGAAGGGACTGACTGGTAGATGGCATTAGTATCACCAGCTGCCCTTTTGGGATGAAACTATTAGCACTTCCTCCACCAAGAAAATTCCAGAGAGGTTAAAAAGTTAAGCGAACAAAACCAAACCTAGGAAGAGTTCCGGAATGGAAAGTGGATGACTGGTTTGATCACCTCAGGGCTGAAGATGCTGCCCTGCAGAGCTCCTGTGGCAGGAGAAGCCAGGTCAGCTGAGGCTGCCAGTGCCACGGGGACATGGGCTGCCCCGCCCTAGATCCCCTGTGTGCCCAGCGTGATCTCTGCTCTGCTGCTTCTCAGTGTCGAGGAGGTACTAAGGACACTTGCCTTGGAAGGTGGTTGGGAGAATGAAGTGCGTGAGTGGTGTCTGTCACATGCTTAGTGTCCCTTATTAATAATTAACTGCCCTTTATCCATTGATCTTTGTGGCACAATTTTTCATGAATTTGAGACAAATGATCCCTTGAAGTGTCCCTAACACGTAGGACAGAATGTGGACCCTCATGTTGAGGGAGGTGGGGTCCTGGCAGGCTCAGTTCAAGTTCTGATGTGATTCTTTTGCCCATAACTTAGAATTTCAGCCACAGACTGTAGACATCTTGAGGTTAGGGGATGTGCTTTACTGGGCTGTAGCCTCAGACGCTGCTTGTGCCTGGCTGGTGTGAGTGTTAGCCTCCTACAGATGCCCCAAGGATGGGGACAAGGGCATGGGTCTGAATCCCTCTCTGGCACCTGTCCTTGGAGAAGCCTGAGGAGAGTCACTTAACATTTCTGAGCCCCATTTTCTCACTTCTAGAGCCAAGGGAAACAGTTTACCTCAATGAGTGGTTTTAAGGATTTAAAGTGATCATCTATGTGAGATATTGATATTCATGTATATATTGCCCCTTAGGACCAGTGGCTTGGGTTGTGCGTGAATTTGCAGATACTGACTCTGCAGGTAGTGAGGGTCAGCTCTACGCTGAGTGAAGAAAGGAATGTGGCCTTGTCCTGTGCTGCCCCCACCCCCAGGTGTACCCTCTCACCATGCCTCGCCTTCTCTCCTAGTGCACCTTTTGACAAGACAGCCAACATCACCTTCTCCCTCAACGCCGACGATGACAACGTGAGTACTGCCCCGTCCCCTGGTTGTGGCGGGTGGAGGGACGATGACAATGTGAGTGCTGCCCCGTCCCCTGGTTGTGGCGGGTGGAGGGTGTGGGACTGTGTGCAGTGTGGTCCGTCCTCCTACCCTGTGCCCTGCAGCCCAACGCCAACCTACTTGAGATATGCTACAAGGACCGCATCCAGCAGTTTGATGATGAGGAGGAAGAGGAGGACGAGGAAGAGGCCCAGGGCTCAGGGGAGTCTGATGGAGAAGATGGCGCCTGGCAGGACAGCCAGTTGGCCAGGGGGGCCCGTCTGAGCCAGCCCCCTGGTATCCGGTAAGTCCCCCTCCAGTTTCCCTTCTCCAAGCTTCTGCCACACAGCAGGGCCAAGGGGTCTGCCAACACATTTGGACTGAGGCTGAAGTGAATGAAAAAAATAAGGAAGCTGCATTGGTGTGTGTATTAGTTGGGGGCACTTCCACTTCTGTGGTGGTATAAATCTAATTCAAGGCCAAGCATGGTGGGCTCATGTAATCCGTGAGTGCCTATAATCCCAGCACTTTGGGAAGCCAGGGCAGATGGATTGCTTGAGCTCAGGAGTTTGAGACCAGCCTTGGGCAACATAGGGAGATCCTGTCTCTACAAAAATGAAAGTTAGATGGGCATGGTGGTGTGCACCTGTAGTACTGGCTACTCAGGAGATTGAGGTGGGAGGATGGCTTGAGCCAGGGAGGCAGAGGTTGCAGTGAGCCGAGATCATACCACTGCACTCCAGTCTGGGCAACAGAGCCAGACCTGTCTCAAAAAAAAAGGGTTAGATGATGCATTAAGAAATCAACAAATTAACCAGGCACAGTGGCTCAAGCTTGTAATCCCAGCACTTTGGGAGGAGGCCAAGGTGGATGTATTGCTTGAGCTCAGGAGTTTGAGACCTAGCCTGTGCAATATGGCAAAACCCTGTGTCTACAAAAAAATACAAAAATCACCTGGATTGGTGACATGCACCTGTAGTCCCAGCTACTTGAGAGGCTGAGGTGGAAGGATCGCTTTAGCCTGGGAGATTGCAGTGAGTTGAGATCGCACCACTACACTCTAGTCTGGGTGACAGAGTAAGACCTGGTCTCAAAAAAAAAAAAAAAAAAAAAGAATCAACAAATTAAAAGAAATCTAATTCAAATGAGTTTAAGTTATAAAAAGAAAGCGATAATCTCTGTGGCTGAAAAAATAGGCAGGTCCTTGAGATATGGCTTGGTCTGTGTGCGTCTCTCTCTCTCCCCACCTCCCCCCTCCTTCCTTCATCCCTTAACTTCAATTCCTCTTGTTAGCTCTCATGCATGTTTTCCTAGAAAGGGGGATAAGATGGTCCCAGGCAGCTTCTCTTTCCTCTAATTCCAGTAAAATGAGAGCTGATGATGTCCCTCTCCAGTGAGGCTGTGAACAGTTTGTAGTGCAAATGTTACATTGTTTGTTTTTTTTCTCTTATTATGGCCGGCCCCAGAATTGCTGTGATGAAATGGGTTCATGCCATGTAGATTTGAGAGCGTGAACACTAAGTCACCATCTGCAACTGAGGTTTTGCCTTATGACTTTTGATTTGGTAATTAGGCTGTTTTCACTTTTTATTGACATGTAACGTGAGTATAGACGACTGTGCAGATCCTAAGTGTGTGGCCAATGGACATCCTTCCTTAGTGCCCAGACCCAGGAGGAGGACCTTCCCAGTACCCACATCCCCTCTGCTAGCCAGTATCCTCCCTCCTGAGGGTAAAGTTGTCCTGGTTTCTAACCCTGTAGATGAGTTTTGTCTCTGTTTTCACTTGATACAGCATACAGCGCTTCCTTTTGTGTCTGACCTCTTTTGCTCAGCACTCCACTTGTGAGCTCCTTCCCTATTGTGTGTTTGGGCACCCCTTGCTGTCATGTAGTGGGGCCGTGCTATACGTGATGAGCTTGAATTGCTTGTTCTGCAGTTGACAGGCCTTTGGGCAGGTTCCTGTTGCTCACTGCTGTGAGTGCAGCTGCTATGAATACTCTTGAACATGTTGTTGGTACACAAGTGTGTCATTGCCAAATCCAGCATCTTGACTTAGCCCTTTGTTTTCTTCTAAGAGTTTTATAGCATTTTTCTATGGTTTTCGATTCATTTTGAGCTAAATTTTGTATATGGTGTGAGGTGGGGGTTCAGTCCAGCTTCATCCCTTTACATGTAGATAACCATTTTTCCCTGCACCAGTTGTTGAAGACACTGTCTTTTCTCCACTGAATCATCTTGGCACCTGTGTAAAAAAGAAATATTTGACCATATGTGTGAGAGTTTGTTTCTTCCCCCTCTGTTCTGTTCCATCAGTCTGTTTGTCTTTATCCAGTACCACACTGCCCTGGTTGCTGTTGCTTTATAGTAAGTTTTGAAAATGGGAGGTTTCTTGGGCATGGTGGCTCGCACCTGTAATCCCAGCACTCTGGGAGGCCAATCAGATGGATCACCTGAGGTCAGGAGTTCGAGACCAGCCTGGCCAACATGGCAAAACCCTGTCTCTACTAAAAATACAAAAATTAGCCAGGTGTGGTGGTGGGTTCCTGTATGTAATCCCAGCTACTCAGGATGCTGAGGCAGGAATATTGCTTGAACCTGGGAGGCAGAGGTTGCAGTGAGCTGAGACTGCACCATTGCACTCCAGCCTGGGTGACAAGAATGAAACTCCCATCTCACAAAAAGAAGAAAATGGAAGGTTTTAGTCTACCAGCCTTGTTCTTCTTTTTCAAGATTGTTTTGACCTATTTGGGATTTCTTGAGATTCCATATGAATTTTAGGATCAGCTTATTAATTTCAAAGAAGAAGCCAGTTCTTAAAGGGTTCTTCTAATGCGTGAACATGGGTGTCTGTTTATGTAGGTCTTAAAATTTCTTTCAACAGTGTTTCGTAGGTTTTAGAGTATGAGGTTTGTATTTCTTTTAAGTTTATTCCTGTTTTCTTCTTTCTGATACTATTGTAAATGGAATTTTCTTGAAATTGTTTTCAGATTGTTACAAGTGTATGAAAATACAATAGATTTTTGTATGTTGATCTTTTATCCTGCAACCTTGCTGAACTATTTTATGAATTCTTAAAGTTGTAGTGGATTCCTTAGGATTTTCTATGTACAGAATCATGTCATTTTCCTTCCTTTCAAATCTGGATGCTTTTAATTTCCTTTTCTTGCCTGGTTGCCCTGGCTAGCCTCCAGTACAATGTTGAACAAAAGTGGCAAGAACAGGCATCCTTGTTTTGTTCCTGATCTTAGGGGAAGCATTCAGCCTTTCCCCATTTAGTTGTGGGGTTTGATAGATGCCTTATATTAGGTTGAGGAGCTTCCTTTATACTCCTTGGTCGTTGAGTATTTTAGTTTACTTTTAACTATATACAGATATATTACTTTCCAGTTAAAGTAGTCAGTTACTCTGTTAAGACAAAAATATTTAGTCAGCATTTTAGACATAGTATATAGTCCCATACTGCATCTTTGGGTCAACAATGGACCATATATATGACAGTGGTCCTGCAAGATTATAATGCTCTTATTTTTACTGTATCTTTCCTATGTTTAAATACACAGACATTTACCATTGTGTTATAATTGCCTATAGTATTCAGTACCGTAACATGCTGTACAGGTCTATAGTCTAGGAGCAATAGGGCTATACCATAGAGCCTAGGTGTGTAGTAGGCTCTCCCATCCAGGTGTGTGTAAGTGCACTCTAGAATGTTCACACAATAGTAAAATCTCCTAATGCTGCATTTTTCAGAACGTACTCTCCCTGTTAAAGCTTAGTTTTAGTGTGACTTTGCTTACCCCTTTCCTGGTTGATCAGCACATAGATTGCTTGGATTTTCTTCATGTTCACAGGTGTGTGTTAGTCAACATTCAGCCAGTATTTTTGGAGCAGCTATGGGTGCCTGGTAGTTTCTCAGGGCTGAGGATACAGCAGTGGCAAAAGTCAGCCATCTCTGCCTTCTTGGAGTTTCTAGTTGGAGGGAGAGAGTAGTGTGAAGCCTTCTGTCCAGAGGGTGGGTCTGCTGGTGGGAAGGCCTGTCACTGTGATGACAGTGTGTGGTGACAGCTGGGAGGTGACTTGAGAGCGGGTGAGTGGGTCTGTCTGCTCTGGCTGCCATGGCTGAGTCTCAGCCCACTTCCCCAGGGCCTACCCTGCATGGATGATTGGGGACGAATGGTCTCCTTACGGCTTCATTCTGTCCCTGCCCGCTTGTGTTCTCACCTTTGGCTCAGAACTCCCTCTCCCAGCCTCTCCTGGTGTCATCACACCCCAAATTCCCTGAACCCTTCTGTGACCTGCCGGTCATCCCAGCCCACTCTCCTTGGGCTGACCCTGGGCTGCAGGGAACGGGATGGGTGTCGGCTGGTCTGTCCCACACAGCTAGCTGACGAGGCGGTTTCTGGGGCAGGAGTGGAGGCAGCACAGACAGTGAGGATGAAGAAGAGGAGGACGAGGAGGAGGAGGAAGACGAGGAGGGCATTGGCTGTGCAGCCCGTGGAGGGGCCACCCCCATGTCCTACCCCAGCCCTGGCCCTCAGCCTCCAGGTGAATGAATGGGCGGTGTGGTCAGGTGTACACAGGGCTGTCTGACTGCTACCGAGTTCACCCTCTATGCCGCTCCCCCAACTCCATCCCAGGCCCCAGCTGGACAGCCACCTTTGACCCAGTGCCTACAGATGCCCCGACCAGTCCCCGTGTCTCCAGGGAGGAAGAGCTGCACACTGGGCCTCCAGCCCTACAGGGACCCCTCAGTGTATCCCAGGACCTCCCCACCGAGAACCTGGTCAGCCCTCCTGCCCGTGATGCCCTGCAGCTCAGGTGAGAACCAGATGGGACGGGCTGGAATGGCGCTGGTATCCCGAGACCAGGAGGTGGCCATGGGGTCCCAGTCCTCTCATAGGCTCGAGTGCTAACCCTAGCTGCCCCCTTGGGCTGCGTCTCATCTACCAGGTCTCAGGACCCCACACCCCCCTCAGCACCTCAGGAAGCCACAGAAGGCAGCAAAGTCATAGAACCCTCAGGTGAGCCCCTCTTTGCCCTGCCCACCTGTGGCCCTGGGCAGAGAGAGCAGCCTGGCCAGCTCTGAGCTTGCTGGGAGGCTGCAGCTGAGATCTCTCATCCCCCACAGCCCCCTGCCAGGCCTTGGTTAGCATCGGGGACCTTCAGGCCACCTTCCACGGGATCCGTTCTGCCCCCAACTCCTCGGACAGGTGAGCAGCGAGGTGGGGCTTGCTAAGGTGAGGGGCCAGGTATCAGGAGAAGTCTTTTCTCCTCTGCGGTGAGGTGGGCTCTGGGTTCATCTTGTCCCTGAGCTGCTCCAGGTCTCCTTTGCAGGACCCCCAGGCCTAGCCTCATGTTGTGCCCTGGCCCCCTGCACTCTGTAGGCTGGTTCTTCTCTTAGTAGCCTGGGATGCTTGGGGCCCTTGAGCCCCCGGGTTCGGAAAGGCTCGCTGGAGGGTGTGAAGGATTGGGAGGGTGAGAGCATGCAGAAGACCTCTTGGGGCTGTCTCAGCTGGCCTGGAGTGCCTCTTCCACAGGGACAAGAGGCAGGAAGAGGGTTGCTTGTCTTCCTGCCCAGGGCCATGCAGTCCCTCCGCTCGGAGCCAGCTGTGTCCTTGGGAGGCCCCTCCTGGTGGGGCAGGTGGCAGACACACACCCAGTGAGCCGACTTCAGTCTGGGGTGTGAGGGTGTCAGCAGGTGACAGTGGGGGCCACGCTGACAGCCGTACCTTCCTCACCCACAGTGCAACCAGAGACCCCGCTACCTCTGTCCCAGCCTCCGGGGCCCACCAGCGCCCCCAGACCACAGATGGGGAGAAGAGCCCAGAGCCCTTGGGGCTTTCCCAAAGCCAGAGGTGAGCATCAGGGCAGTGGGGCGGGGCAGAGCTGGTGGGGCAGGAAGTGACCTCTGCACATCCCCTCTCTCCCGTGACAGTGCCCAGGCCCTCACGCCTCCTCCGATACCCAATGGCTCTGCCCCGGAAGGGCCTGCATCCCCAGGCTCCCAGTGAGTGTGGCTGCAGCCTGGGGCTGGGTAGGTGGGGCTGGGCCTGCTGGACCCTCACACGACGTCTCCCTCTGTTTCCAGATAGCTGCCTGGTGCGGCAGCGGCGGCCAAATCTTCCGTCCTCCCGTGGATCTCCCAGGGTGGGGGCAGGGCGGGTCCCATGATGGCCCCCGGTGCCCTCATCACCCTGAACCCCCCACATTCTCTCCTCTGGACCCCCAGGAGGCGGGTGCCAGGGAGACAGGCCCAACCCACCCCCATTTGCACTGAGAAGAGAAGTTTTGGAGCATTGCCTCCTAGAATAAAGATAAAGAGAGTCAAATAGAGAGAATGGAGAGAGAGAGAAACGTATATTATATATTATATATAGAGAGAGGGAGGAGAGAGAGGGAGGAGAGCGAGAGAAAGTGAGGACACCGAGCTGGGCTGGTGGCTCCAAAGCACAGCCTTCCCCGTTCCGTCCCAGCGGGGGCTGGTGTTAGGGGTCCTGGGGTTGCCGCCCACGTGCCCAGCTGTCCCATGCTCCAGCGCAGATGGCCACACCCACACCCGGCCTTTCAGCTCAGGTCCACCATGGGGGACGGCCCAGCGCAGGTGGGGGTGCCAGAGGATCCCGAGTGGGGGCCGTGCCTTTGCCCAGACCCTGCACTTTCAACCAGGCCAGTCCGGCTCTGGGGAGCAGGGGCCTCCCCGGCAACACCCCTAGGGGCCTTGAGGGTCTGGGGTCCCAGCCCTGTTGCCAAGTGGCCTTGTCCCCAGCTCCCTCCTCCAGGCTGGTGTGAGTGTGCGTGCGTCCGTGCCGAGCTTCTATTTCATATTGCAAATATAAATAAAGGAAGACAGTTTATGATTCTGCTGGTCAGACCTTACGTTCTGGGATGCGGGGTGGGGAGCCTGTGTTATCCCTGCACCTCAGAGGCTGGGGGTGCTTCTGACCCAGTCTGTCCCAACACTGTGTCCTGCCGGGGGGAGCCCTGTGGCTGCAGAGGCCCCAGGCTGGGCCAGGCGCTGGCTGTGAGGGCTCCTGCCAGGCCTACCCCACCTGTGGTCAGGGCTGTGGGCAGAGAATAGAAACCACCGACAGGTGCTCACATCCCTGCTCCTGCCCTCACTTACCCCCAGTAACCAAGCCCAGCATTGAGGCCGGGCTCTGGCGCCCAGTAGGTCTGAGTCTTTCAGGTGGAAGGTGGAAATGTAGGCTGGGTGTGCAGCGAGTGGCACGGGTGAGCGGCGCAGGGAAACCAGAGCGTGTGGACCGGGCCATGAGGACAACGTCCTCACTTGGGTGGCAGTTGGCTTGGAGGTCACCTGGGGCTCACTGCGCTCACAGGAGAGGGTGCTTATTCCCCGCATTCATGGTGGTCCCTCCTCGTCACCCACTGAAGCAGTGTTTGTGGTGGAGCCCCTGAGGGCTTGGTGGGGTTGAGCAGAATGAGGAAAGGCTTCATGGAGCAGGGAGGGAGATGGCTAGGGCAGCAAGTGAAGGACGGACTCGCCTTCCCATCCCTCCAGGGGTGCTCCTGCCAGCCAGCCCCTCCCCCGCTTTCATGAAGGGGTGGCCGTTGGAATTCTGCACTCCATCTCTTCTGATTGAGCCCAGGACAAGGGGACAGGCATTTGTGGGCCTCACCCCCCCAGGCAGACAGGAGGAGGAAGCCATGTCCCAGCAGGCTAGGGCAGAGGGACCCCCGATGCCAACAGTGCTTTATCAGCGGGTGCCAGGCAAGGCCGTCCCCAGGGTGAGGACAACATCTCTCTGGGCCCTGTTATCAGTCACAGAGTCCACAGGACGCTCCTTGGGTTAACGTGTAACCATGAGCCGTCCCCTTCACCCCCTGAAGCCACTCGCTCCCAGATTAGGTCACTCTTGGGGTATCAGGCCAGCATGGACACTGGCAAAGCGGGGCAGACCCTGAAGACTCACTGCTCAGCCCAGGTGAGAGCCTTCCGAGGTGTGCCTGGGGCTGGGGGACAGGCCCCTGGAATCCCAGCAGTCGGTGGGTCTGGGAGCTGCTGTCCTTGAGTTGGTTGGGACCCTGGGAAGCTGGGTTCTGGCAGCCTGGTTCCTGAATGGGTCCAGCCTGTACAGCTGGGGTCCCAGGTAGGGGTGGGACAGGAGCTACAAGATCTCAGTCCCAAGAACGGGGGCTAGGCTGGGTTTCGGCTCAGCAACTCCCCATTCTCCAAAGCGCCCAGATGTCTACAGGTGGCTGAGCCCCTTCATCCTCTCCTGCTGCGTGTACTTCTGCCTCTGGATTCCCAAGGACCAGCCGTCCTGGATCGCTGCCCTGGTCAAGTGCCTGCCCATCCTCTGCCTGGCCGGATTCCTGTGGGTCGTGTCCCCAGGCGGGGGCTACACCCGGCTCTTCCAAGGAGCCCTCTTGTGCTCGGCAGTGGGGGACGCCTGCCTCATCTGGCCTGAAGCCTTCCTCCCTGGTGAGCGGAAGCTGCCATGATGCCTTCCGGATACCTGTGTGAGGGAGGCCCCAGCACTTGGATGGGAGCCTGGGGCGCAGAGGGCTCCTGTGAGAGCTCCGGTGGTCAAAGGCACGGTGGGGGGCGCAGCCGTGACCGAGGTAGCTCACACTCCAGTGAGGGATGGGGGCAGGCGGTGTTAGGGCAGTAGCTGGGGGTGGCAAGGGCAGTGAGGACCCGCTGGGGGTGCTGCGGTTTGAAGCAGGGTTGCTGAGGAAGGTGTCACTGAGGAAGTCACATTTGGGCAGAGCAGAAGGTGCTGTGTGCCTGTGTGGGGGAAGGGCAAGTGCAAAGGCTCCGGGACAGGGGTGTGCCAGGTGCTTGTGGCCAGGCAGGCCAGGGTGACTGGGCAGAGTGGCTGGTGAGCCGGAGGGCATGGGGCTTTGGAGGCCAAGGGAAGGTGGGGCCTCCTGGCGGTTCTGAGCAGAGCAAGGATGGACACTGCATGTGGGGAGGCCTGCAAGGAGGCTTGGCCAGGGTGGGGCCTGGTGCTTTGGGATGGCCCTTATTTTAGGCCATGAGGGGTAACCTTGGGGCCATTCCCAGGATGGGCCTTCCTCACTGGCACCCCAACCCTCTCCCACCAGGCATGGCCGCCTTCGCCACCACCCACCTTCTCTACGTCTGGGCCTTCGGCTTCTCTCCCCTGCAGCCTGGCCTGCTGCTGCTCATCATCCTGACCTCTGGCCCCTCCCTCAGCCTTGTGCTGCAGCACGTTGAGCCGGATATGGGCCTGCCTGTGGCAGCCTATGGGCTGATCCTGATGGCCATGCTGTGGCGCGGCCTGGCCCGGGGCGGGAGTGCCGGCTGGGGCGGGCTGCTCTTCACACTCTCTGATGGCGTGCTGGCCTGGGACACCTTCGTCCAGCCCCTGCCCCATGCCCGCCTGGTGGTCATGACCACCTACTATGCTGCCCAGCTCCTCATCACACTGTCGGCCCTCAGGAGCCGGATGGCCAAGACCGACTGACTAGAGAGCTTGAAGGGCCGGTATTCAGGCCCTCTCCTCTTGCAAAGACCTGGGCCTCCCAGCCCAGCCCAGCCTGAGAAATACCCTCAGCAGCGAAGCTTCCTCACGCCTGTCTGCAGGCGCCGCCGCCGCCGCCGCTTCCAGCTGAAGACGTTTGAGGACCATTTGCGGAATTCCAAGTCCACTGCTGGGTTCCAGCTGCCTTCTCCAGGTTCTGACTCCAGATCCCTGGCTCCTCAGCCAGGCCCACATGTGGCCCTCCCAGCCACCAGCCCGCCTCCGTGTTCTGTGTCGGCGCCACAGTCTGCCCGCTCCCAGCTCCTGCTCTGAATCGTTTTTCTTATCTTAGTAAAGTGGGTGTGGAACCATAGATGTTGCTGTCACCGGGGGGAGAGGCCTCGGGGGAAGATCATTGTGATTAACCATCGCGGTTAATGACAGCAAACGGTTCTAGGTCACTCTCCATGGACCAGGCCTGGTGCCCAGTGGGACCCTCCCTGGCCCTCTGGTGGGAGTGGATTTGAGGAGATAAAGTGAGGATTGTGCAGAACTGAGCCAAGAGAACTGTTTGGTCTCTGTGTTAGTTTCCTGGGGCTGCCATCACAAATTACCCTGAACCAGATGCTTTGAAACAAGATGAATGGACTCTCCTGCAGTTCTGGAGACCCAGAGTCCAAAATCAGGGTGTTTTCCTGCCCATGCTCCCTCTTAAGGCCCTAGGGAAGAATCCATCCTTGCCCTCTTGGCTTCTGGAGGCTCCCAGGAATCCCTGGCTTCCCTCGGCCTGTGGCTGTGTCTCTCCATCTTCACGTGACTGTCTTCACCTGGCAGCCTCCCTCTGTGTCTGCATCCTTCTAGGGACACAGGTCATTGGATTTAGGGCCCACCGTAAACCCAGGGTGATTCCATCTCAAGATCCTTAAGTATGTCTGCAAAGACCCTGTTTGTAAATAGTGTCACCTGCATAGGTACCTGGGGTTAGGACTTGGACATATCTTTTTAGGGGACACAACCCGCTGCAGTCACATGCAGTATTGGGACAAGGGTAGGAGGCTTGAGAATGAGGAGGGAGGGTGGCAAGGGGGTAGGAATCAAATGGGAAGGAGGAACCCAGCTGTGCTCCTTGTCAAGGCTGTGTGACCTTGGCAAGCTGCTATCCCTCTCTGGTCCTCAGATTCTGTGTCTGAATACTTGACAGGGTCCAAGCTGCTCTCCAAGACCCTATTTGACTTCTGCATCCATGATGTGCTTTTAGTGACTCATAGCAGAGAGGCAACTTCCCCATCCATGGTCAGCATTTAGAGACTCTTATAGCAGTGAGGCGACTTCTCCATCCATGGTCAGCATTTAGAGACTCTTACAGCAGAGAGGCGACTTCTCCATCCATGGTCAGCCTTTAGAGACTCTTACAGCAGAGAGGCGACTTCTCCATCCATGCTCAGCGTTTAGAGACTCTTACAGCAGAGAGGCGACTTCTCCATCCATGGTCAACGTTTAGAGACTCTTACAGCAGAGAGGTGACTTCTCCATCCATGGTCAGCATTTAGAGACTCTTACAGCAGAGAGGCGACTTCTCCATCCGGGACCTGCATTCCGGGACTCTTTGATGTGAGAGTACGGAGGTGGGAAGGGAAGGTGGGGATCCTGGAGGACGGGGACCAGGAAGGAAGGTGAGGACAGGAATCCACAGTTGGAGTGAGGAGAAGTGGAAGCTGAGGGATTTCCCTCAGTAAGAGTCAGGCGTGAGGAGGATCTGAAGGATTGCACTCAGGCTTGAAACCTCCACTTCCTCCTCATCTCCTACCCTCCTCTCCACTCAGACCTGACGAAAGGCGGGGAAAGAGGAAATTCCACAGTAAAGTGCAGCTGGAGGGACGGGGCTCTGGGTGTGCAGATTCTAGGAGCGCATGGGGCCTGCAGACATGAGGGGTTCCTGGGAGTGAGGGAGGAGGGGCTGGGGCCTGGACCCCTGGGTCTAAGGGAGGAGAGGCTGGAGCCTGGACCCCTGGGTCTGAGGGAGGAGGGTCTGGAGCCTGGACTCCTGGGTCTGAGGGAGGAGGGGCCGGGAGCCTGGACCCCTGAGTCTGAGGGAGGAGGGGCCAGGAGCCTGGATCCCTCGGTCTGAGGGAGGAGGGGCTGGAGCCTAGACCCCTGGGTCTGAGGGAGGAGGGGCTGGAGCCTGGACCCCG
>NW_012123598.1:2496584-2501377 GCF_000951035.1 Colobus angolensis palliatus
GGCTGTCCAAAGCGACTCTCTCCTGTCAGCATCCCGTCCCTCCTCCCTGATTCTGGTCCCCGGACGACCTTTCGTCTGACTTTTCAAAGGTCTACTTTCTCACAGTCTGATTCGTGTTTCTCTAAAGCGGAGCTCTCAGAGGTGCTGCGCACATCCCCCTCAGGCTCCTTCCAGCCCTGCCAGGACCCAGACCTGGGGCAAGGGGCAAAACGCCGTCTCCGTCTTCCCTCTCAAGTCAGGGTGGCTGGTGGGGATGAGGTGGGGTGGGACTCAGCAGCCTTCATTCCGATCCTGCAGGTCAGACCACCCCTGGGTCTGATTCCCTGTCTGGTCCCTCCCCAGGCCCTCTGTATGACAGGCCACAGCAGCAGGTTAGTGACCCCATCAGCCTCCATCCTGCACGTCTAGGAAGGGCCGTGGGATTCCCTCTTCTGTTCACCACAGAGCCTTCCCCCCATGTCTCAACCCCCAAGGCAGTCAGAATCCTGAGTGCAGAGGCTCGGACCTCCAGCTCCATCACCCTGAGCTGGGCAGCCCCAAGGGCCCAGACCTGCAGACTTCCATCGACTGGGTCCGGGGGCGGGCATGGCCAGCGGGAACACAAGTACGTCAGACTGCTGGCTAGGGGTGGAGGGGCTTCAGCCTGAGACCCTCTACACCTTCTCTGTGTGGGCCGAGAGGAAAGGAATAGGTAGCCGCAGGGACGTCCTGAGCATGTCCACAGGTCAGAGGGGCCACCTGTCCACTGCCCAGCAACATGTGCGTGTGTGTGCGTGTGCCTGTGTGTGTGTGCACGTGCGTGTGTGTTTGCACATTTGTAAAAAGTGCCAGGCTGTGCACTTCATTCTCATGATTAGAGCCACAAACTTCATCAAATGACTCTTCTTTCCACATTCCCAAACTAGTCCCTGGCCTGGTCACGCAGGCTCAGACCACCAGCTCCCTCACCCTGAGGCCCCCGCAGGCCTAGACCCCAAGACCTGCCCCTACTAGCTCCACTGGGCCAGTGACTCCTCAGACATCAGGGTGCCTGTGGAGGGCCTGACTGCAGGGACCCAGTACCCCAGCATGTGGGCGCAGTAGCATGAGGTCAACAGCCCCAGCCAGATGCTCACAGAGGCCAAGGTGAGAGGGGCGAGAGCACCCCGGGCCTGGGGAGTAGGAGGCGTCAGGAGGCTTCTGGCTTCTGGGCTCCTCTGATAGGGTGCATGCCTCCATAACAACCAGGGCTGTGGGAAGGAGGGGATGCTTCCCTTGGCTCTGGAGGCCCGGGGTCTATGGCGTGTGGTCTGTGAAGCAGGTTCCCTGTGCAGCTTACCGGAGCCCGATGAGACGGAACGCCACACATGTAAAACGTTACGTGAAGTGGGCTTGTTCCTCACAGATGGGCAGCAAGGGACAGGAGAAGGCCAGGGTCCGTTGTGAGCTGATCCCCCAAGGCTTAGGAAAGTGGCCTAGGGAGGATAGGGTCACAATTGTGTGTGTCTCACTTGTATGGCAGTTGAGGGACCCCAAAAAGCACCCAGCCCTGCGTTTTCTACTCCGGGTGAAACCTGAGTCACCAGGCTCAAGCACTGAAGAGCATTCTGTTTCTAGAGTAGGCGGGAATGGAGCCCAGGCTGCCTGGCCGGTCCCTCCATATCTCGAGATGTTGCATTCCCAGCACATTCTACAGTTACTCTTGAGAACTACAAGTAAGAGACAACTGGGTCTGTTTAAGGCCAGAGAACCTTCCTGCAGGAACCCTGACCCCCTTCCCTTCCTTTCCTTGCCTGGTCAGGTCATGGATCTGAGGATACAGGCTTAGACTCCGAGTTCTGTGACACTAAGGTGTATATCCCCGCTGGGCCCAGACCCCCACACCTACACCTACTGGGTCCAGTGGGCAGGGACCACAGTCCCCAGGGGGACCAGAAATGTGGCAGAGAGAGGGGGTCGTGGTGGAGGCCCTGGAATCTGGGGCTTCATAAACCTTCATTGTGTGCGCTGAAAGATGTGGTGGCTCACGCCTGTAATCCCTGCACTTTGGGAGGCCGAGGCGGGCAGATGACCTGAGGTCAGGAGCTCGAGACCAGCCTGGCCAACATGATGAAACCCCATCTCTACTAAAAATACAAAAATTAGCCAGGCATGGTGGCACATGAATTAGCCAGGCATGGTGGCACATGACTGTAATCCCAGCTACTTGAGAGCCTGAGGCAGGAGAATCGCTTGAATTTGGGAGGTGGAGGTTGCAGTGAGCCTAGATCGTACCATTGCACTCTAGCCTGGGTGACAGAGTAAGACTCTGTCTCAAAATAAATAAATAGCCTGGTGTGGTGACTCACACCTGCAATCCCAGCACTTTGGGAGGCCGCGGCGGGCAGATCACCTGAGGTAGGGAGTTTGAGACCAGCCTGACCAACAAGGAGAAACCCCGTCTCTACTAAAAATATATAACTAGCCGGGTGTGGTGGCGCATGCCTGTAGAATTCGCTTGAACCCAGGAGGCGGAGGTGTGGTGAGCCGAGATCACACCATTGCACTCCAGCCTGGGCAATGAGAGCGAAACTCCGTCTGAAAAGTAAATTTTCTGCATCTTAGCAGGTTCTCCTGTCTCCTCTCCCGTTTGTACCCCCCTTCCCCAAGAGTGACCAGTCTCCTGATATTTATCACCATAAATTAGTCTGTCCTGGAACCTTCTCTAAGGGAAATTATACAGTATATAGTTATTTGATTCTGGCTTCACTCAACATTGTGGATCCATGCTGTGTGTTTTTATTTTTATTGGTGTGTAGTATTTATCGTATGAGTGTATTACAACTTATTGTTTCATCCCTCTCTTCATGAACATTTATGTTTCTAGTTTTGGACCACTATGAATAAAGCTACCATGAACATTTCTGTCCATGTCTTTTGGAGCACACAGAAGGTTCTTTCTCTCAGGTGTCTGCCTAGCAGTGGAATTGCTGAGTGGTGATATATGTACCTTTAGCTTTCATAGTTACTGACAAACCATTTCTCAAAGCAGCTTACCAGGTGACCATCCTGCCAGCAATGTGAGGAAGCTTCATTTGCCCCATATACTTGCAAATAGTTGATTGTTCGTCCTTTCCATTTTAGTTCTTCTGCTGCAGTGTTCCGATACTTCCTTGTGGTTTAATTTCCATAATGACTAATGAAGTTGAACACCTTCCCGTTTGTGTGTGTGTGTGTGTGGCCTTTTGGATATTCTTCTTGGTAAAATGTCTCTTCAAGTCCATTGCCCATTAAATGGGTCTTCTGCCTTCCTTAATTTGTAGGAAGCCTTTGAAAATACAAAGGGTACAGCTCTTTTGTCAGATGTTTGTGTCACTAAGTGTCATCATGGCCTAGTTTTAACTCAGGGCTCTGCTAAATTGCGTGGGATCACAGGTATGGAAGGGTTTGCTTTCCAAGAGGACTGCAGAGATTTCCCCCACTCCCTGCTCCAGCCTTCCCTTCTCTCATAGAAACAAATGTAGGGAATTTCTCTGTTCTCCTGTGGAGAACAGGGTTGCTGGAGAACTGAGAAGGGCTGTGCCATGGTTTCTTCTCAGCGCCAAGAGACTGGGTTTTCCCTGAGAATGACAAACTTGTCAGGTGCGCCCCTAACAAACGTGTATTCAGCACCAAGGACAGCGATCCCAGGAGCCGCCAGAGCCTAGAGGCCCAGAAATGGCTGCAAATGGGCGGAACCGTGCTCTCTGTCCACCTCTTCCTCTGTGGTCTGGGGTTGAGCCTTCCTTGCTTTCTGCTGTGGTTTCACCCCTCAGCTTCGACTTTAACAATAGCATAAGATGATCAGTAAATACCTAAAATGGAGACCTGATCAAGGAGGGGAGAGGTGGGGACACGTGTGTGTGAGTTCTGGAAAGCCTTTAGGACAACTTCATCCCTCACCTGGGTACCCTGATGAGCATGGTAGGGAGGAGCCCCATGGTCTGCCGTCCTGCTCTTCCTTATTCCAGGACACTGGCAAAAATGATGTGGTCCAGCATGCCCTGCAGAAGCTGGCCTCTGTTGGATGTTTCTTGCCTGTGAGATGACTAAGAGCTGTGGCTCCTGGTCTTTCTACCTCCTCACTTCTGACCATGAACACAGAAAGATCTGTAGCACCCTTGGATCCTGGAAGGAGAAAAGGCAGGAACTCCACAGTCCTTTCCCCTGAGCTACCAAAGCCTTCTTCCCCTGCCCCAAGTCAGCATCATTTGGGGAATGGAGCTGAGAAAACTTACTCTGGGCGTGGAAGAAGGAATTGCCAAACCCAGTGCTCCCTGGGTTCTGAGCAGTGGGGGTGGGGGTGGGATTGTGCCATAGTTTTGAATTAAGACTTTGAAAGCACTTTGGGGCCAGGTGCGGTGGCTCACGCCTGTAATCCCAGCACTTTGGGAGGCCCAGGCAGGAGGACCACGAGGTCAGGAGATTGAGACCATCCTGGCTAACGTGGTGAAACCTCGTTTCTACTAAAAACACAAAAAATCAAAAAAGTAACCGGGCCTGGTGGAGGGGGCCTGTAGTTCCAGCTACTTGGGAGGCTGAGGCAGGAGAACGGCGCGAACTTGGGAGGCGGAGCTTGCAGTGAGCTGAGATGGCGCCACTGCACTATAGCCTGGGTGATAGAGCGAGACCCCATCTCAAAAAACAAAAAACAAAAACAAACAAACAAAAAAAAACACTTTGGGAGACCAAGGGAGGTCAGGAGTTCCAGACCAGACTGGCCAATATGGCGATACATATCTCTACTGAACCTGGCCAATATATCTCTACTGAAAATACAAAAAGTAGCCGGGCAT
>NW_012123598.1:2502742-2505255 GCF_000951035.1 Colobus angolensis palliatus
CTTTCTTTTTTTGAGACAGAGTCTCACTCTGTCACCAAGGCTGGAGTGCAGTGGCACGATCTCGGCTCACTGCAACCTCTGCCTCCCACGTTCAAGCAATTCTCCTGCCTCAGCCTCCCGAGTAGCTGGGATTACAGGAGCACGCCACCATGCCCAGCTAATTTTTGTATCTTTAGTAGAGACGGGGTTTTCACCATATTGGCCAGGCTGGTCTCGAACTCCTGACCTCAAGTGATCCACCTGCCTCGGCCTCGCCAAAGTGCTGGGATTTCAGGTTTGAGCCACCGCGCCCGGCCCATGGTTATTTACTCAAGACTCAAAAAAGTTATCGATGATCCCATCGGGAGGAAGTATGTTTTCTTCCATGGGCCGCTAAGGACATCCCGCCTTCCCCATCCTCCGCAGTCACTTTTCTGTTGATTTCATCAGCCTGTGTTCCCACCACGAGTGCTGCTCTGGGGTGCAGGACCGCTTTGGCCCTGGGCTGGTAAGATTCGCTAAAGACGTGTGGTGTGTTCTCTCCTGAGTCTGTGCTTTGTGGGGTTGGTGGGGTTTTCCGTCGGGAGCGGCACCAGCCACCCTGGAACCGCACTTCCAGAACCGCGTCAGCACCAAGGACAGCGCCAGGGAGCCTCGGCGGCAGGAACGGAGACCCAGATGTGGCTGAGAAGTGGAAAAGGAAGGACCGTCGTGCCCTGGAGCCTGCGGCCGCCACGCCCTTATTCCAGCCTTAGCCTTCAACCCACTACACAGACGCCCAGTGAGCACTACGTGCCTCACGCAGGACGGAGGGTGGAGAGTGGGAGGCCATGGGTGTCAACGTAGGGCCCCGGGAGGTATTGATTGATAGGCAGTAGCCCCCGGGCAGGTCCTGGCTGGCCCCACCTCTGACCTCGGGACACGGTCCAGGCTGTTCCGATTCACGTCTGTGCATGACATCCCCCTGGATACAAGTGAAAATCGCCACTCCCTGCCTGCCTGGGGTTGGCAGCCCACCCCCAAGAGGCTCCCTGCCCTGGCTCCTCATTTCTGGCCTCGGTGCGAGGATGGAGCTAGGAGAACCCCAGCTCTCTTACTGATGATGAGTCAGGCCCCTGTCACTTCCTGGATCTTTCCATCCTGGCTCCCTGCAAGGCCAGGAAGAGCGAAAACACGGGCTGGATTCAGTGGAAACGAGCAACACAGGACACAGCATGAGGAGCGAGCAAGCTGGAAAACCCGGGTCGGGATTTGGGCTGGTTCACCTGAAATGAGATCAAAGATCTAATCGCGGCCTGGCGTGGTGGCTCATGCCTGTAATCCCAGCACTTTGGGAGGCTGAGGCCGGTGGATCACATGAGGTCAGGAGTTCGAGAACAGCCTAGCCAACATGGCAAAACCCCATCTCTACTAAAAATACAAAAATTAGCCGGGCGTGCTGGAGCATGCCTGTAATCCCAGCTACTCGAGAGGCCAAGGCAGGAGAATCGCTTGAACCCAGGAGGCAGAGGTTGCAGGGAGGCAGAGGTTGCAGTGAGCCAAGATGACGCCACTGCACTCCAGCCTGGGTGACAGAATGAGATTCCATTTCAAAGAAAAAAAAAAAATCTAATCCTGGATGAGAGTCCAGGGAAAGTGAGAGTGGAGTAAGCTTACGTGAAAACGCAGACCAGATCCCCAAGTGTGGACCTGGATAACGTGACACACATAGTCAGATTCAGATTACGTGATATTGCCTGAGGTTTCATCAGCATTCGGTGTGGAGTTAGCCTGATGTCCCCCAAGATGAATAGACTTGTCTCTACCCTGAAGAAGCTTCTTCCACTCTGATAAAAGAAAGGAAAAATAGGCAAAGCCACAGACAATGTGATGAGTATTATAATAAGAGATTTGTTTAGTTTGACTTCAAACATAGGAGGGAATAGCTAACTGTATCTGGGGTCAACCAGAAGTAGAAAGAGAAGTAGGCTCTGGCTGGTGGAGAAAGATTTTACCAGGCAGAGGGAACAGCGTGTGCAAAGGCCCTGAGGTTTGAATCAACCTAGAGCGCTAAGAAAAACATTCCCGGACATCTGGGTAGCTGGAGTAAAGATAGGAGAAGAGGCTGGTGAGGTGAGCAGAGAGCAGATCTGAAAGAACTCCAATCTCAAGGTAAAGACATCATTCATTCATTCATTCATTCAGCAAATCTTACTGAGAAATGAATAAACATCTATAAGTATCCATCCCAGTGAGGATAAATTGCTACCCAGGAGTGAGGGGGAACAGTGTGATGTCTTATGGGTTGATAAGATGACCGAGGTCCCAGACAGTCTAAAGGGAATCAGGCTGTTGGAGTACAGAACACTCTTCATTCAGGCTAACTTCTACAGGCAAAAAGCCTTTTCCAGTTCACTTGCTGAATACCAGGGTCCAGAGGCTGTTGATTTACTGAAGAGACCTTACCCTAAGAAGACCAGCCACCCCCAAAGGTATCACCATTTCTTTTTTCTTTCTTTTCTTTGTTTCTTTTCTTTTTTTAAAATTTTTTTTTT
>NW_012123598.1:2506765-2507631 GCF_000951035.1 Colobus angolensis palliatus
GATTTATCACGACCCTTTCACGTGGACCCCTTAAAGTTGTAAGCCTTTAAAAAGGCCAAGAATTTCTTTTTCAGGGAGCTCGGCTCTTAAGACGCGAGTCTGCCAACACTCCTGGCCAAATAAAGAACCTCTTCTTTCTTTAATCCGGTGTCTGAGGAGTTTTGTCTACGGCTGGTCCTGCTCCATTTCTTGGTTCCCTGACCGGGAAGCGAAGTGATTAAAGGACGGTCGAGGCAGCCTCTTAGGCAGCTTATGCCTGCCCTGTAGAGCATCCCTGCAGGGGACTCTGGCCAGCTTGAGCGACGCGGATCCTGAGAGCGCTCCAGGGTAGGCAATAGCCCCGGTGGAACGCTTCGTCAGAGCAGGGCCCTGCGGAGGATCCACACAGTGGCTGAACACCGGGAAGGAACTGGCACTTTAAGTCTGGACATCTGAAACTTGGTAAGACTGGTCTTTGGAACTCGCCCACTCCATTTGAGTGGAAGCGTGGCCTGATCACCCACGGCGTGCCTGTCCCGGCACTTTGGTTTTTGTTTTTGATTTGACGTGAATGAATTGCTTGATACTTTGACTTTAGTTTTGATTTTGACTTGACTTGAATGACTTGATAAACAGGCGTGCCTTTATTGGCACTTTGGTTTTGGTTCTGATTTTGACTTGGCTTAAATTGCTTGACAAACAGGTGTGCCTTTAACAACACTTGGTTTTAGTTTAGATTTTGATTTAGTGTGAATGAGATGAGTGAGTGACCTTTTACCCTTTCCTTCTTGTGGTGTGAATGTTGTTTTGTCTCGAGAGAAAAATAGGTCAGACACACAGTAAGCCCACCCGCTAGGAACTGTGTTAAAACATTTCAAAAAAAAAAA
>NW_012123598.1:2507681-2510032 GCF_000951035.1 Colobus angolensis palliatus
AAAAAAAAAAAAAAAAAAAGGAAAGTCATCAAATCATCAAAACTTACTCTATTAAAATGCAGGTTACAGAACCTTAAGAAAGGTTTTGCAGGAAATTATAGAGTTAAGTTAACCCCTTAGAAGTTAAGATCTCTGTGTGAATTAGAATTACCTCTTTTGGTGTTGGATGGCCCACCGAAGGAACTATAGACAAGGAACAATTGGCCATGCATTTAAGGTGGTGACAGGGGTCGGAGGACAGCCAGTGTACCTAGATCAAGTTCCTTTATATTGACTCCTGGTTAAATATAATATAGACAAAACCAGCATAAATTTAGCCCTGTTTAACAGCTTATTGCAGAAAAGCCAAAAGTAAAAGTAAGAGCAGCTTCACCAGCAGACACAGAGTTAAAAAAGGCAGTCCCAGAAACAGCAAGAGAAGCCAGTTTTGCAGGAGCCGTCAGAGATAACAGAAATTCTTTCTCCATGTGTCCCAGCCTACTCTGCTTTACCGCTTTACCGAGGCCAACAGCCCCCTCAGAAACAAGATTCAGGAGCTAACACGCCCCAGGTTTCACCTCGAAGGGGAGGATCGGAGTCTTGAGAGACCAAGGAAGGAAGTCAAGATAGTCAAGTGGGCCGTCTCAGATCTGGTCTTGCTCGAGCTATGCAAATACGTCTCAGGGAGATGCGAGGACCTGTCTATTATAATGACCAGACCCACGTCCACAGGGGCAACAGATTTTCATCTATCAGCCCTTTTCAACCATTGATCTACTAAACTGGAAACACCCTGAACCCACCACCTTGCTCCCGGCAGCTAGAGCCCTGTCGAGCATGACTGTGTAAAGGTGTTGGACTCAAGTTTGTTCTAGCAGACCTGACCTCCAGGACCAGCCTTGGGCATCGGTAGACTGGGAGCCATACGTGGACGGGAACAGCTTCATCAACCCACAAGGAGAGAGATGTGCAGAGTATGCGGTGGTAACCCTGGACACTGCCGTTAAGCTGAGCCCATTGCTTTAATTCGGGCCTTAGAACTCAGTGAAGGTAAGACTGTAAACATTTACACTGACTCTCGGCATGCCTGGTTAACCCTCCAAGTGCATGAAAAATTGTATAAAAGAAAAGAGCCTGTTAAGCTCTAGGAAGAAGGGAAAAAACACCCAGAAAATGCAACTCAGCTTCAGCATTTGCAGCGGTACTGAGAAGCACTTCTGCAGAGGTTAAGAGCTGGTAGAAAAAAGAAAGACTAAGAGTAAGTACAAAGAAGAAAAATCAGCGATGTGAGAAGACATGAACGTGGATGTAAGTGTAAAAAAGAGTCAAGTTAGACAAGGATTCAAGAGCCGGACAAGGCTAGAGAGAGATTAATGTGCGAGATGCAAAAACAAAGGACACTAGAAGGGTAAATGTTCACAAGGCAATAAAGAAAATGGCCAAGGTCGCAAGACAAACAGGCCATTGGTCAAGGGCTGCCTCACCTTGGAGGAACCAAATAACTGATCTGATCAGACTGACAGGAGCTGAAGAGTGTAAAGACTAGGGCGGAATATGCACCTTCTCATGAGGCTCCCAGGAGCTCATGGTCACATTAGAAGTTAAAAACAGCAAGATTCTGCCGTATCTGGATCCCAATTTCTCGCTGAAGGCTAAGCCACTAAATAGAGTTACAAATATGGGGAGAAGAATCCCTCCTCTAAGAAACTTAAACAGGAAAAAGAGCCAGACCTTGTGAAAACTTGTTTATAGACTTTCCAGAAGTGCCCTGTGCTGGAGGCTATCGGTACATGCTAGTGCTTGTTTGCTCATTTAAGATAAAATCAGGTTTCTGCCTACGGTCCTCCTCCGAGTCAGGTGCACCCCCGCCAAACAAACTAGGCCTTTGCCCTATGAGATTTTGTTCAGTCAGCCATCCCCAAATCATAAGTTAAATTAAAGGTGACCTCCAGAAACTAAAGAAATTAACCTTAACAAAAGCAAATGCAGGCTTTAAAAACAGCCATACAACGTGTTCATAATTAAATAAATGACAATAAAAAACCTCTTCCTTCTTTTTTTTTTTTTTTTTGAAATGAAAGGCCTCACATATTTATTACTGAACCCAGCCAACCAACACATTCATAATAGATTCAGAGAGGAAAATACGTCTAAGTCTCCAGAGAGTGGTGACATTTTCAGTTTGATATGGTAATGTGATCGTGACCTTCAGACAGCACAAATATGTGTGCCATCTCATGTGCAGTTCCTTACAGACCCAGCTTGGTTCTTCTCCAATGTCTCCTTTTGGAGTTGTACCTTATTTTATTTCCAGTTTTCATCCGAATCCACTGGGGAATGGGACGATTTTGCTTTTGTTTCTTGGCCAGGAA
>NW_012123598.1:2510760-2519518 GCF_000951035.1 Colobus angolensis palliatus
AAAAAAAAAAAAAAAAAAGTGTGTGGCACCTCCCGTCCTCTCTCTCTTTCTTCTGCTTTCGACACGTTATATACCTGCTCCCTCTTCACCTTCTGCTATGAGTGGAAAAACTTCCTGAGGCTTCCCCAGAAGCTGAGCAGATGCCAGCACCATGCTTCCTGCACAGCCTGCGGAACTGAACCGCGGGCCAATTAAATCTCTTTTCTTTATAAATTACCCCATCTCAGGTATTTCTTTTTTTTATTATTATTATACTTTAACTTCTAGGGTACATGTGCACAACGTGCAGGTTTGTTACATATGTATACATGTTGGTGTGCTGCACCCATTAACTCGTCATTTACATTAGGTAAACCTCCTAATGCTATCCCTCCCCGCTCAGTTATTTCTTTATAGCAATGAAAGACTGGCCTAATGTAGATGGGGCGACTTCCAGGGGCTTCCATTTCTTCTTTCCAACATCAAAGCTTTCACATTACAGATCAGGGAAGCCAAAGCGTTGTGTCTGCCCTTTTATGAGTAGGTCGATTTCAACTTCACTCTCAAGGCCTGAGGAAGGAACCACACGGGGTCTTTAGAGCCCCCTTGACCCACTGTGTGATGGTCTTTAGGTAAATCCTCCATTCGTTACCTGACACCCCCAAGCACACCAGTCAGACCAGGATTCATAGCGACCTCCCTACAAATTAGGACTGAGTCAGAGTCAGAGTCCAGTAATGTTTTCTCTTTCTCCAATCCCCAGCGACCATGGACATTGCCCTTTAGAAAAAACTGGGAGAAAGGTTTACAGTGTATACTTTGACTATTATCAGTGAGTCTTCCCTGAGGGAAAAGCATCCCCTACATGGAAGGGATTCCAAGACCGAGAACTGGCCCAGGACCGGTAACAGGTGCGAGGCTTTATGGGCGGACGTGCTGGTGCCTCACCCAGATCTCCTTTGCAGGCACCGAACACTCATTCCTAAGCAGTGTGTTGGCTGCTTGCAGATGCCACGTTCTCAAGAGACTTGGTCTTGGCTGGGTGCAGTGGCTCACACCTGTAATCCCAGTACTTTGAGACACCGAGGCAGGTGGATCACATGGAGTCAGGAGTTCGAGACCAGCCTGGCCAACATGGTGAAACCCTGTCTCTACTAAAAATACAAAAACTGGCCAGGCGCGGTGGCTCACGCCTGTAATCCCAGCACTTTGGGAGGCTAAGGCGGGCAGATCATGAGGTCAGGAGATCGAGACCATCCTGGCTAACACGGTGAAACCCCGTGTTTGTATCTACTAAAGATACAAAAAATTACCCAATCGTGGTGGCGGGCACCTGTAATCCCAGTTACTTGGGAGGCTGAGGCAGGAGAAAGGCATGAACCTGGGAGGTGGAGATTGCAGTGAGCCAAGATGGTGCCACTGCACTTCAGCCTGGGTGACAGAATGAGAGCAAGACTTCATCTCAAAAAAAAAAAAAAAATAGAGACTTGCTCTTGCTCTTGACCTGAGAGGAATGTGTTTTACTAGCTAGGAAAGTCATGAAACTCTCGTCCCAGGAGAAGCCCATAGACAAAGATTAGAGGTTAAAAGTTCAGATCCTGTCTCTGTGATGGGATCCCTCTGAAGTGATAGCCTCCCTTGGCTCCTTCCTCTGCCCCATACTGCTTTCATCACTCTCTTTCTTCTGAAAGCAAACCCTCAAACAGTTCATGAGTGTCTGAACCCTTGCCTCAGGCTCTGCTTCTGGGAAACCTGAGCCAAGGCCCGGTGCTGCCCCACTGTGGTGACTCTGGTGCCTGCTCACCAGACCTAGAGATGGTATCATATACACCAAGTAACCCTGTCTTGGTGCTTCTTATCACACTGGTAAGAGGAACTGAAAAGAACTCAGGTGGTGAGGGTCGTGCTAACAGGGTCTCTCCTTAGTAGCCCCTTGGGAATTTCTGCTCTTCAGGGGAAAAGAGGAGCACGGCTGAGTCTCTCCTGAGGTTGCTGCTAAGATGTTGGCTGGGGCTGCGTTCTTCTGAAGACTGGACTGGGAGTTGGAGGGCCCACATCTAAGGTCCTACATGTTTTGTTTTTAGTGTGCCTTCCCCATACACAGGCAGCTGCTCCATGAGGACTTTGGAAGCTGGGAAACGTGGGCCATTTTGTGGAGTGGTTGATTTTTTTATTGTTGCTTTTTGTTTTTTGAGATGGAGTATCCCTCTGTCACCCAGGCTAGAGTGCAGTGGCGTGATCTCGGCTCACTGCAGCCTCCGCCTCCCAGGTTCAAGTGATTCTCCTGCCTCGGTCTCCTGAGTAGCTGTGATTACAGGTGTGCACCATCACGCCCAGCTAATTTTTGTATTTTTCAGTAGAGATGGCCACCATATTGGCCAGGCTGGTCTTGAACTCCTGACCTCAGGTGATCCGCCCACCTCGGTCTTCCAAAGTGCTGGGATTACAGGCGTGAGGCACCATGCCTGGCCAAGGAGTTGGGTTTTGAAGAGAAGACAAGTCGAGTGTGGTAGGATGGTGAGTGTGGAGTCAACATAAGTAATGTTTTTTTTTTCAGACAGGGAGGGTGAGCATGTTTATAAGTTGGAGATCTAGATGGGAGGGAAGAGAGAAAGAAAGAGGGAAGAGAGAGAGAGTGAGTGGGGGAGAGGGAAAGGGAGGGAGGGAGAGAGAAAGAGAGAGAGAGAGATCAAAAAGTTTAGGGAGACAGCTGGGTGTGGTGGCTCATGCCTGTAATCCCAGGACTTTGGGAGGCCAAGGTGGGAGGATCACTTGAGCCTAGGAGTTGGAGACCAGTCTGGGCAACATAACAAGACCCTGTCTCTATTTAAAAGAGAAATTTAAGATATAAGAGAGAAACAGAGAAAGTTTAGAACAGAAACCCAAGTGACTGGCAGGAATGACATCCGGTGCCTACTGAAAGGAAACTTCTCGCAACCAGACCCTTCTGTATACAGATGGGGAAACCAAGGCTCTCAGAGACAGAGAAACTGACTTCCCAAGAGCAGTGGTGTGAGAACTTATTTATTTATTTTGTTTATTTTGAGACAGAGTCTTCCTCTGTCCCCCAGGCTGGAGTGCAGTGATGCAAACACAGCTCACTGCAGCCTCCACCTCTTGGGCTCAACTGATCCCCCCTCCTCAGCCTCCTGAGGAGCTGAGACCACAGGCATGCACCACCATGCCTGGTAATTTACTTTTACTTTTTATAGAGACAGGATCTCCCTATGTTGCCCAGGCTGGTCTTGAACTCCTGGGCTCAAGGGATCCTCTCGCCTCAGCCTCCCAAATTGCTGGAATTACAGACATGAGTAACCATGCCCAGCTGTTTTGTTTTCTGAGACAGGGACTCACTCTGTCACCCAGGCTGGAGTTCAGTGGCACAATCACAGCTTACTGCAGTTTTGACCTCCCAGGCTCAGGTGATCCTCCCACCTCAGCTTCCCGGGTAGCCGGGACTACAGGCGTGCACCATGCCTGGGTAATTTTTTCTCTTTTTGTTTTTCTTTGCAAAAGGTGGGGTTTTGCTATATCGCCTGGGCTGGTCTCAAACTCCTGGGCTCAAGTGATCTTCCCACTTCAGCCTCCTGAGTAGCTGGGCACACACCAACATGCCCGGCTGGGGTTTGCATTCTTAACTTCCAGACTACATGTGAGATTAAGGCAGTCCACCTGTGCACATAATTAATAAGTCAACGAAAACACCTTGAAAAGCCCTGGGTGTCAGTCTCCTTCTGAGCACAGGTGGCCTAGGAATGAACTAAAAATAAAAGTGACTAAGATTCATCAAATGTTTAAAATGGGCCAGGCATTGTTCCAAGAGTTTCCACGTAGTAACTCATCTATTTATCTTAGCATATTTACAAGGGTGCCCATTCTTTAGAGATGAGGAATCTGAGTCACTGAGGACTTAAGTCATTTGCCCAGGGTCACAGATGGACATGCAAATTAGAGAGTCTGTGGTGTGGAAGACAGCGCGGGGTCCTGACTGGGCTAGAAAGGCCCCGGGCCCAGTATGGGTCATTTCCAAACTGAATCCTAATGGAGGAGTAGGTAGGAGACTGTTGGGAGGAAAGTAGGCAGGCGCACCTGGTGGGGGAGACAGTCTAGGCAAAGGCCAGGAGGTGGAAGCCCGCTGGGCTCAATTTGTGAGAGCTGCAGGGGCTTGTGGGAGACGGAGAAGGGAAAGGTGTCAGAGCCTGAACGGGAGAGCATGCTCCAGGGACGAGGGGCGTGAGGTCTAAGCCCCAGGCTGCTCTCGATGTGTGATCACCCAGCAAGGAGGCAAGGGAGTCAGCTGGCCTTTCTCTCAACAACCCCCGCTCTCATCCTCTGCCCCAGAACCCACGTCCGTGCAGCAGTGGGACGCAGCACCCAGTACCTCGCATGCAGAGGGAGATTTCAGGGGACAAAGTGGAGTGGCCTGGGGGCTGATGATTCTACGTGGGGCTGGAGAAAGGATCGGAGGCATCTCCAGTGTCAGAGCTAGAGGCAGCGGCGAGGGAGGAAGGTGAGGGCCAGCGGGGCAGGGCTGGAAGCTGGGTTCCACTTCCTCCTCCTCCCCTTCCCGCCCTGGCCTCTGGCTTCACCAATGATCTCGGAAAGGGGAAATTCTTGAGTGTAAAGTCCAGCAGGTGGACGGACCAGGCCTGGGACTCCTGGGTCCCCGGCAGTATCTGGAGGCATGGCTGGGGCTGGCGGGGGCCTCGGGGTCTGGGGGAACCTGGTGCTGCTGGTAAGTGCTCCCCACCCAGAGCAGACTCCCAAGGCAGGGACTCCCAGGTCTGAGGGAGAAGGAGCTGGGTCCCTGCACCTCGATCTTGAGGAAGTGGGTGCTAAGGATCCCCTGGAGAAGAGGGCTTCAGGCTTGGCAGAAACTGTAGGAGAGTCTTACACCTGGGCTCTTAGAGACTGCCACGTCTGCTGCGGGGACACCGGCTTCACCCAGGTTCTTTGTCTGCTGCAGGGACACCAGCTTCACCAGGGCTCCTAGATACTGCCATGTCTGCTGCGGGGACACTGGCTTCACCTGGGCTCTTAAACACTGTTGTATCTGCCGCGGGGGACACTGGCTTCACTGGGGTTCTCTGACACTGCTGTGTCTGCTGCAGGGGACATTGGCTTCAGGCGACACACAGCCGTCCTCACAATGACTGATGGACAGGGAGCAGCCCCTCCTCCCTCAGACTAGGAGTCCAGACCCCCAGCCCCTCCTCCCTCAGACTAGGAGTCCAGGCCCCCAGCCCCTCCTCCCTCAGACCCAGGAGTCCAGGCCCCCAGCCCGTCCTCCCTCAGACCCAGGAGTCCAGGCCCCCAGCCCCTCCTCCCTCAGACCCAGGAGTCCAGACCCTTAGCTCTTCTTCCCTCAGACCCAGGAGTCCAGATCCCCAACCTTTCCTCCCTCAGACCCAGGAGTCCAGGCCCCCAACCTCTCCTCCCTCAAACCAGGGGTCCAGATCCCAGCCCCTCCACCCTCAGACCCAGGCCCTCCACCCTCAGGCCAAGGTTCTTGGTCCCCAACCTTGGTTTTTTTCCTCTCTTCCCAGTCTGTTCATTGCTCTCTGCCCTCGGTTTTCCAAGGCCATATATTTCGGGAAATGAAATCATTAATTTTATCTCTCGGCCTTCTTGGGTGGAGCCAACCCCAGCCCCCGACTCCGCCCCTGCCATGCTCCCCCTTCTCGACCCAGGAAAGACGGTTTGGGTGACCTTCGTGACAGCCAGCCTAGCGCAGGCCCCATGCAAGGGTGACTCCACGCGTGCAAGGGTGACTCATGGGGCAGGGGACCAGCCGCTCCTCCCAGCCCCACGGCCTCACTGGGCGGAGGAGTGGTTGAGAGGCTGACTCCGTTTTCTCTGGGTTCCCTCCAGGTCCTGTGCAGCTGGACAGGGACCAGGGCGGCCGGTGAGTGACCCCTGCCTGAACTCACTGCCCACTCGAAGAAGTGGGACCGCAACTGCCATGAGCCTCTGGGGGGTCCGCGTGGGGCCCAGTGGTCCATGGTAGCGCTTGTGAGCGCTGTTGTTTCTGGAATTGGGGCACGAGCTCAAGGGGTTGGGAGGGATGGTGCGGACCTGGTTCCCTTTTCACCGGACCCTCCTTCCCAATTCTCAGTCCCCAACCCAGTGAGAAACCTGACAGTGGAGGCTCAGACCACCAGCTCCATCTCCCTGAGCTGGGAGGTCCCCGATGGCCCAGACCCACAGAACTCCACCTACGGGGTTCAGTGTACTGGAGACGGTGACAGAACAGAGCCACGAACCACAGCAGACACCAACGTCACCGTGGATGGACTTGAACCCGGGTCATTGTATATGTGTTCTGTGTGGGTGGAGAAAGACGGAGTAAACAGCTCTGTGGAGACTGTCACTACTGCCACAGGTAGGAGGCAGTCACTGTTTTATTTTTGTTCCTTTTGTAAGGACAGTGGTAGGGGGTAGTTGAAAGCTGACAAAATGTGACAGGTTCTTTAGTCCAGTCGAAACACAGTGGAAGCCACACATGAGAATTTCAGTTTTCTATCAGCCACGTAAAAATAAGTAAAAAGAAACTGGTCAGCCTGTCTCTCCAAAAAAATTAAAACCTCAGCGGAGTGTGGTGGCGTGTTCCTGTGGTTCCATCTCCGTGGGAGGCTGAGGTGAGAGGATCGCTTGAGCCCGGGAGGCAGACGTTGCAGTGAGCTCTGATTGGACCACTGCACTCCAGCCTGGGCAACAGAGAGAAATCCTGTCTCAAAAACAAAAACAAACAACAAAAACAAAAAAAAACAAAAAAAAAGAAAGAAAAAGAAAGAAACAAATAAACTAAATTACTATGAGACACTTTATGTAGTCCATCAGATACTTTTTTTTTTTTTTTGAGAGAGAGTCTCGCTCTGTCACCCAGGTTGGAGTGCAGTGGCATGATCTTGACTCACTGCAACCTCCGCCTCCCAGGTTCAAGTGATTCTCCTGCCTCAGCCTCCCAAGTAGCCGGGATTACAGGTACGTGTCACCATGCCTGGCTGACTTTTGTATTTTTACTTGAGATGGAGTTTTGCCATGTTGGCCAGGCTGGTCTCAAACTTCTGACCTCAGGTGATCCACCTGCCTCGGCCTCCCAAAGCGTGGGGATTACAGGTGTCAGTCACCACACCCAGCAGTTACAAAATATTATCACTTTGACATGTACTCAATATGAAAAGGATCATTAAATATATACACTGAATATACCCACAAAAATAAAAAATATATTAAAAGGATCAATGAGATAGTTGACATTCTTAATTTCACACCAGCTCTTCAAAAGCCGGTGTGGATCTCACACTAATGGCTCATCTCATTTCACAAAAGTCACGTCACGAGTGCTCCACACTCACATGGAACTCGTGGCTGCCACACTGGACAGTGCAGAGCTGGGCCTCCCGGCCTCCACCTGCTGGTGGAGCACAATAGACACCAGCATCACCGTGGATGGACTTGAACCCGGGTCTTTGTACGTGTTTTCCGTGTGGGTGGGGAAGAATGGAATCAACAGCTCCCAGGAGACTGGAAATGCCACCACAGGTGAGAGGCAGTCACCATTTGTTTGATCTCTTATTTGTTTAAGGGATGGTAGGCAGGAGAATGTGGCTGATTGTCTGGTCCATAGTCCCTCTGGGCCACATTGAGCCAGGTACCCATGTCCACATCCTGGGGCAGTCTCAGCTCAGGAGATGAAGAAGGAATGAATGTCCATGGTACCTCCAGCTGCGAAGCTGGGGCCGGTCTGTGTCTAGAACTCTCTAGAATGTGGACCATAATGCCCAGGAGCATCTTCCTGCACTGACAGGAATGTGTAGGGGCCAAGGCATGTTATCTGAGCTTTCAGGGAATGAGATACTGTGAGTGGGGACACTCTGACCCTCTGACTCTTCTTCTAGTTCCCAACTGTGTCCCATATTGAGGATGGAAACTCAGATCGTCAGCTCCATGACCCTGATGTGGACAGCTCCCTGTGTCTACACCTCTGTTGTCCAATATGGTAGCCACTAGCCACATGCAGCTATTAGATTTAAACTCATTAAAGTTGCATGAAACTGCAAATTCAATTTCATGTTTCATATGTTTGAAAGCCCTGTTGAACGGCTTCCATTTCCTTCTCTCTTCTCCTACCATACTTGAAGGTGGGAGAGCATTTTCGTCATTGAGGAAGCTCAGTTGGAAAGCGCTGACTCAAGTCCTTGCTACTCAAAATGTGGTCCGTGTGTAGGTGGCATCCATGTCTCTGAGATCTGATTGGAAATATATTGGCAAGTGACATTGATTGGAAAAAAAAAAGGGTCGGGGGGAAGTGCTGACTCTCAGCTCCATCCTAGCCCTGCTGAGTGAGAACCTGCCTTTCACAAGGTCCCCTGTGAGATGTACACACAGCAAAGAATGAGAAGCACTGGTCCAGACCACACAGCCTGCATCTACTGGCACCAGCTGTTGAGGGAGAACTAGGAAGTCTGATGATCAAAAATGCCCACTCGGCCGGGCACGTTGCCTCATGCCTGTAGTCCCAGCACTTTGGGAGGCCGAGGTGGGAGGATCACTTGAGGACCAGAGTTCGAGAACAGCCTGGCCAACATGGTGAAAAGATATAAAAATTAGCCGGGTGTGGTGGTGCACACCTGTAGTCCCACCTACTCGGGAGGCTAAAGCAGGAGGATTGCTTGAACCTGGGCAGCGGAGGTTGTGATGAGCTGAGATCGTGCCATTGCACTATGGCCTGGATGACAGACCGAGACTCTGTCTCGAAAAAACAAACAAACAAAAA
>NW_012123598.1:2526044-2528726 GCF_000951035.1 Colobus angolensis palliatus
GGAAGAATGGAATCAACAGCTCCCAGGAGACTGGAAATGCCACCACAGGTGAGAGGCAGTCACCATTTGTTTGATCTCTTATTTGTTTAAGGGACAGTAGGCAGGAGAACGTGGCTGACTGACTACTCTATAGTCCGTCTGGGCCACATTGAGCCAGGTACCTATGTCCACATCCTGGGGCAGTCTCAGCTCAGGAGATGAAGAAGGAATGAATGTCCATGGTACCCCCAGCTGCGAAGCTGGGGCCGGTCTGTGTCTAGAACTCTCTAGAATGTGGACCATAATGTCCAGGAGCATCTTCCTGCACTGACAGGAATGTGTAGGGGCCAAGGCATGTTATCTGAGCTTTCAAGGAATGAGATACTGTGAGTGGGGACACTCTGACCCTCTGACTCTTCTTCTAGTTCCCAACTGTGTCCCATATTGAGGATGGAAACTCAGATCATCAGCTCCATGACCCTGATGTGGACAGCTCCCTGTGTCTACACCTCCACTGTCCCATATGGTAGCCACTAGCCACATGTGGCTATTAAATTTAAACTCATTAAAGTTGCATGAAACTGCAAATTCAGTTTCACATTTCATGTGCTCAAAAGGCCTGTTGAGGGGCTCCCAGTCCCTACTTCATCCTCCACTGTGCTAATGCCTACAATATTGGAAAGTCAGAGGCCATCTTCACCACCACAGAAAGCTCCTTTGATTCTCTCTTATTTTTTTCTTTTGTTTTTTAGAATCAGAGTCTTGCTTTGTCACCCAGGCTGGAGTGCAGTGGCAGGATCATAGCTCACTGCAGCCTGAAATTCCTGGGCTGAAGCCATCTGCCCACCTCAGCCTCCCAAGTAGCAGGGACTATAGACGTGGGCCACCGCGCCTGACTAATTTATTTTTTTTAGAGATGAGCTCTTGCTATGTGATCCAGGCTGGTCTCTAACTCCTGGCCTCAAGCAGTCTCCCAACCTCTGTCCCCCAATTGCTGAGATTCCAGGCGTGAGCAGTTGTGCTGGGCCATGGGGCCTCTCTTAGGCAGTGACTCCAGGCATAATGGCTTCACCTTTATGATGTAATCTCCTTGTAAGGGCCCTACCTCTTAATGCTATTCCATTGGAGATTAGGTTTCAGTATATGAATTTGTGGAAGGGGACACACATATGGAGGCTATCGTACTACTCAAATTATGACCCACGTGTGAGCTGCATCAGTGTTCCAGGGAGCTGACTAGAAATGAGTATCTCAGCTCCACCCCAGACCTACTGCTCAGAACCCGCATTTAACGAGATGCCCCGTGAGATGTGCACACATTAAAGTTTTTTCTTTTTTTCTTTTCTTTTCTGTTTTTCTTTTCTTTTCTTTTTTTTTTTTTGAGATAGAGTCTTGCTCTGTTGCCCAGGCTGGAGTGCAGTGGTGCAATCTCAGCTCACTGCAACCTCTGCCTCCTGGGTTCAAGCGATTCTCATGCCTCAGCTTCCCGAGTAGCTGGAATTACAGGCACATGCCACACCATGCCTGGCTAACTTTTGTATTTTTAGGAAGGACAGTTTTTTTTTTTTTTTTTTTTTTTTTTTTTGAGATGAAGTCTCACTCTTGTCCCCCAGGTTGGAGTGCAATGGTGCGATCTCGGCTCACTGCAATCTCTGCCTCCTGGGTTCAAGCGATTCTCCTGCCTCAGCCTCCCGAGTCGCTGGGATTACAGGCACCTGCCACCACGCCTGGCTAATTTTTGTATTTTTAGTAGAGAAGGGGTTTCACCATGTTGACCAGGTTGGTCTCGAACTCCCGACCTCAGGTGATCCACCTGCCTCGGCCTCCCAAAGTGCTGGGATTACAGGCATGAGCCACTGCGCCCGGCCGAGACAGCGTTTCTACTAAACCCCGTTGACCATGTTGCCCGGCCTGGTCTTGAACTCCTGACCTCAGGTGATCCGCTTGCCTCAGCCTCCCAAAGTGCTGGGATCACAGGCGCGAGCCACTGCGCCCGACACATTAAAGTCTGAGAAACACGGTCTAGAACATACACCCTCTGTCTGCTGGCACCAGCAGTTGAACAAGAGCTAAGATCATGGAGGGCAGTGAGGGGCCCACTCCTGCCCCGTTTTGTTCTGTATCTCTGCCCACATAGGATCTTCTTCCTAATTTCTCAGCCCCCAACCCAGTGAGAAACCTCCATATGGAGACTCAGACCAACAGCTCCATCGCCCTGAGCTGGGAAGTCCCCGATGGCCCAGACCTTCAGGACTACACCTACTGGGTAGAGTACACTGGAGACGGTGGTGGAACTGAGACCCGAAACACAGCAAATGCCAATGTGACAGCTGAGGGACTCGAACCCGGAACCTTGTACACATTCTCTGTATGGGCAGAAAAAAATGGAGCACGTGGCTCCAGGCAGAATCTCAGCATCTCCACGGGTAGGAACCCTCAGTGCCCTCTCCCTGTTTTGGTGAGAGGTTCAGAACCGGCAGCAGCCATGTGGCACTCCCTCAGTTCTGGGTTCTGGCTCTGTAGTCCGTGGGCTCTTCAGCCTCTCTGAGCTCAGACATCCCCCTCTCCAAGTTCACAGGTAGATGTAATCACAGCTAGGGGCTGGCTCTGCCCTGAAGAAGAAGACAGCTCGTGCAGACGTCTCCTGCCGCTGAGCGTGGGGCTTCGGGGGCATAGGCCTTTTCTTTCTTCCCCTTCCCCTTC
>NW_012123598.1:2529435-2539522 GCF_000951035.1 Colobus angolensis palliatus
CTGTGCCCAGCTAATTTGTTTTAATTTTCAGTAGAGCTAGAGTCTCACTATGTTGCTCAGGCTGGTCTCAAATTCCCAGGCTCAGGCAGTTCTCCAGGTTTAGCTTCCCAAAGTGCTGAGATTACAGGCCTGAGCCACCGTGCCCTGCCAGGAGGTGTTTCTTAATGAGCTGGGCTGCACAAGGACAGGGCATATCACTGTGTTCTGGACTCTTGGGGACTAGGGGACGTGGAAATCCTGACTCTGCTCCCTCTCCCAGTCCCCAACGCAGTGAGAAGCCTCAGCCAGAAGGACGGGACCAACAGCTCTATTACGTTGCGCTGGACAGCTCCCCAGGGCCCAGGCCAGTCTTCCTACACCTACTGGGTCTCATGGATTGGGGAGGGCATGACTGACCCCAGGACCCAAAACACCTCAGGTACTGAAATCATCCTAAAGGAACTGGAAGCTGGCCGCCTGTACCACCTCACTGTCTGGGCCGAGAGGAATGAGGTCAGAGGCTATAACAGCACCCTTACTGCAGCCACTGGTGAGACACGGTCGGTTCTGAATACAACGCTATTAGGATGGGGGAAGGGAAAATATGAAGGGACTTTGGGAGCTCCTTGGGAGACGAAGAGTACCCATGGGTCCCTCCAGCCTCACCGGCTGAAGCTTAAACCTATAGGCCCCGTTCCTAGCGGGTGTCATCTCTTAGCAGACAGGGCTTTCCAAACTGTGGGACCTGTTTTTTCTCCCTTTGGGAAATGGGCTCTTTGGGGTCAGGGAGAGCCCTCAGTTGTCCAGAACCATCTCTCGGGAGCTGACAGTCACCAGCTGGACAGTAGCCAACAGCTGGTCCCAGGGAATTAGATGAACCAAGAGGGCCCCATCTCTCAGCCTGGGCACAGTGGGTCCCACTCATGAGAAAAATCAAAATCACTCTGGAGACTAGGTTCATTCTTTTTGGTTTTTTTTTTTTTTTTGAGACATGGTCTTGCTCTGTTGCCCAGGCTGGAGTGCAGGGTTGTGATCATGGTTCACTGCAGCCTCAACCTCCTGGGCTCAAGTGATCCTCCCATCTCAACCTCCTGAGTAGCTGAGACCACAAGCGTGAGCCACCATGCCCAGCTCATTTATAACATTATTTTTTGTAGAGACAGGGTCTCACTATGTTGCCCAAGCTGGTCTCGAACTCTTGGGCTCAAGTGATCCTCCTGCCTTGGCCTCCCTAGGCACTGAGATTATAGGAGTGAGCCACCATGCCTAGCCTGAACCTGGAACTCTTCAATCCTTGGTCATTTGGGCTAAAAAGATGAAATTTGTCAGCTCCCTCTAGAAACGTGGTGTGTCTAGAGTGAGAAGGCACCCTACCTGGGGTTCCTGTGGGAAAGATAATACAGAGATCAGATCTCAAGGGCCATGAGAGGTGGTGGACTACAAATCCCATCACACCATGGAGCCATGACTTCATAAGCTGCAGCGATACAGAGAGTCCGTGGCCTCATGGGAGTTGTAGTTTCAGTGGGTGAGATTGGTGTGCATTTGGGAAGAACAAAAAGATGACAGGGTGGGACCCAGGGCTGTAGCCAGGGCGTGGAGAGGGCTAGGAGATTCTGGTCCCCACAATCTTTGGGTGTCTAGGCTCTTTCTTGTGGTTCAGCCTCCTTAGTCACTGGAGCCATTGATAATGGGTATCTCAGCTTTGCTGGGAGGGAGAGGCAGGCAGGCTAGGGTAGGAGGGTCTTCGAGGATACCCGCTTAGGCCTCTGTTCTCACTTCTCAGCTCCCAATGAGGTAACAGATCTCCAGAATAAAACCCAGACTAAGAACTCAGTCACGCTGTGGTGGAAGGCCCCTGGAGACCCCCACTTTCAGCTGTACGTATACCGGGTCCAGTGGGCCAGCGAGGGACATCCCCAGAAAGGGCAATATCCCCGAGCGAATTGGGCCAACCAGACCAGTAGGACCAATGAGACACAGTACAAGGTGGAGGCCCTGGAACCCGGGACTCTGTACAACTTCACCGTGTGGGCAGAGAGGAATGACGTAGCCAGTTCCATGCAGAGCCTCCGTGCGTCCACATGTGAGACTCCCCTTCCTGCCTTCACGTGGTGAACTGGGCTTAGCTCAGGCCTTGAGGGCTGAGAGATGAATGGAATACAAATCCCATCACGCCACGGGCCATGACTTCATGAGCTGCAGTGATGGAGGAGCCCAAGGCCTCATGGGAGTTGTAGTTTGAAGGGACTTAATTTGTGTCCATTTGGGGAGGACAGAAAAGGAGGGAAGATGAGGTAATTTGGATTTGGGGAGGAAGGGATGGGCTTATCTCAGAAAACTGGCCTGAGTAGTGGGGGTGGGGGTGGAGGGGGTGGAAAACCACCTTGGATGGCGCTGCTGACCTCTTGCTTCCTTCACCCAGACCCAGACGCAGTCACCATCACTTCCTGCGTCAGCACCTCAGGGGGCTATGGAGTCATCTTGACCTGGTCCTGCCCCCAGGGAGGCTACGAGACCTTTGAGTTGGAGGTGGGAGGACAGCGGGGCTCCCAGGACAGATCTTCATGTGGGAAGGGTGTGTCTGTGTCAGGTCTTGGGCCGGCTCAGTCCTACCCAGCCACCATCACGACCATCTGGGATGGAATGAGGGTTGCGTCTCCCTCTGTGACCTGCCACACTGAGAGTGCAGGTGAGTGGGGCTGTGGGTCAGGCAGCTACGATGAAATTCTCGGTAGACCCCATCAGGCCCCGTTGTGAGGAAATCAATGGGACTCTTTTGTTTTTCATTTCCTTTGAAACATCATTTTTATTTTATATTTCGAGAGGAGTTTTGCACTTGTTGCCCAAGCTGGAGTGCAGTGGTGTGATCTCGGCTCACTGCAACCTCCATCTCCCGGGTTCAAGTGATTCTCCTGCCTCAGCCTCCTGAGTAGCTGGGATTATAGGCGCCTGCTACCACACCCAGCTAATTTTTATGCTTTTAGTAGAGATGGGGTTTTGCCATGTTGGCCAGGCTGGTCTCGAACTCCTGACCTCAAGTAATCCTCCTGCCTCTGCCTCCCAAAGTGTTGGGATTACCGGCGTGAACCACCGCACCTGGTCCATCCATTCATTTTTATCCATTCCCTGATCCAGTTGATGGATCAGTTGAGTAGTTTCCACTTTTGACTGTTACGGGTAATGCCACTAGGAACGTTTGTGGACAGGTTTTGTGTGGACGTATGTTTGTATTTCTCTTGGGTCTATACCTGGTAGTGGTACTGAGGGATCACATGGAAACTATACGTCTAACTGCCCCCCCCCTTTCTTTTCCTAATGTAGGAATAGGAAATATTTATTTCCTAATAGCGAGACTCTGTCTCAAAAAAAGAAAAAGAAAAAAAATCTCCATATAACATTTGACTCCCCCAAAATTTAACTACTAATACCTACTCTTGATTGGAAGCCTTACCAATAACATAAAGAACATATATTTTGTTAGTAATATGTACTGTATACTGTATTCTTTTTGTTTGTTTGTTTGTTTTTGAGACGGAGTCTCACTCTGTCACCCAGGCTGGAGTGCAGTGGCGTGATCTCGGCTCACTGCAAGACCCGCCTCCCGGGTTCACGCCATTCTCCTGCCTCAGCCCCCGAGTAGCTGGGACTACAGGCGCCCGCCACCATGCCTGGCTAATTTCTTTTTGTATTTTTAGTAGAGACAGGGTTTCATCGTGTTAGCCAGGATGGTCTCGATCTCCTGACCTCATGATCTACCTGCCTTGGCCTCCCAGAGTGCTAGGATTACAGGCATGAACCACCCCGCCTGGCTGTACTATATACTGTATTCTTATAATCAAGCAGCTAGAGAAAAAAAGTTCTTAAGAACATCCTAAGGAAGAGAAAATGTATTCACTGTTTATGAAGTGGATCATCATAATGGTCTTCATCCTTGTGGTCTTCGCGTTGAGTAGGCAGAGAAGGAGGAGGAAGGAGGGGGGCTGGTCTTGCTGTCTCAGGGGTAGAGGAAAATCCATGGATAAGTGTGTAAGTATAACTGGACCCACGCAGTTCACACCCGTGATGCTCAAGGGTCAGCTGCAGTTGGACCAGGCTCCTGGGGAAGAGGAAAGGCTGGGCAAGGTTGGAGACAGATGACAAGATAAGACCTGCGTTCTAAGAGTTCCCAATGCCTCCTCCCCACAGGGGTCATTGCTGGAGCCATCGTGGGCATCCTCCTATTTCTCATCCTGGTGGTCCTGCTGTTTTTCTTCCTGAAGAGGAGGTAAGATGCTGCACAGGGCTGACCGCCTGGAGGGTGGGGGCTGGAGAAGAAGGAGGAGGATCCCTGGTTGCAGCCTCACCCCTGAGCCTTTCATCCTAACGTCGTTTTCCCAGGAATAAGAAGAACCAGCAGAAACCGGAACTCAGGGATCTGGTCTTCAGGTGAGTAGAAGGTCTTGGGGGTGCATCAGAAAGAATCTGGTCAAATCAAGGGGTGTTTGCTGGCTGCCGGCTGGGTCAGAGGCCTTTCCTTGAATATTCTGCCTAAAATATTCCCGTGAGGTGTGGCGGCTCACACCTGTAATGCTAACACTTTGGGAGGCTGAGGTGGAAGCATTGCTTGAGGCCAGGAGTTCGAGACCAGCCTGGGCCACCTAGTAAGACCGCCAGAGGGTGGATCAGTGCATCTACCCACAAAGGTCTCAGAAGGGACCCATGCCTCTGCGACTTCTGCGACAGGGACCACAGCCCTTCCATCTTGACTCACTCCCCAAGCAGCCTGGGCCAGTGAATTCAGTTCTGGTCTCAACTCCTGGACTTTCATTCATTCATTCAGCAGAATTCATTCAGCAAATTTCAGCTCTGCACCAGCATGTATCAGGCACTGTTCTAGGTGCAAAACAAACAGCAAATTAAACCAAGATTCCTGCCCGCCAGGGGCTTATATCCTAGTACAGGAGATATCAATGAACAAGATCGCTGAGTGTGGTGGCTCACGCCTATAATCCCAGCACTTTGGGAGGCCAAGGCGGGCAGATCACGAGGTCAGGAGATCGAGACTATCCTGGCTAACACGGTGAAACCCCATTTCTACTAAAAATACAAAAAATTAGCTGGGTGAGGTGGTGGGCACCTGTAGTTCCAGCTATTCGGGAGGCTGAGGAGGAGAATGGCGGGAACCTGGGAGGCAGAGTTTGCAGTGAGCCAAGATCACACCACTGCACTCCAGCCTGGGCGACAGAGCGAGACTCCATCTGAAAAAATAAAAAATAAAAATAAATAAATAAATAAACAAGGTCATTAAAAATATGATATAAACTTTTAGACAGGGCCAGGCATGGTGGCACATACCTGTCATCCCAGCTACTCAGGAGGCTGGGGCAGGAGAATCACTTGAATCCAGGAACAGAAGTTACAGTGAGCCGAGATTGTACCATATATATATAGAATAAACTTGGAGACAAAGCAAGAGGAGGGGATAGGAAGGGTAGAGGAATATTTTGATATTCTTTTTTTTTTTTTTTTTGAGGTGGAGTCTTGCTCTGATGCCCAGGCTGAAGTGCAGTGGCACGATCTTGGCTCACCGCAACCTCCGCCTTCCGGGTTCAAGCAATTCTCCTGCTGCCTCAGCCTCCTGAGTAGCTGGGACCACAGGCATGCACCACCACGCCCGGCTAATTTTTGTATTTTTTAGTAGAGACGGGGTTTCACTATGTTGGTCAGGCTGGTCTCGAACTCCTGACCTTGTGATCCACCCACCTTGGCTTCCCAAAGTGCTGGGATTACACGTGTGAGCCATGGCCCCTGGCCTATTTTGATGTTCTTCTAATGTGAAAATTAGAAGAAATTAGAGAGAAAATCAGAAGAATTATTTTATTTTATTTTATTTATTAATTTGTCAAGACAGGGTCTCACTCTGTGGCCCAGGCTGGAGTGCAGTGGCCCTATCATAGCTCACCACAGCCTCGACCTCCTGGGCTCCAGTGGCCCTCCCACCTCAGCCTCCCCTGTAGCTGGGACCACAGGCATGCACCACAATGCCTGGCTAATTTTTAAATTTTTTGTAGAGATGGGGGTGGGAGGGGGCGGTCTTACTAGGTGGCCCAGGCTGGTCTCAAACTCCTGGCCTCAAGCAATCCTTCCACTTCGGCCTCCCAAAGTGTTAGCATTACAGGCGTGAGCCGCCACACCCCGCAGGAATATTTTAGGCAGGATATTCAAGGAAAGCCTTGCTAACGAGATGACTAAGAGGAAGTCATCTGAGTACAAACCTACGCAAGTGGGAGAGGAGCAGTGCATGCATCTGGAAAGGGCGTTCCGAGGACAGGGACAGGCGAGTGGAGGGCCTGAGGCAGCAGCACACGTGAGGTTCGGAGAACATCATGCATCTCCCACTGAGCAGAGCGAGGAAGGGGAGGGTGGTGGGAAGTGAGATCAGAGAGACGTCAGTGGGGCCAGAGCAGGCACAGGCTTGCAGATGAAAGTTAGGACTTTGGATTTACTGTGAGATGGGAGTTCTTGGAAGATTTTGAATAGATTAGTGACACAGTCTAACAGGTGTAAGAAGCAAAGGGAAGAGATTTGTAATAATCCAGATAAGAGGCCAGGCGCGGTGGCTCACACCTGTAATCCCAGTACATTGGGAGGCCAAGGCGGGAGGATCACTTGAGGTCAGGAGTCCGAGACCAGCCTGACCAACATGGTGAAACCCCGTTTCTACTAAAAATACAAAAATTTGCCCGGCATGGTTGTGGGCGCCTGTAATCTCAGGAGGCGGAAGCAGGAGAATCACTTGATCTTCGGAGGCTGAGGTGGCAGTGAGCCGAGATCACACCACTGCACTGCAGCCTGGGTGACAGAATGAGACTCTGTCTCAAAAAAAAAAAAAAAAAAAAAAAAGAGAGAAAGAAAGAAAGTGAAACTACAGGAATGGGCCAAACCCTGTAAGAAGTGTGTGTCCAGTGAGAAAAGTAGCTTGGGGGTGGACACTGGGGAACAGTTACCTTTTAAGATGGACAGAGGAGGAGGGACCTGCCCAGGAAATGGACGAGCAGCAGCTGGGTAGGTGGGGGCCAAGCCAGGTCTGATGTTCAGGAACAGTGCAGATGCAGGAAACAGGCAGGTACAGGCGGTGGTGCTAAACGATGCTGAGCAGTCAGGCCGGTGGGGGCTGAAACGTGGCCTTTGCAATTACAGGCAGGGAGGTCATGACGATTTTGGAGAAAGGTGTTCCCTGGAGTGGTAGATGTAGACGCCAGGCCATGGTGATGGGATGACAGGAAGGAGAAACACTGGTCTGCATGAGAAGTTTGAGTGTAGGGCTGTCTGAGCAGGTTTATTTTTATTTTATTTTATTTTATTTTATTTTTTTATTTTTTATTCATTTATTTATTTATTTTTTGAGGCGGAGTCTCGCTCTGTCGCCCAGGCTGGAGTGCAGTGGCTGGATCTTGGCTCACTGCAAGCTCCGCCTCCCAGATTTACGCCATTCTCCTGCCTCAGCCTCCCGAGTAGCTGGGACTACAGGCGCCCGCCACCTCGCCCGGCTACTTTTTGTATTTTTAGTAGAGGCTAGGTTTCACTGTGTTAGCCAGGATGGTCTCGATCTCCTGACCTCGTGATCTGCCCGTCTCGGCCTCCCAAAGTGCTGGGATTACAGGCTTGAGCCACCGCGCCCGGCCTTAATTTTTATTTTTTGAGATGGAGTCTCCCCCTGTCACCCAGGTTGGAGCATAGTGGTGCGATCTCGGTTCGCTGCAACCTCCGCATCACGGGTTCAAGCGATTCTCCTGCCTCAGCCTCCCGAGTAATCGGGACTACAGGTGTGCAACACCATGCCCAGGTGATTTTTGTATTTCTAGTAGAGACGGGGTTTCACCATGTTGGCCAGGCTGGTCTCAAACTCCTGACCTCGTGATCCACCTGCCTCAGCCTCCCAAAGTGCTGGGATTACAGGTATGAGGCATCGCGCCCGTCGAGACAGCATTTATAAAATTCTATTACAAGCTGGGCGCAGTGGCTCATGCCTGTAATCCTAGCACTTTGGGAGGCCGAGGAGGGAGGATTGCCTGAGATCAGGAGTTTGAGACCAGCCTGGGAAATACGGTGAAACCCTATCTGTACTAAAATACAAAAAATTAGCCGGGTGGGGTGGCGGGCACCTGTAGTCCCAGCTACTCGGGAGGCTGAGGCAGGAGAACTGCTTGAACCTGGGAGGAAGAGGTTACAGGGGGCCGAGATCGTGCCACTGCGCTCCAGCCTGGGCGACAGAATGAGACTCTGTCTGCAAAGGAAAAAAAAAATTATATGACAAGAGGAAGAGTGAGAAAGAGCTGAAGTTCCATGAAGTCAAGCAACTTTTTTTAATGTTTTAATTTTAGTTTTAAAAATTGAGACAGGATCTCACTCTAGGCTGGAGGGTACTGTGGCAAACACAGCTCGCTGCAGCCTTGACCTCCTGGTTCAAGTGATCCTCTCATCGCAGCCTGCAAGTAGCTGGGACCATAGTTGTGCACCACCATGCCTGGCTGATTTTTTAATACTTAAATTTCTGTGGAGACAGGGTCCTGCTGTGTTGCCCAGGCTGGTCTTAAACTCCTGGGCTCAAACAATCCTTCTACCTCAGCCTCTCAAAGTGCTGGAATGACAGGCGTGAGCCACCGCGCCGAGCCTCCCTTGTTTTGGAGGCTGAATCATATAGTCCATTGTATGGCTTGACCACGTTTGGTTTATCTGTTCCCCCAAAGATGGAGACTTAGATTGCGTCCACTTCTGGGCTATCCTGAACATTATAAATATGGGCATGCAAATAGGTTTTTGAGTCTTTGCTTTCAGTTATTTTGGGGATATACCCAGGAGTGGCATTGCTGGATCAAAAACACCTTTTCATTGATCCCAAAAGTACTATATATATATAAAAAATATACATGTGTATATATATATACACATACATACACACACACACATATATATATGTATACATATATACACATACCATTATAAGATTTCAGTGAGTGGAAAGGATATATATATAGATAGAGAGAGAGAGAGAAAGAGTCTTGCTCTGTTGCCCAGGCTGGAGTTCAGTGGTGCAATCTTGGCTTACTCAACCTCCACCTCCCCGGTAAAAGCGATTCTCCTGCCTCAGCCTCCTGAGTAGCTAGTAGACTACAGGCAGACACCACCACACCCGGCTAATTTTTGTATTTTTAGTAGAGATGGGGTTTCTCCATGTTGGTCAGGCGGGTCTCAAACTCCTGACCTCAGGTGATCCGCCCGCCTCAACCTCCCAAAGTGCTGAGATTACAGATGTGAGCCACCGTGCCCAGCCCTCAAAAGTACAAGATTAAAAGAGGTTACGGTCTTTTCTCCCTGCTCCCCCAAAACCCGTAGCTTCCCAGGGGACATCCTGGCTGAAGACTTCGCTGACCATGTCAGGAAGAATGAGAAGGACAGCAACTGCGGTTTTGCGGATGAGTACCAGGTGGGGACAGGACAGAAGGGCTGAGCTCAGCCTCCCTCTGGCGGCCTAACCCCCAATCCCCACCCCCTGGCCAGACCTCATGGCTTTCAGGATTAAGCAAAAGCAGCATCGCATAAGTCATTGGATTGTGCAGAGATTCCCAGGCATGTTATCTTTCCGCTCACTGACATCGTAAAATAATGGCGGGTCAGTCCTAAAGTAACTCTCTCCGCTCCCACCAAGTGAGTCCTTTCTCCCCTGACACCTGCTTTCTTGCCTGCCTGAGGAAGTCCCATGGTTCCCTAAATCCTCCTGAATGCCCCATAGGGCAGGTGGCACACATATGTTCTGTTTTGGTGGGTGCCATAGAATCTCAGGGTGCAAGGGATAAACAAGGGGTGATGTCGAAGAAGGCAAGGGGAGCTTGGGGGGTACCCTCGAGGGAAAGTAGAGAAAATGCAACACCAAGTACCGCCTCTGCCTGCACCCCCAGCAACTGTCCCTGGTGGACCACAGCCAGTCTCAGATGGTGGCGTTAGCTCCAGAGAACAATGGCAAGAACCGCTACAGAAATGTACTGCCCTGTGAGTTGTAGGCTTCTGCTGCTTTGGTCCCAGCCCCGATCTACCCAGTACCCCATCCCCATCCCCTTCTCCTACC
>NW_012123598.1:2540176-2542005 GCF_000951035.1 Colobus angolensis palliatus
ACTGTGCCCGGCCCCCCCACCATTTTTTTCCTTTGAGACAGAGTCTTGCTCTGTTGCCCAGGCTGGAGTGAAATGGTGCCACCTCGGCTCACTGCAACCTCCACCTCTCAGGTTCAAGCGATCCTCCCACCTCAGCCTCCCTAGTAGCTGGAACTACAGGCGACACCATGCCTGGCTAATTTTTGTATTTTTAGTAGTGACTGGGTTTCACCACATTGGCCAGGCTGGTCTCAAATTCCTGACCTCAGGTGATCCACCCGCCTCAGCCTCCCAAAGTGCTGGGATTACAGGCGTGAGCCACTGTGCCCAGCTGTGGGTCCCTTTGAGAGTCCTCCTGGCCTGCTCCCTGTAGCTGAGGTCCCTCCGCCCCTCAATCCCTACAGAGCTCCCAGCGTCTGCCGGCATCTCAGCATGACTTCTGTCCATGGGTCTTGGTCTTGTCTGTGTGCCTCTCTGGGTCTCTCTGCCTGGCTAATGCTGGCCTCTTCTCCTAGATGACTGGTCCCGGGTGCCCCTGAAGCCCATCCACGAGGAGCCAGGCTCTGACTACATCAATGCCAGCTTCATGCCCGTAAGGTCGTGGGTGGGATTGAAAGGGTGCCCAGAAGGCCTGGAGAGATCAGAGCTGGTTGGGATTGAAAGGGTGCCCAGAAGGCCTGGAGAGATCAGAGCTGGTTGGGATTGAAAGGGTGCCCAGAAGGCCTGGAGAGATCAGAGCTGGCGGGGGTCATCTAAAGACCTCCCTGACCCGCCTGCCTTCCTCAAACAGGGTCTCTGGAGCCTCCAGGAGTTCATCGCCACCCAGGGTCCCCTGCCACAGACGGTGGGTGACTTCTGGCGCCTGGTGTGGGAACAGCAGAGCCACACGCTGGTCATGCTGACCAACTGCATGGAGGCCGGCCGGGTGAGAGATCTGAGTCCTGGGTGCTGACTGGTGCAGGACCCTGCCCGGAACACGGATCCAATGTAGACCCCACACCCAGACCTCACGGATTCCTCCAGGGTGACCCCAGGTGTCTTCAGTGTAGACCTGTTCCCCACTCTCCCCCCAGCCCATCTGCTGGTTCACATATGGGGCCTAAAGCAGACCCCACAGATCTGGGGAAGAGGAGTTCTGTTCTCTGACCCCTCCTCCTCCCCCAGGTGAAGTGTGAGCATTACTGGCCTCTGGACTCGCAGCCCTGCACCCATGGGCACCTGCAGGTAACCCTGGTGGGTGAGGAAGTGATGGAGAACTGGACAGTGCGGGAACTGCAGCTCCTCCAGGTGCGTGTGTCCAGCCCCGTCCTGGCCCTCAGCCTTCCCCTGTGACACACGCCATGCATCCAGGACCCTCCACCAACTCCAACCTTCCACTCACTCCTCTGAGGAGCTGCAGTGTGCCCCAGGGAACCCACTCCTAGTGGTAGAAGCCAGGTCCTCCTTACGTTCATCTCCAGAGCCTGTGAGCGCTCCCTCCTTCCAGGTGGAGGAACAGAAGACGCTATCCGTGCGGCAATTCCACTACCAGGCCTGGCCAGATCACGGCGTTCCCTCTTCCCCAGACATCTTGCTGGCTTTCTGGAGGATGCTCCGGCAGTGGCTGGATCAGACCACGGAGGGAGGCCCACCCATTGTACACTGCAGGTGGGGACCAGCCCAGGACCCTCGGTCTTGAGAGAACCGCTCCCTTGGGGCTCAGACAGTGGTGTTAGATGGGACCCTGGGAACTTACATGGGAGGTGGAAGAGGGAGAGAAGGAGGAGGTGGATGCGGAAGATAAAGGGGGATGTGAAGCAGTTAAGAAAAGAAGGAGGGGCCAGGTGCGGTAGCTCACGCCTGTAATCCCA
>NW_012123598.1:2542055-2542452 GCF_000951035.1 Colobus angolensis palliatus
ACCTGTAATCCCAGCTACTCGGGACCCTGAGGCAGGAGAATCGCTTGAACCTGAGAGACAGAGGTTGCAGTGAGCCGAGGTCACACACTGCACTCCAGCCTGGGTGACTCTGTCTCAATTTAAGAAAAAAAAAAAAAGGAAAAAAAGAAAGATGAAAAGGTAAAGGCAGAGAAAGTTGAATGCAGAAGAGAAGGGAGAAAGGATGAAGGCACAGGACGGAGACGTGGTCACAGATTCTGAGAAACATTGGAGACACTTCCTTGTACTAGAGTGCAGGGCCTTCCCCATCAACTGCTTCCCTGATACTTATTTTTATTTTATTTTATTTTATTTTATTTTATTTTATTTTATTTTATTTTATTTTAGATGGAGTCTCGCCCTTTCTCCCAGGCTGGAG
>NW_012123598.1:2543295-2555444 GCF_000951035.1 Colobus angolensis palliatus
GCCTCCCGGGTTCAAGCGATTCTCCTGCCTCAGCCTCCCAAGTAGCTGGGATTACAGGCATGTGCCACCACACCTGGCTAATTTTGTATTTTTAGTAGACACGGGGTTTTACCGTGTTGGTCAGGCTGGTCTCGAACTCCCAACCCCAGGTGATCCGACCACCTCGCCTCCCAAATGCTGGGATTACAGGTGTGAACCACCGCATCCGGCAATGTCCCCCCCATTTTAGAGCTGAGTGGATATCATTACATCATTCCATTAGTATACATGTCCAGAAGCATATCTAGAACAGCCAAAGCAACAGACACTAAACAGATTAGCAGCTTCCAGGCCCTGGAGGGAGACCGGGAATGGGGAGAGGCGGCCTAATGGGTGTGGTGTCTGCTTTAGGGGTGATGAAAGTGTTTTGCAAGTAGATAGAGGTGGAGGCTGCACAATGTCGTGAGTGTGATAAATTGCTCACATTCAAATAGCTAAATTTTTTGTCTTTTTTTTGGGAGACGGAGTCTCGCTGTGTCACCCAGGCTGGAGTGCAATGGCTTGATCTCAGCTCACTGTAACCTCTGCCTCCCGGGTTCAAGTGATTCTCCTGCCTCGGCCTCCTGAGTAGCTGGGAATAGCCCCCCACCTGGCTAATTTTGGTATTCTTAGTAGAGATGGGGTTTCTCCATGTTGGCCAGGCTTGTCTCCAATGCCTGACCTCAGGTGATCCGCCCACTGCAGCCTCCCAAAGTGCTGGGATTACAGGCGTGAGCCACTGTGCCCAGCCTAAAATAGCTAATTTTTTTTTTTTTTTTTTTTGAGATGGAGTCTCACTCTGTCACCCAGGCTGGAGTGAAGTGGTGTGATCTTGGCTCACTGCAACCTTTGCCTCCCGGGTTCAAGCGATTCCCCTGCCTCAGCCTCTCGAGTTGCTGGGCTACAGGAGTATGCCACCATGCCTGGCTAATTTTTTTTTTTTTTTTGGGTATTTTAGTAGAGATGGAGTTTCACCATGTTGGCCAGGATGGTCTTGATCTCCTCACCTCGTGATCCACCCACCTCAGCCTCCCAAAGTGCTGGGAATACAGGTGTGAGCCACTGTGCCCAACCTAAAACAGCGAATTTTTTCACTGGGCACAGTAGCTCATGCCTGTAATCCCAGCACTTTGGGGGACTGAGGTGGGAGGATCACTTGAGTCCAGGAATTTGAGACCAGCCTGGGCAACATGGCAAGACCCCGTCTCTATAAAAACATTTAATAAGCTAGCCAGATGCAGCGGTGCGTGCCTGTGATCCGAGCTACTCAGGAGGCTGAGACAGGAGGATCACTTGAGCCCAGGAGGTCAAGGGTGCAGTGAGCCGAGGTCATGCCACTGCACTCCAGCCTGCGTGACAAACAAAACAAAACGAAAGATTTTGTGTTTAAAGGAATTATTAAATGATTGGCTGGAGAGTTCTTCTTCCTGTGTTTGAACCCCAGCTCTGTCACTTATTAGCTGAGTGGCCTGGGGTATGGGACTTCACCTCACTCAGCTTCCATTTCCCCATCTGTACAAAGGATGTGCTAGTACATCCCACTTCTTAGGTTTGGGAGGAGTGAAGAAGGCCCATCAGGCACTTAGAACAGAGTCTAACAGATGGAAGGAACTCCAGGCATAGTTTAGTTTTGTTGTTGTTGTTGTTGTTGTTTGAGATGGAGTTTTGTTCTTGTTGCCCAGGCTGGAGTGCAATGGTGCGATCTCAGCTCACTGCAACCTCCACCTCCTGGGTTCAAGCGATTCTTCACCTCAGCCTCCCAAGTAGCTGGGATTACAGGCGTGCGCCACCACACCCGGCTAATTTTTGTATTTTTAGTAGAGACAGTGTTTCGCCAGGTTGGCCAGGCTGGTCTCGACCTCCTGACCTTGGGTGATCCACTGGCTTTGGCCTTCCGAAGTGCTGGGATTACAGGTGTGAGCAGGCATAGTTATTGTCATCATTCAAACACGGATCCCTCCAATCAGCCATGACCCCGGACCCTCTCACTCCTGCCCCTTGGTCTGACCCTTCCCTTGTTCTGCCTAGTGCTGGCGTGGGTCGCACAGGCACCCTCATTGCCCTGGACGTCCTGCTCCGGCAGCTGCAGTCCCAGGGTCTCCTTGGGCCCTTCAGCTTTGTGAGGAAGATGAGAGAGAGCCGGCCATTGATGGTGCAGACTGAGGTGAGGCAGCCCCTCAGCGACACAGGATGGGAGTCGGTGGGTGGAGGTACCCTGGGGCTCCATACAGCCCAGACTTAGGGGGACGCCCCTCACTCCCATGCCCGTTTCCCAGGCTCAGTACGTGTTCCTGCACCAGTGCATCCTGCGGTTCCTCCAACAGTCAGCCCAGACCCCAGCCAAGAAGGAGGTCACGTATGAGAGTGTCGAAAATCTCATGTATGAGAACGTGGCCGCCATCCAGGCCCACAAGTTGGAGGTCTAAGTGACGAGAGGGCTGGGTCGGCAGCCCAAGCATCCTCAAGCTCTGGACGCCCACTTGAGCCCAGATTCCTGGAAGAGCAGAGGGCTGGGCTCCCAGACTCCTAGGTGCTGTGGCAGGAGGAGACTGGGATCCCAAACTCTGGTTTCCCCAGGAGAGAGTGATCTGATGGGCTTCAGATGAACCCCATGGGAGCTGGGGAGCTGGATTCCTGGTTCCTTGAAGGAGAGAGATGGTAGCTTGAATTTCCTAGGTCTTTCAGGGAGGAGGAAGCTGGGAGTCCAGGATACGGGAAGAAACAGACTGGAGCCTGGATTCTGAGGCAGGAAGGAATTCGGGTCTGGAGTTCTGGCTACTTGAGGACCAAAGGCAGGCAGGATCCTGCCCTGCTTTTACTTCAGAAACCAAATCAGTCTTCTGTAATCTGAGGTCAGAGGGTGTCCCTGTGACCAAGGTCTCCCTGCACCCCACCATCCACATATATGTTTCCTTCTATCCCATAATTTATTAAATCACTGTTCTCCCCAGAGACAGTTGTTCCATGGATTTCTGGGTCCGGAAATAATATTGGGTTGGGAGTAGGGATGGGTTCCTGGTATCTAGGGATAGAGGCAAACGTCCAGGAGGGGACTAGAGAGACCCACACATTTGCACATGAAAAAATGTAGGTTTGGGTGGTTGAGTCTCTCAGAGAAGGCAGTGTCCAGACGTCTGTGTCCAGGGTCTGGGCAGTATGGACAGGGCTCGCTGGAGCTAGGTGCGTGGGGACTTGCTTTCTGAGCTTTTCTTTTACTCTTTTTGTTGTTGTTGTTATTTTGTCCTGTTTTTGTTTTTGTTTTTGAGACATGGTCTTCCTTTGTTGCCCAGTCTGGAGTGCAGTGGCTTACTGCAGCCTTGACCTCCTGGGCCCAGGTTATCTTCCCACCTCAGCCTCTAGAGTAGCTGTGATCACAGGTACGCACCACCACGCCGGACTCATTTTTGTAGGGACGGGATTTTGCTATGTTGCCCAGGCTGGTCTCCAGCTCCTGGGCTCAAGCATTCCTCCTGCTTCGACCTCCCAAACTGCTGAGATTACAGGTGTGAGTCACCGCACTGGCCGCCCCTCGGGACTGGTGTTAGGGGAACTTAGAGGGCGATGTCTGGGGGCTGATAGCTGGGGACTTTGATGCTGAACCCCGCAGAGTCTAAAGGTCTCCAGTGAGGGTCTAGGGTCTCCTAGGTCCTAGGGCTGAGTATCCTGGCATGCCGTTCTTTGGGTGTGTGTCGTGCGTGTTGGGGCAGGAGGAGTGGAGTGGTCTGGACGGCCAACGACTGGACCAGAGGGCAGAAAATTCTAAGGCACCAGGATAAATATCTGTGGGCGTCATCGAGGTTCCCGGGTGGAGGCGGGAGGAGGGGCTGGGCGGGGCTTTCCGCCTACCCGAGACCAAATACAGGCAGACACAATACACACCACACACGCGCGCACACGCACACGGGCACACACGCGCGCACGGGATCCGGCTTCGCTCCGCTGCTCCCCCGCCCCGCCGAGTTCCGCGATCAGCACCCGGGACAGCGCCACCGCCCACGTGCGGGGGGCGGGGTCCAGGCGCGGCTGGCGCCTCCGCGTCTCCCGGGAGCGTCCCGTCCAGCCGCGGAGCAGGTAGGAGCTGCTAGGACCCCCGCCCTCAGCCCATCCGCATCCGCATCCCTAGAGGAAAGGGGTGTGGGAGTGGGGGCTGGGGCACTGGGGGGACCAACAGAGACAGTGGGAGGGCTGGAGCCTGAAGCGGAGAGACAGGGATTTGGGGACGCGAGTCAGGTATGGAGAAGACAAAGAGCCGAGGGCGGGGAGGGGAGCGCAGGCGGAGCGAAGGGGGAGAGACCCCGGGGACAGAGGCCAGGCGATAGGCAAGACAGACGGGCGGAATGGGGAGGCAGACACAGGGAAGACGCCTATTTGGGGTCAAGAGACAGCGTGGAGACCGAGGCGGTCACGAGAGCAGGTGTGAAGACGGATGCGTGGAGAGACCAACAGGCCAAGAAGGATGAGGGGGGCTCAGCACAGGCACCGGGCAGCCCCCGACCCGCCCTCCAGCAAAACTGGGGAGAGGGAAGAGGGAACCTGCCTCTCAGCTCCCAGAACCAAGTGCGGAGGGAGCAGTCGGCTGTGGCCGCTCGGACCACAGGCTGCCCCTCCCCACCTCGCGGGACCTCAGGATCCCAGTCGGGCTATCGGGGGGTTCCCAGGCACCAGTGGGCCCCGGAGCGAGCCTGCCCCGCCGGGACTCCGCGTCTGTGCGTCAGCCCCGCCCGTTGTCCTGGCAACAGACCGTTGCCCGGGCAACCAGCTTTGCTCCCACCCCGCTCGAGAGGAGCCAGGCTGTTGCTCTGAGCAACGCGATCCGCTGGTTCCCACGCCTGCCTTCGCCCGCTTCCGGTTCAGGCCCTGCGGAGGGGCGAGGACGAGGCAGAAGTCAGCGGAATGCCTGTGGGACCGTGGAGGAAGAGGGTATCCCTTTGGGATGCAACTAGGTCCTGGACACCCCCCTCTCAAGCGCAGGGAGGCTGAAACTACAACTCCCAGCATGACTCGCGGTGGCTGTCCGGTTTCTGCGCGGCTGTTCGCGCATGGGCCTCATGGGAGTTGGAGTTCTTTGTTGTGCGTGGGGCTCAATGGACGTCTGGGGTGGGAATGGGGGACTAGGGTGCTTGAGTGCCTCTGCAGAAAAGACTGTAGGAACCCGCCACCATGTTCCCGGAGCCCCCAACCCCGGGGCCTCCATCGCCCGACACGCCTCCCGACTCCAGTCGCATCAGCCACGGCCTCGGTGAGCAAGACCCGGGGGCAGACGGTGGGGGGTGGGGGGGCGAGCAGAGAGAAAGCCCGGCCAGGATTCCGAGGGGCAGGATTCGGACGGGTGTACTCGGGCAGGGGGGCTGGAAAATCCGGCTGGGATTCCGGGTCGTCATCCTGGAGTAGAACGCAAAAGAAATCGGGAAAAAGGAAGGAACAAATTTGCAACAAAAATCGAAACCGGATCAAGGGGTGTTGCATGGAATGGGATGTTAGAATTGGAAAGTCCACCTAGCCCTTCTTTTACAGATAAGGAAACTGAGGCCCGATGAGGAGCAGGGCTTCTTCTAAAAAGCATCAGGAGTTGAGCAGACATGGGGGGCGGGGGCGGGTAAGGAAAGGCAGAACTAATAGGCCAGCAAATCCAGATGGTGTCAGCCTGGGTTAGGGCATCGAATCTCTCTATAGGCCACATTAGGTGGCAGAAAAACGCGGAAAGAAATGGAATGAAAACGGCTGGAGGGAAAAGGAGGCCAGCATTCCAGCTTCCGCGTATAATCAGGACTGAATCAGCCAGCGCGCTGCCCAGGCCTCAGTGTGTGTTGTCTCCACCCCTCTGCAGTGCCCCCCTGGGCCCTGGCCACCATCGTGCTGGTCTCAGGCCTCCTCGTCTTGAGCTGCTGTTTCTGTCTCTACCGGAAGCGGTGTCGGAGGCGGACGGGCAAGAAGAGCCAGGCCCAAGCCCAGGTCCACCTTCAGGAAGTGAAGGGGCTGGGCCAGAGTTACATAGACAAGGTGTGGCCCGGCCCAGCCCCTCTACCCGGCGCCTTCCCGCACACTGCTCCTCTCAATGGCCCAGCGGGTCCCAGTCCCTGCTCCCTTCCCTCCTATAGGAACCCATCTTACTGGCTCATCCTCCCTGTGTGTCTAGCCCTCAACTGGACTCTGGGGACCTGGAGATGGAACAGAACTAGCTGCTGTTCACAAGAACTTCCCAGTCTGGTGGGGTAGTCAGGCACTGACACAGACACTCACCACACAGGGTAATATGTGCCGTACTACAGGGTCTCATAGGAGCGCAGAAAAGGCATCCCGCTGTATAGAAATCTACCGAAACGTATAAATATTTGGCTCTGGGCCAGGTGCGGTGGCTCACACCTGTAATTCTAGCACTTGGGAGGCTGAGGTGGGCAGACTGCCTGAGGTCATGAATTCTAGAGTAGCCTGGGCAACATGATGAAACCCTGTCTCTACTTAAAATACAAAAAATTAGCCAGGCGTGGTGGCGTGGTATAATCCCAGCTACTCGAGAGGCTGAGGCACTGAAACGGGGAGGTGGAGGCTGCAGTGAGCTGTGATTGTGCCACTGCACTCCAACCTGGGTGACAGAGCAAGACTCTGTCTCCAATAAATAAATAAATAAATAAATAAATAAATGGCTTTGAAAGCTGAAAACCAGCTTTGTGCCAGAATACTTTAAAATGTGCTTATTTCTTTCAGAGAATGAGACGTATTTACAGTAAGAAAAATTTTAAAACAGAGGGTCAGACAGAGGAAGCTTCATGGTGGTGGTGACTTCTGTACTGAGACCCAAGGAACAGAGTTAACTGAGACCAGAGAGAAGGACATTCTAGTCCAAGCTGGAGCATGTGTTGAGGCCGCATACCCAGATTCAGGCCCCATATCCAGATTCTGAGGCTTATTTGGGGAACAAAGAGTCGTTTTTCACAATAGCTGCACTCTGGAGTGAAGTGTCTGGAGAACTCAGCAGTATCCACGTCATGAGGGTGATGAAAGCTACAAATATGTTTTGAGCATGAGAGGGACAGGGTCAGATGGTGTTAGGATGACTCCTCTGGAGCCCTTGTGTAGGACAGATCTGCGACGAGGAATCCAGGGAGGCGGCCAATGCAGCAGCAGCCCAGAGAGGATAAAAGAAATTTGCATTGGACGAGGCTGTTGGAATGGAAAGTGGTCACTGCAGGGTCTGAAAATTAAGTCTCTCAGTGCAGAGTGCAATGTTAGCCTGGGAGCCAGACAGCACTAGGTTTCCAACCAAGAGGGACCATTTCCCGGTTGTGTGACCTTGGAGAATTCACTGTCCCTCTCTGAACCTCAAGTTTGCGGTCATTAATTTGGTATTTCCCCTCCTTCCTTCTCAATAAGGAGCTGTTACAATGACTATCCGTAAAGATGCCATTTAGGGTCCTGGTGTCCAGCCCCATCCCTATCCCTTAAACCAGTGATGTTCAAAGACTGCAGCAGAATCACACAGGGTACTTGTTGAAATGCAAATTCTGGAGCTAGCACCTGACCTGTTGAGTCAGCATCCCTGAAGAGGTGACCTCAGGCATTTTGTCACAGGACTCAGGGGAATTCAGGTTTACATTGAATTTTAAGAATTGCTGGCCTAGGTTAAGGAGACACCTTCTGCTTTTTCATTCTACTTTAGAATAGCAAATACACAGTAAATACGCCATTTCTCCTCCATGTTTTGCTGTGCTAAGATCACAAGTAAACATGGCAGTTTGGACTAGCACCCCGATACATCCATTAGCATGTGAAATACAACCTGCATTGTTCCTGTGGGCAATGGGACACTATCAGTACTTGTTTTAATCTAAGCATGACAAACACATGTCTAGTCCCTGCCCATAGCAGACACCACTAATCAAACATTCACAAACATACTGCATCTGTGTTATCATGTCTATTTCCTGCCTGTGGCAGACATCTCTAGTCAAATACTGACTCTGCTTAGCCTGTGAGCGCTCAGGTATAGCCCAAGGGACTTGTGAGCCTCTCTTGGCTTCTGAACCTGAAGGATACTGCTATCAGGGGAAGACTTCACCTACCCTTACCCCTGGCTCCCTAAGGTGCAGCCAGAAGTGGAGGAGCTGGAGCCAGCACCATCCGGGCCAGGGCAGCAGGTGGCAGACAAGCATGAGCTAGGACGACTGCAGTACTCCCTGGATTATGACTTCCAGAGTGGCCAGGTGGGTGTGGAGGAAGGGGATGCTTTGGAGGGAGGGTCCCAGGGGTTCCAACCACTTCTGAAAGGGGCCATGGAAGGGAGGCTAAGACTAGTGTTCTCCGCCCCCCCCCCCCCACTGTGCCTGGGCCCTGCAGCTGCTGGTGGGCATTCTGCAAGCAGAGGGAGCTGGAGCCAGCACCATCCGGGCCAGGGCAGCAGGTGGCAGACAAGCATGAGCTAGGACGACTGCAGTACTCCCTGGATTATGACTTCCAGAGTGGCCAGGTGGGTGTGGAGGAAGGGGATGCTTTGGAGGGAGGGTCCCAGGGGTTCCAACCACTTCTGAAAGGAGCCATGGAAGGGAGGCTAAGACTAGTGTTCTCCGCCTCCCCCACTGTGCCTGGGCCCTGCAGCTGCTGGTGGGCATTCTGCAAGCAGAGGGATTGGCAGCCTTGGATCTGGGTGGCTCCTCGGACCCCTACGTGCGGGTCTACCTGCTGCCGGACAAACGGAGGCGGTACGAGACCAAGGTGCATCGGCAGACGCTGAACCCTCACTTTGGGGAGACCTTTGCCTTCAAGGTGAGCTCCTGCCCTCAGGCCCTGCGTTCCATAGCCTGAGCCCAGTCCCTGGAACACTGGGGACCGACCCCTTCCGCTTTTCCTGCAGGCGGCCACAGCTCAGGTGGCAGCTACCCGCTCTGGGGCTATTCCACTGGACTCTGGGCACTGCTGACTCCTGGGCTGTAGCCTGGTCCTTGGGCGGTACCATTTGGGTTCCACTGACCCGTGGTTTTTTTCCCCATGGATCCCTGGACTTCCCCATTTGAGTTCCCCCAACTGTTCGCTTGGACCCTTCCTTCACTCCACGCCTTCCTTCTGGATGTGCTGCGCCTCACCCTATGTCTGACTTCCTGCTCTCTACTGCGGATTCTCTGTGCACTCCAGGTCCCCTACGTGGAGCTGGGGGGCAGGGTGCTGGTCATGGCGGTGTACGACTTTGACCGCTTCTCTCGCAACGACGCCATCGGGGAGGTGCGGGTCCCCATGAGCTCCGTGGACCTGGGGCGGCCGGTGCAGACCTGGCGGGAGCTGCAGGCTGCTCCGCGGGAGGAGGTGAGCATGCGCGGCCACGCCCCGAGCCACGCCCCAGCCTCCGCCCACAACATTTTGAGCCAATCAGATCATAGGCTTTCCAGCCCCCCTCGGGGCGGCGTGGATTGTACCCGCGTCCTTAACTGTGGACCGTTCCATTCCAAAGTGTGGGGAGAAAAGACAAATGGAGGGGGCATGGATGTGGAGCCGGGGCTCTGGTGATGGGCCCTTCTCCTTCTTTCAGCAGGAGAAACTTGGGGACATCTGTTTCTCCCTCCGCTATGTCCCCACGGCCGGGAAGCTCACTGTCATCGTCCTGGAGGCTAAAAACCTGAAGAAGATGGACGTAGGAGGACTGTCAGGTGTGGGAAGCAAGGGAGTGGAGTGTGTGCGGATGGCGTGGGGTGTGTGCGGATGGCGTGGGTGGGTTCTCGTTCTGGCAGTTTCTGAGCCCCGAGGGTTTCTTCGGGGACAGGGAGGCCCAGGCTGCCGTGGAAGGCATGGATTTTGGGATAGAGCTACGGAGACCCGAAGGGTGTAGGCGGTGTTTCTATCTTGGCCCAAGAACTCAGCAGTGGAGAGCTATGACTCCTCCTTCCTCTCCCCAGATCCATACGTCAAGGTCCACCTGCTGCAGGGCGGCAAAAAGGTGCGGAAGAAGAAAACCACCATCAAGAAGAACACTCTGAACCCCTATTACAACGAAGCTTTCAGCTTCGAGGTGCCCTGTGACCAAGTCCAGGTGAGCTCAAACCTGCCGTTCTCCAAAAGCCCAGACCCTTAGTAACAGCCATTGCTAGGCGGAGGCAGACTTTTAGCATCTCCCTAGAAACCAGGTGAGGGGCTCTGAAGTTATGCTCTCCGTCTGTTTCCTTCTATGAGGACCAGGAAGCCTCCTCCACTCCAGGAAGAGACTCCTTAAAATTGGATGTGGGCATCCTATCTGCTCTAAGCAGGACCGGGATGCTCCACCCCCTAAGCAGGACCAGATGCCCCACCCTAAGCAGGATCAGTATGCCCCGCCCCATCAAGCGGGACCAGTATGCCCTGCCCCCAAACGGGACCACAATGACCCACTCCTAAGCAGGACCAGATGCCCCACCCCCAAGCAGAACCAGAATGTCCCACCCCCCACGTGGGACCAGGATGCCCCGCCCCAAGCAGGACCAGATGCCCCACCCCAAGCAAGACCAGGATGCCCCGCCCCCAAGCAAGACCAGAATGCCCCGCCCCCAAGCAAGACCAGAATGCCCCGCCCCCAAGCAGGACCAGGATGCCCCGCCCCCCACGTGGCACTAGGATGCCCCGCCCTCCTCAGGAACAGGGGTCTACCTCTTTAGGGATGGCGCCTACCCTAGCTCGGCCCCTGTTAAAGTTCTGCAGCTTTGCGGCTCTTAGGAGGCTGCTCCCCCAAGAGGCACCGAACACCTGCTCCGCAACCGAGTCCTGAGGGTTCATTTCCTTAGAAACCTGGCTGCTCAGGAAGAAAGGCGCCAGCGCCTCCTCCTCCCCGCAGGCTCCGTCCCTCCGGTCTCCCACCCCCTCCCCCGTGCCGAGCTCCGGGGCCCCGAGCCCTCGGGTGGCAGCGAGAGGTACCCTCAGCTGTGAGGGTGGACACTGCCCCTTCCGGGCCTCCTCCCCTCACGCTCCTCTCTCCTCCTCCTCCCGCGCCCACCCCAGAAGGTGCAGGTGGAGCTGACCGTGCTGGACTACGACAAGCTGGGCAAGAACGAGGCCATCGGGAGGGTGGCCGTGGGGGCGGCCGCTGGCGGGGCTGGCCTGCGCCACTGGGCGGACATGCTGGCCAACCCGCGGCGGCCCATTGCCCAGTGGCACTCGCTGCGGCCGCCGGACCGAGTGAGGCTGCTGCCTGCGCCCTGACTCCCACCCGAAGCCCCTGGCCAAGCCTGGACTCTAGCCCCTGACCCCAGACTCCCGAGACCGGCCAAAGCCAAGCCAGCCCTACACGTAAGCTTCCTCTGCCCATTACCCTCCCCCGACCTTCCACCCCAACCATCTGAACCATTCCTGTCTTCTCACCCCCAACGGTGCCAATCACGACAACGGTCCAGCACACTCCCCCGACCCCCGCGGACACACCCAGATGCCCCAGGGACCCCTGGGAAGGGAAGGCAGCCTGGTTTCTCCTGCCCCCGGGTCCTGCTCCCTGCTTTGACAATCAGCCATCCTCATCTGCTCTCCTCTCTCTTCCAACACAGCCCGTCCCTGCACTGCTCCTGGGGCCAAATAAATTTTCAGCAACTCCGGTGGCCTGGGCCCATGCTTCTTGATGGGGGTGGGCATGGGTTGGGGCCCAAGAGGAAAGAAACCTCCTTTCCAGGAATGGGCGCGCACAGGGCAGCGTGCACTTCGTCCTGAAAGCCGCTGAGAGAGACTGGCCTGGCCCCATGGACTCCCTCACACTCTCACCCGTTCATTCCTCACTCACCACTCTGAGCCTGGGCTTCCTCCTCTGGAGAATGTTGGGATACTAATAACTCCTGCCACATGCTGGCCTTGAGGAGTCCGCGAGAATTCCCTTGCTTGTCCATGAATTTATCCCCTCGCTTGCTCACCCAGGACTCACATCCATTTTCACACCCATTTCTGCATCCCTCCCTCCCTCCCTCTCTTTTTTTCTTCCTTCCATTCCATATACCCTGAGGTCTTCTGTTGAGTGCTGGGGCCCCAGAATAGATGCAAACAGAGACCTGACCCCCCAAGCGACTTACTGTCATCAAAACAAAGGAGAGGCACGGAGCCAGGGAATACAATCTCCAGAGCCTGCGAGAGAGGATGGAGTTAAGCAAGGAAAGCCAATGATTTCAACTTCACCTCTTTCTTTTTTCTTTTCTTTT
>NW_012123598.1:2556878-2558265 GCF_000951035.1 Colobus angolensis palliatus
TACTGAAAAATACAAAAAACTAGCCAGGCGAGGCGGGTACCTGTAGTCCCAGTACTCGGGAGGCTGAGGCAGGAGAAGGGCATAAACCCGGGAGACGGCGCTTGCAGTGAGCAGAGATCCGGCCACTGCACTCCAGCCTGGGTGACAGAGCGAGACTCCGTCTCAAAAAATAAATAAATAAATAAATAAACATGATCATTATTCCCGGTTGACAACTGAGCCCAAACTATGCTTTAGAGAATTTGGGGCTGGGCATGGTGTTTCACGCCTGTAAAAGGCTGAGGCGGGCGGATCACGTAAGATCAGGAATTCAAGACCAGCCTGGCCAATATGCTGAAACCCTGCCTCTACTAAAAATACAAAAATTAGTTGAGTGTGGTGGTGGGCACCTGTAACCCCAGCTACTCAGGAGGCTGAGGCAGGAGACTGGCTGGAACCCAGGAGGCGGAGGTTGCAGTGAGTCGAGATCGTGCCATTGCACTCCAGCCTGGACAACAAGAGCAAAACTCCATCGAGACAGAGAGAGAGAGAGAGAGAGAGAGAATGAATTCCTGTGAAATGCTCAGAATCACACGGCCAGAAAGCCTGTCTCTAAATCCTGGGATTGATTTAGGTGATGACAATGGGGTCCTTGGTTCTCCGTCTCAACAAGAAAGCAGAGCGGTAGAAGAACAAAACCATTACAAATGGCAGTCCACACTGGGACCAAAACGTAAAAGGGCTGAGATAATTTAGGGAGGGTGGACAGGGGCAGCCTTCCTGAGGAGGTGCCGTCTGGGCCATGACTTGAATGACAAGAAGGAATGAAGCTTGCAAAGGTTAGGGAGAAAAACAGTGGAATATTATTTGGTCATGAAAACAGAAGGAAGCATTGATTCCTACTTCAGCATAGATGAGTCCTGAAAATATTATGCCAAGTGAGGGAAGCGGACACAGATAGCTGCATAGTGCAAGGTTCCATCCAAAAGAAACCTCCTGAACTGACAAATTCATAGAGACAAAAAGATTCGTGGTTGTCAGGGACTGAGGAGAAAGAAATGGGGAGATAAGTGGGGTATGGGTTTTCTTTTGGAGTGAAGAGAAAGTTCTGGAACTAGACAGTGGTGATGGTTGCACAGCATTGGGAATGTACTAAATGTCATTCCCAATTAACTTAATAGTGTGTGTGCTTTACATCAATTTAAAAAGAAAACAAGGCCAAGCACGATGGCTCATGCCTTAATCCCAGCACTTTGGGAGGCCACGGCAGGAGGATTGCTTGAGCCCAGGAGTTCCAGACCAGCCTGGGCAACATAGTGAGACCCTGTCTCTACAAAAGAATAGAAAAAAATCAGCTGGACATGGTGATGCATATCTGTAGACCCCGCTACCTGGGAGGCTGAGGCGG
>NW_012123598.1:2563775-2564769 GCF_000951035.1 Colobus angolensis palliatus
ACACATATACATACACATACACACAGAGATACACACATACATACACACATGCACACATACACATACACACGCATACACACATACATGCATACACATACATACATACACACATACACATATACATACACATACACACAGAGATACATACGCACATACATACATACATGCACACATACATATACACTCACATACACACATGCATACACATACATACACACATACATACATACATATCCAGGCATGGCAGCACTTGCCTGTGGTCCCAGCTACTAAAGATGAGGGGGCAGAGATTTCAAGGCAAAAGAACCCCAAGTTGCAAAGGCCCTGGGGTTCAAACGGCGTGGTGTGTTCTCCAAGGAGCCAAGAAGCTGGTGTGGCTTCAGGGGTGGATAACTGCATAGGGCATAGGGAGCCAAGCTAAGGAGCTGGGAATGTGTCCAGGTGCGGCGGGAACCATTTGGAGGATTTGAAGAGGTGGGAGACATTATTTGATTTATGTTAAAGCTCACTCTGGGCCAGGTGCAGTGGCTCACGCTTGTAATTCAAGCACTTCGGGAGGCTGAGGCCCGCGGAGCACTTGAGGTCAGGAGTTTGAGAGCAGCCTGGGCAACAAGGTGAAACCCCATCTCTTCTAAAAACACAAAAAAATCACTGGGGCTGGGCATGATGGCTCACACCTGTAATCCTAGCACTTTTGGAGGCCGAGGCAGGTGGATTGCCTGAGCTCAGGAATTCGAGACCAGCCTGGGCAGCATGGTGAAACCTCGTCTCTACTAAAAATACAAAAATTAGCAGGGCTTGGTGGTGGGCACCTGTAATCTGACCTACTCAGGAGGCTGAGGCAGGAGAATTGCTAGAACCTGGGAGGCGGAGGTTGCAGTGAGCCAAGATCACGCCACCGCACTCCAGCCTGGGCGACAGAGCAAGACTCCGTCTCAAAAAATAAAAAGAAAAAAAAAAAAATTTGCCGGGCTCAGTGGCTCACGCCTGTAAT
>NW_012123598.1:2565973-2567875 GCF_000951035.1 Colobus angolensis palliatus
ATCTCCTGACCTCGTGATCCGCCCATCTCGGCCTCCCAAAGTGCTGGGATTACAGGCGTGAGCCACCGCGCCCGGCCGACTTACCCTTATTTTAATGCAGTGCATTTAACTGTACGATTACAGAATTTACCTGTAGTTTTTAAAATTCATGTCAGAAGGGTAACGTGCCGATGTCATAACAAGGTTTGAAGGAGGCACATCTCACACATGCGCGTGAACACCCGCTTAGAAACTATATGCGCGTAATCATCCCGCTTAGAGACTATAAAAGGATAGAGCTGTAAGTTTAAATTATTGCTTCGTGCGACATTAACTAACTCACAAAAATCCCTGAATATTTAATGACCGGCACATCAGTGCCCCACCTGTGGGCAGCTCTGTGTGGTAGAGCCCACGTTGTGCTGGGGCGGGGAGCGGGCTCAGAAGCTTGCCGTCTAAAGTCTAGACACTTCACTTTATTTGGGTTGCTCAAAATGCAGTTACGCAGGAGTAAAGGCAGCAGATGGAAAAAAGAAAAAAAAAAACAGGAAATAAGATTATGCTCCGTTCACTCTCAATTTTAATCAGCCCAGGCCTCCCCCTTTCCAGAAATTTGGACCGACCCTGACTCCGCCCCAACCTGTTTCAGCCCCACCCCTTCCCCGTCAGTGCCGTCGTCATGACAACCGCGTCCACACGTCTCGCCCTCCGTGCTCCCATTGGCCAAAAGTTTGTAAGGCGGACCTCGCTCGCTTTCATTGGTCAGTTGCTCGCTGTGGTCCCATCCCCCATGCTCCCATTGGTTGATTGATCGAAAAGGGCGGGGACTCTAGGCAGCAGTCGCGGAGTGCCGCGGGTCCACAGTGCTGCACTGAGCAGAGGAAGGGGCGTCCCGGGATATTTGGAGGATAGAGGTGTGGGCAGGATATCATGTGGAGGCAAAGGGGCGAGAAGTGCGGGGCGGTGAGAGGGGTGCGGGGCGGTGAGAGGGGAGCGGGGCGGTGAGAGGGGAGCGGGGCGGGCAATATGTGGGATTCTCAGAATGTCTTTTCCGCAGCGTGATGACCACACCTGCCGGCTCCGGCAGGGGCTTCGGCTCCGTGTCCTGGTGGGGCCTGTCCCCGGCGCTGGACCTGCAGGCTGAAAGTGAGTCCTAACACGCAAGGTCTGATGTACCGTCTGCCTTCCCAGCCTGGGCAGACGGCCTTTTAGAGCTCGTAGTCCCAGCGTCGGTGGCAGGGGACGCGCTAACGTTCTCCAAGGATCCAACGGCGGAGGGCGCGCTCCCAGGGGCAGCCCCGAGGTCCTGTCTGCAGACTATGAATCCCAGAATACTCGAAGAAAACACCTCCCCTTAGAACCTAGGCCACAGGCGCGACGCCTACTGGGATTTGTAGTCCATTGTTGTAGGGGATGCTACGGTGGACGGTCTGCCAACCACCATGGTGCGCCAGCCGGCTTTCATCTTGCCAGGTCCTCCTGTGGACCCAGATTCCCAGGCTGATACGGTGCACAGCACCCCCGAGCTAGATGTGCTGCTTCTGGGCTCTGTGGATGGACGGCACCTGCTGCGGACGCTGTCCCGAGCGAAGCTCTGGCCTCGCAGGAGGTTCAACGTGAGCTGGGATGGAGATAGCCCAGATTCCCGAGTCCTTGAGGGAGGAAGGGATTGGAATTCTAAAACCTCAGGTCCAGGAATGAAGGGGCTGGAGACTCCTAGATCTGAGGGAGGTGGAAGTTGGGAGCGAACTCATGCGTCTTGGGAAGGAAGGGGCTGGGGTTTGGAACTCGTGATTTCTGTAGTGAGGAAGAGCTCAAAGATCAGGTCTTCTGAGTAATGGAAGCAAAGAGGGCTCTGGGGACCCAGACTCCTGTGTTTGAAGGAAGAGGCTGGTGTACAGAACTCCTGGGTGTGTGGAAGGA
>NW_012123598.1:2570205-2571594 GCF_000951035.1 Colobus angolensis palliatus
CGGGGTTTCACCGTGTTAGCCAGGATGGTCTCCATCTCCTGACCTCATGATCCACCTGCCTCGGCCTCCCAAAGTGCTGGGATTACAGGCTTGAGCCACCGCGCCCGGCCCTATTTATTTATTTTAGAGGCGGGAGTCTCATTCTGTTGTCCAGGTTGGAGTGCAATGGCAGGATCTCAGCTCACTGCAAACCTCCCCCTCTGGGTTCAAGCGATTCTCCTGCCTCAGCCTCCCGGGTAACTGCGACTACAGGCGCCCGCCACCTCGCCCGCGGCCCTGTTCTTCATGTAGTTTTTGGAAAGCTTGGGGAGTTTGCAGGGATTCATTGTTTTCATTATGTCACTATGACCTAACAACATATTAAGGGTCTAATTCCTGGGATCCCTCCTCCGCACATTCCCCCAATTACCTCCCCCTCTCCCTAGAGCGGAGCGAGACCTTCCTGGAGGTGTGGGGGAACGCGCTGCTGCGCCCGCCGGTGGCTGCCTTCGTGCGCGCCCAGGCCGACCTGCTGGCTCACCTGGTCCCCGAGCCCGACCGCCTGGAGGAGCAGCTGCCCTGGCTCAGCCTCCGCGCCCTCAAGGTGCCGCCGCCCGGCCTCCATCTGGGATCGGGTGGCCGCGGGAAGAATGGAAGTGCGCAGTCCAAAGGACGTGCGTTGATGGAGCAGGTGGCGGGTTCGGGAGTTCGAATCCCAGTTCCCCGACTCCCACTGTGGGATTTGGCCTGGGGGCAGCAGGTGGCTTCTGCTTTCGGAACCTCAGTTTCTCCATCCGAGAAACAGGGGAATCGTTCCCCTGTTCTGGGATGGAAGAGAGGGTCAATTAGAAGCCGCTCTCCCTGCATCCCTCTCTGCCTCCCTCTCTCCCCACGCGTGCCTCGCCCCGCAGTTCCGCGAGCGGGACGCCCTGGAGGCCGTGTTCCGCTTCTGGGCGGGCGGCGAGAAAGGGCCCGAGGCCTTCCCCATGAGCCGCCTCTGGGATTCGCGGCTGCGCCACTACCTGGGCTCCCGCTACGACGCCAGGCGCGGTGTCAGCGATTGGGACCTGCGCATGAAGCTGCATGACCGCGGGGTGAGGGGCACGGGAGGAGGGCTGGGCCTGGACTCCTGCGTCTGAGGGAGGAGGGCTGGGCCTGGACTCCTGCGTCTGAGGGAGGAGGGGCTGGGGCCTGGACTCCTGGGTCTGAGGGAGAAGGGGCTGGGGGTCTCGACTCCTGGGTCTGAGGGAGGAGGAAGAGCCAGGGGTCTGGACTCCTGGGTCTGAGGGAGGAGGGGCTGGGCCTGGACTCCTGGGTCTGAGGGAGGAGGGGCTGGGGACCCGAACTCTTGGGTCTGAGGGAGGAGGGGCTGGGGACCCGAATTCTTGGGTCTGAGGGAGGAGGGGCTGG
>NW_012123598.1:2573549-2574685 GCF_000951035.1 Colobus angolensis palliatus
GAACCCAAGCCCCAGGCCCTCCTCCCTCAGACCCAGAGTCCAGCCCCAGCCCCTCCTCCCTCAGACCCAGGAGTCCAGGCCCCCAGCCCCTCCTCTCTCAGACCCAGGAGTCCAGACCCAACCCCTCCTCCCTGGTACCTGAGTCCAGACCTCCTGCTCCCTTCTTTCCCAGGACCCAGACTCCAGTGTTGCAGCCCTTCCTCCCATCGTGTCTGGGTTCCCAGAGCCCCGTCCTCCCTCAGCTGAATCTCAGCTTGTCCTCTGTCCTCTCTGCAGGATGGTCCATCTTCTCAGCCCTGAGCTTGGGGCCTGTGTGGCACCTGGAGGGAACCTGATTGTGGAATTAGCCCGGTGAGCCAGTGGGGTGGAGGGCGGGGAACATCCTGGCTGGGGATCAGTATCTGGGTCCCTGACATGGCGCTTCCCATCTGCAGGTACCTGGTGGACGTGCGGCAGGAGCGGCTGCAGGCATTCAACACCCAGGTCGGGGAACGCGCTCGGGCAGCTGGATTTGCTCCACAGACCGAGGCCAGGCCCTCAGAGACCTTCGCACGTTTCTGCAAGTCCCAGGAATCGGCTCTGGGCAGCGTTGACCCAGCTGTGGAACCCGGAACTCCGTCCCTTGACGTCCTGGCCCAGCCTCTTGAAGCCAGCAGCCCAGCCCCTGAGGGCCTGATCCAGCCTCTGCAGGGCGGGACCCCACACTGTGAGCCCTGCCAGCTGCCCTCTGAGTCTCCAGGTTCACTCTCAGAGGTTCTGGCTCAGCCCCAAGGGGCTTTGGCTCTGTCCAACTGTGAGTCAGACTCCAAAACTGGAGTCTGACCCAGCCCCTAGATACCCCTTATCTCCAACTTCCAAAGTCAGGTTGTAGGATGAGAGCCCGCTGATACCATTCTTAGCCCGCTGCTAGAGTCCTCAATTTTGTTCTAATCATTCCCACTCAGTACCCGCCACCCCCACCCCGGGAGTGTTGGTAGAATTTCAAATTCCATTTCTGAGATTCTATTTCTAGAATTCTAGATTGTTCTCTCAGAATTCCAAATTCCACTTCTGAGGCTCTGAACCCAGTCTAGGATCTGACCCTGAGTCTCAAGCCCTTGACTTTGGCCCCCTTGTTCCCAAGCACCCTGTGGCTG
>NW_012123598.1:2575870-2580368 GCF_000951035.1 Colobus angolensis palliatus
CTGGACTCCTGGGTCTGAGGGAGGAGGAGCTGGGGGCCCGGACCCCGGGTCTAAGGGAGGAGGGGCTGGGCCTGGACTCCTGGGTCTGAGGGAGGAGGAGCTGGGGGCCCAGATTCTTGAATCTGAGGGAAGAGGAGGCTGGGGGCCTGGACTCCTTGTCTGAGGAAGTGGCTGGGGTCTCCCAGGGTCCTAGGACTGAGGAAGGAGGGGGCTGGGAGGTCGGGCATTCTCTGGGTCTGAGGGAGGAGGGGTCTAGGACTCCAGGATCAGAGGGAGGAGGGTCTGGAGTCCTGTGCCCCAAGGTGGCTGGTGATCCAGCTGGAGCAGGGCCCACCCCGCCCCTCACGTGCCCCGTTATCTCGCATGGTGGGCAGCGGAGGAGGAGGTGACAGTATATTTAGTCTCTGTCCTCGCCCTTTATCTCAGTGTCCTCGGGGAGTCTCAAGCAGCCCGGAGGAGACTGACGGTCCCTGGGACCCTGAAGGTCACCCGGGCGGTCCCCTCACTGACCCTCCAAACACCCCTGTCCTTGCCCTGCCTCCTGCCATTCCCGGCCTGAGTCTCAGCATGGCGGATAAGTGAGTGATGCCCCAAGGCAGTGGGAGTTGGGTGCGACCTCTCGGGTTCCTAAGAAGGGTCAGAGCTGAGAGGCTGGACCCCTGGCCTGTGAGGTAGGGGTAGGGGCTCTTGGTTGAAGAAAGGAAGCGGGTTTGCGAGTCAGACTCCTGGAACCAGAGGAAGGGCAAGCGTTGTCCCCCCGACCTCTTGGTCAGAGGGGCCTCCGGGGGTCCCTTAGGAGACAGACAGGACACAGCCCACCACTAACCCCCCTCCCCGGTTTCTCTCCTTCCAGGAACAGCGATGCGGTGAGAGCAGCGGGCTAAGGCGTGGCTGGGACCCCCAGGGCCAGGGTGGGCGCTGCAGTGAGGGGTCTCGGGCGGGAGGCTGCAGCCCTAGCAGAGGGTGCAGTACGGTAAGGGCTGGGTGGGGTCTTGGTGGTGATGGGGTCCCCACTCCTCCAAACTCAGGCTGGGGAACCTCGCCCTGCACCAGCCCCAATCAGACGACGCTCCTCCAACTACCGCGCTTACGCCACGGAGCCGCACGCCAAGGTGGGAAGGGGCTTCCTGGGGGCCGAGTACAGGTGCCGGAGGAACCCGAGACCCTGGGAGTGGGGGGAGGAGCCAAGGCTGCGAAGGGGGCGGGGACTATGCGGAGAGGCTTCAGGGGCGGAGTTTTGCAGAGGGTCACGCTCGGATTGGTGACAGCCGCCTGTGGGCGGAGCTCCGTTGCCCTTGGACTTACTTAGGGATAGATGGGAAGTGCCTATCCAATGCCAGAGACCCGGATTGGTGGATGGGAATGAGGGGCGTGGCCTGTCGTAGACTCAGGGCGCAAGTTGGAGGTGGGCCCAAATTTGGACCGGCTGGGGTTGCTGGGAGTGTCTTGAGGTCCCCTCCACCGTCGTCTCCGGATCCCCCTCCATGATGCTTCCTTGCTCCATCTCACCCTGGCAGAAAAAATCTAAGATCTCCGCCTCGAGAAAATTGCAGCTGAAGGTGAGCACGGGCGGGACAGGGAAGGAGCAGGCACGTGCTCAGGGGGCGGAGCTTGAGAGTGGGTGGGGCTTTCGGGGTAGGTGGGCAGGAGTGGGCGGGGGTTTGGCCGCTCGGGGCGTGGCTTTATCGGAGAGTCCTGCTCCGGGTGGGGCGGGGCCTTGGTACGGTGGAGACCAAACTCCAGGATTTAGAAGGGCGGAGGCGGTTCCCTACGCCTGGTCTTTATCCTGATGTCCCGGGTGGGCTGCGCTTCCCCCCTACCCCTCCGCAGACCCTGCTGCTGCAGATTGCAAAGCAGGAGCTGGAGCGAGAGGCGGAGGAGCGGCGCGGAGAGAAGGGGCGCGCTCTGAACACCCGCTGCCAGCCGCTGGAGTTGGCCGGGCTGGGCTTCGCGGAGCTGCAGGTACCAGCTCCCAAGGCAGGTACTCCTGCGCAGCCTGGGATCCGAGGTTTCTGGTCCCCGGAATTCAGCAACACAGCCCCTATCCCCTCTTTTGCTCGGGACCCAGGCGTCCAATATGTCTGTCCTTACCCAATTCTATATGGTTCGTGGGACTCCCGGCCCCTAACACCCTTTGTGTGCAGGTCTCTGGAGTCTTGGCTCCAACCCACTTCAGGACCGTGTGGCCCTCCTATCCCAGACAGGAGTCCAGGCCCCAGCCCCTCGTCCCTCAGATCCAGGAATCCAGGCCCCCAGCCCCTCCTCCCTCAGACCCTGGAGTTCAGGTCCCAGCCCCTCCTCCCTCAGACCCAGGAGTCCAGGCCTCAGCCCCTCCTCCCTCAGACCCTGGAATCCAGGCCCTCAGCTCCTCCTCACTCAGACCCAGGAGTCCAGGGCCCCAGCCCCTCCTCCCTCAGAGCCTGAAGTCCAGGCCTCAGCCCCTCCTCCCTCAGACCCAGGAGTCCCGGCCCCGAGCCCCTCCTCCCTCAGACCCAGGGGTTCAGGTCTCCAGGCCTCCAGGCTTCCCCCAACAACACACACCACGTTCCTCCTCCAGGACTTGTGCAGACAGCTCCATGCCCGTGTGGACAAGGTGGATGAAGAGAGATATGACATAGAGGCAAAAGTCACCAAGAACATCACGGAGGTGGGATGCATGGGCAGCTCGGCTACCTTCGGGGTAGTGAGATACCTGGGACTTGATCTCTGCCTGACCCCTTGCAGCTGCTTTTGGCTGCACATCCCAGGAGCCCCAGGACAACTGTGAGCCTGGCAGGGCTGGGGCAGGAGGATGAGTGCAATATAGTCAAGGAAAGCTGTCCTAGGCAGAGGGAACAGCCCATGGAAGGCCATGGGTTGGGAAACAGAAACTATGTTAGTGAACATGTTCAGGGCATCACATGTTGGTAAATTAGCTCAGGCATTGGCCAGGGAATTGTGATTTGCATGTAGCTGGACCAGTGGTTTTGTGAGGTGAGGCTGGAGCGTATGAAGAGGGGGATTCAGTTCCAGGATTAGAAGCTTAGACTGGAAGCCTAAGCTGGGAAGAGACTGGATGCAGCCTCGGTACTGGAAGACGAGATAAGGAGAATAAAAAAGGAGTGCAGGGTGGAAGAGTTGGGTGAGGGGGAAATGGAGGGAGGAGTATCCACGCCCCTGTACGCCCCCTCCCCCCAGATCGCAGATCTGACCCAGAAGATCTTTGACCTTCGGGGCAAGTTTAAGCGGCCCACCCTGCGGAGAGTGAGGATCTCTGCAGATGCCATGATGCAGGCGCTGCTGGGGGCCCGGGCTAAGGAGTCCCTGGACCTGCGGGCCCACCTCAAGCAGGTGAAGAAGGAGGACACCGAGAAGGTGAGTGTGGGCTAAGGCCAGGAAAGAGGATGCCGAGGGGAAGGGCTGTGGGTGCCAACAACCCTGGGGCCTAGCCTGAGGGCGGACGGTGCTTGGAGTTGGAGGTAGAAGCAGCTAGTACGGGGTCCTCCGAAATGCAAGAGGAAGACAGGAAGTGCATTAGGGCTACAGTAAGTCCATGTAAGAGCAAAGAGGTGCATGAAGGGCTGGGTGCAGGGGCTCATGCGTGTAATCTTTGAGATTAAAAAAAATTTTTTTTTAATTTCCTTTTTTCTTTTGAGATGGAGTCTCTGCTGCCCAGGCTGGAGTGCAATGACACCATCTCGGCTGCTGGATTGCAGTGACGCCATCTCGGCTCACCGCAACCTCTGCCTCCCAGGATCAAGTGATTCTCATGCCTCAGCCTCCTGAGTAGCTACAGGTGCACACCACCACGATGTTGTTTTAATTTCTACAAGTTTCTTTTTAAAATTAATTAGTCATGGTGGTGGCATGCAGCTTCTCAGGAGGCTGAGGCGGGAAGATCGCTTGAGCCCATGAGATCGAGGGTGCAGTGAGATACGACTGCACCACTGCACTCCAGCCTGGGCAATACAGTGAGACCCTATCTTAAAGAAGAAGACAGAAAAGACAGGAGTGGATGCCTGAAACCATGGATTGTACTGAACCCTATATATAATTTTTTTCTCCTATACAAACATACATACCTATGATAAAGTTTCATTTCTAAATTAGACACAGTAAGAGATTAACAATAAACAATAATAAAAGAAGGCTGGGCATGGTGGCTCACGCCTGTAATATCAACACTTTGGGATGCTGAGGCGGGCAGATTGCTTGAGCTGTGGAGTTCGAGACCAGCCTGGGAAACATGGCGAGACCCTGTCTGTATAAAAAATACAAAAGTTGCAGGGTGTGGTGACTCATGCCTGTAATCTCAGTGCTTTGGGAGGCCAAGGCAGGCGGATCATGAGGTCAGGAGTTTGAGACCAGCCTGGCCAACACAGTCAAACCCTGTCTCTAGTAAAAATACAAACATTTGCTGGGTGTGGTGGTGGATGCCTGTAATCCCAGCTACTTGGGAGGCTGAGGCAGGAGAATTGCTTGAACCCGGGAGGCAGAGGTTGCAGTGAGCTGAGATCTC
>NW_012123598.1:2580453-2582008 GCF_000951035.1 Colobus angolensis palliatus
CACACCTGTGGTCCCAGCTACTCAGGAGTCTGAGGTGAGAGGATAGCTTGAGCCCAGGAAGTTGAGGCTGCAGTGAGTCGAGATTGCACTCCAACTTGGGTAAGGGAACCAGACCCTGTCTCAAATAATAATAATAATAGTAAAATAGAACAAGTATAACATATTGTAATAAAACTCATATGAATTGGTCTCTTTCTCAAAATATCCTATGGCACTATAGTCACCCTTCTTTTCCTTGTGATGTAAAATGACAGTGCCTATGTGCTGAGATGAAGTGAGGTGGATGACATAGCCATTGCGACCTAGCGTTAGGCTACTATTGACGTGAGAATCCATCAAATTTATGAATTATTTCTGGAATTTTCCATTTAATATTTTTGGGCCATGGTTTACTGAAACCACACAAAGTAAAATTGCAGATAAGGATGAACTACTACAATAAGAAGGAAGGAGACAGGAAGTGCATAAGGCAGACAGAAAGTGCAGGGGAAAGATAGGAAGTGCAGGAAGGAGACAGGAAGTGGAGGGGAAAGATAGGAAGTGCATAAGGGAGACAGGAAGTGGATGGGGAAAGACAGAAAGTACATGAGGGAGACAGAAAGTGCATGGAGAAAGACAGGAAGTGCTGGGGAAAGACAGGAAGTGCATAGGGAACAGGGAGTGCATGAGGGGGACAGGAAGTACATGGGGAAAGACAGGAAGTGCTGAGGAAAGACAGGAAGTGCATGAGGGGGACAGGAAGTGCATGAGGGAGACAGGAAGTGTATGGGGAAAATTGGCAGGGATTATCTTGAAAAGACGGGAAGTGCTCCAGAACTAGACACTTAGACAGGCATCCAGGGTAGAGTGGCCCCACAGGCTGGAGGGAAGACAGGGATTCTTGAGAGACTGGAGACCAGGAAGAGACCCTAACCTCTAACTCTGTCGCCATCCTCCAGGAAAACCGGGAGGTGGGAGACTGGCGCAAGAACATCGATGCACTGAGTGGAATGGAGGGCCGCAAGAAAAAGTTTGAGGGCTGAGCCTTCCTACCTACTGCCCCCGCCCTGAGGAGGGCCCTGAGGAATAAAGCTTCTCTCTGAGCTGAAAGTGACTCCATGTCTATTACCCAGGGCTTAGGCAGGAGAGAGATGGGAAAATTGAGGGCAGGGCTCCCCCAAAGTCATACAGCAGGTCAGGGACCAGATGGATCTCCCATGTGGAGCACTCTTGGCTCTGTTATCAAAAAGAATTCCAGGGTTCATGAATTTGGAGAGGGGAGCTTTGTTTCTTAAGAAGCAGATCACAACCTGCAAACTGGAAGCGTGGCTTCTTGCCAAAAAACAAAAGCAGGCACTTTAAGGGAGGGAAGGGCAAGGCAGGAATTTACGCTGAGTGGGTTGGCTACGTGCACGTATTCAACTGGTTATAGAAGGAGCTATGAATATTCATGGACAGGTGGACACACACATGTGTGACAAGCAAACATGCATTTTTTTTTTTTTTTTTTGAAGTGGAGTCTTGCTCTGTCACCCAGGCTGGAGTGCAGTGGCACAATCTCAGCTCACTGCAACTG
>NW_012123598.1:2583518-2585559 GCF_000951035.1 Colobus angolensis palliatus
ATCAGTGTTAGATGGAGGTGGGGAGGGAGGGGAGGTCTCACCCTAATTGACACCCCCTTCCCCTCCCCCTCCCCACACCTGCTTCCCGGCTTTAGTGCCTGTTGTCACCAGGATGGAATCCTGGTGGCAGACAAAAGGGTGGGGGTGGGGAGGGGGAGACAGAAAGATGGACAGAGACAGAGGGGGAGACTGAGAAGTACAGACAGACACAGAGATACACAGATGGAGAGCCACAGAGACAACAGAAACGGGGGTCCAGAAAGAGACCACGGTAGAAAGAGGGAAAACAGGAAACATTCCTCATAGCCCATTTGTCATTAGTAGGTCCTCCAAGGACCTACTGTGAGCCGGGCGTGGGGACGTCAAAGCACAGGGAGCTATAAGGGAGGTAGCTGCGGCACCATGGGACCTGGGGGTGGGTGGGGGCGGGAGCGGGGCTCCTGGGCCGTGCAGATGGGGTTAGCATGGGGTTGGGGAGAGGCCCGCGGAGGCTTCTGGACTCTGAGTGTGGAGCCAGGGGCAGCCGGGCTGTCTCTGAGCTCCCAGACTTGTGTTGGAGCAAAGGAATTCTCTCCCCCTCCCTCTCCCTTCGGGGCGGGGCCGAGCCTCCCAGGGCCAGCTATAAACTCCCGGGAGCTTCAGTGCCCTCGGCAAGGCTCAGCCACGAGCTTCGCAGCACCTCAGACGCCGCCTAGGTAAGGGGCTCTGCGGGGCCCTGTGGTGTGTAAAGACTGCGTCCCTGCGGGAGGGGGCAGGAGGCGGGTGGGGAAGATGTGGGGTGTGGAGAAATGGTGCAGAGCCAGGTGGGGCACACAACTGGAAGTCTGGGAACTCGAGAGGCTCAGACGGCAGGGGGACTCAGGATAGAGGGGAAAATACTGGGATTTGTGGGTTACACAGATCCGAACCCAGCGCTGCCCGGACTTGGGTGTCCCAGAACAAAACCTCCTAGGATCTTGGGGTTCTGGGAATCTGGGGGAAATCTCAGCAGTCAGGGATATCTGGACTTGGAGGTCAAACAGTCTGGGTGTCAGGATTTGGGGCCTCAGACTCTGAGGGTGTCAGGAATGGGGGGTGGGTCTCGGAATCTGAGGTATTACGATAGAAAGCATGAGAACCTGGAGTGTCATTATCTGGGTATCATGAATTGGGCCTCTGAGTTTCGGTATCGAGATTTTGGGGGTCTCATATTCTTGAGGTTTCAGAATTTAGGTCCCAAGACCTGGGGGTGGTCTTAAGATGTCCCGGCCCATATCTGGACTATCAAGACAGCTGTGAGGACTTGCTGGTCTCAGAAACACGGGCATCACAAATTGGGGTCTCAGAATCTGTGGGTATTGGGATTTGGGGCTAGGCACCCTGCGGCCTAGGGAATCTCAGAGACTTTGAGGTCCAAGAATACAGGGGTCAGGGTGAGGTCTATGGACAGAAGGTGCCCTTTATGCCCCTGCCCCCTGCGTGATGTATGGGAAGGTGAAAGGGGAGACAGGTGGGGAGGAAACCAGCCAGCGGGGAGGGGTGAGTGGGAGAGGGGATGAGGGTGACTAATTCTCCCAGAAGCCCCCCTTCCTCAAATCCCTTCTTAGGAAATGTCCTCTGTTTCACCATCTATGACATCCCCCCGAAATAGCTCCTGGGGGTGGGGCAGCTATTGTCTTCAGGCCACTGTCCCTTCTCAAATGCCTCCTCCTAATCCCAACTGGATCAGGTTCCCATGGACTTGTCATAAGACAAAAGAGGACAGCTGTGTGGAGGGGGCAGGGTCTGCAGCCTCCTGGCTGTGCCAGGACCACACCTACCAAAGTCTGTCCTCATGCATACTTTAGGACAGCCAGCCCCCTCCCCTGGACCCAGGAGTCCAGACCTGAGCCCTCCTCCTCTCTGACCCAGGAGTCCAGGCCTCCAGCCCCGCTCCTCCCTCAGACACAGGAGTCCAGACTCCCAGCCCCTCCTCCCTCAGACCCAGGAGTCCAGACTCCCAGCCCCTCCTCCCTTAGACCCAGGAGTCCAGACCCCCAGCCCTCCTCCCTCAGACCCAGGA
>NW_012123598.1:2586379-2587112 GCF_000951035.1 Colobus angolensis palliatus
CCCCGGGCCCTATCCTCCCTCTGACCCAGGAGTCCAGGCCCCAGCTCCTCCTCCCTCAGACCCAGGAGTCCAGGCTGCAGCTCCTCCTCTCTGACCCAGGAGTCCAGGCCTCCAGCCCCTCCTCCCTCAGACCCAGGAGTCTAGGTCGCCCCCTCCTTGGGGCCCCACCCCACTGGGCCTCTTCTCTCTGTTCCTTAGGCCGCACCAGGATGTCGGACACCGAGGAGCAGGAATATGAGGAGTGAGTGCCGCACTGGGAGGGGTGGGGGCGTGCAATGGTGGAGAGGCTCTCCCACCCCAGGTCTAACTCTCCCCTCCCTCCTCTTCCCCCACACCCGTCCGCAGGGAGCAGCCAGAAGGTGAGTAGGGAGTGGGCCGGCCCCATGGGATGGAGACACCCCCAGGAACTCTTGGGACGGGAGGCGAGGCTTGTGGCACCTTGGCGGGGAAGGGGCAGCTCAGCCCTCGGGCCCTCGCCCGCCCTCTCCGGGTCTGGAGCGTCTCCCCGTGCCATCCCCGCACCGCCAGGGGGCACATGCCCATCGCAGCCGAGGCCAGAGGGACCCCCGGTCCAGCAGAGGCTGGAACCCTGGTCTCTGGCCACTCCCCCCTTCCCTCCCCGAGCTCCTAACGCCTTCTCTTCTGTGCCCCCATCTCCAGAGGAGGCTGCGGAGGAGGAGGAAGGTGAGGTCCCGGACTCTGCAGGTCTGGAGCTGGGGGGCGGGGGCTGGGC
>NW_012123598.1:2592344-2593573 GCF_000951035.1 Colobus angolensis palliatus
TCGCTGCTCCTCCCGCCCCTCCCCAGCCCCCGAAGAGCCGGAGCCGGTGGCAGAGCCAGGTAACCGCGGCTGCTTCGCTTCCCGAGACCGATGTCGGGGGCCCGGGGGGACCCCCGATATCCTCGGGCCCCAACCTCCACGACCACCCTTCCCTCCCTCCGCCCCCATAACCCGCCCCCAGGCCCGGTCCTTTAAGCCTCTGAGAGCTCCTGCGCCCTCTCGGGGCCGGGAAGGGAAATGGCCCTGCCGTGGCTTTAACCCTTTCCCTTCCTTCTTAAAGGGACCGACACCCAAGCCTTCTTCCCCAGTCTGGAGGAATCTTTATAGAAGGGTTGGATGTTTGCGGAGAAGCACCACCCCGTCACCCTCATCTTCGCCTCCAACCTTGTCTGTTATTTTCTCCCCCATATACATTCAAAGGTTGGGGCTTGGAATTTAGGATTGCAGAGGAGGCTAGCCCTGGGAGTCAGGGTCTCCAAGGTGGGGGTGGAGGGCGAGCTGGGGAGAGAGCTGTGGGGTCACTGAATAAAGACAGAGGTTGGCCCTCCCCTCACTGCTGGCTCTTAATGGAGGAGGGCAGGCGCTCTGGGCATATAAATAGAGAAGGGTCTGGGGGTTTGCACTCCTGGGAGTGCAGACAGCGGCGGTGGGGGGGTCCCCATACCAGTTCTGAATGTATATCTGATGCGTGTGACCCTCTTCCTACTTTACAGCCACCCTGACTTTCCTTCCCTCTTTTCTTCTCCCCATCCCCCTCCTCCAGAACTGGACTCTGGAGTCCTTCCCTGGGCTCCTGGGGGCCGAGGCTTGGGGGGTCCCTCCCCAGGGTGTGTCAGGCCTAGTCCCTCTCCTCTAAACTCTTGCTAATTGTCTCTTTGTATCCCCCACCACCAACAGAAGAGGAGCGCCCCAAACCAAGGTGAGATCCTACAGGGTGGGGGCCCCAATCATACATCTTCCTAAATATTCCCTCTATCCCCAGAGATAGGGTGTGAGAAAGGCAGAGATGGAGGGAGGAAATTGAAACAGCAGTCAACATTTCTCCGCCTCCTCCTGCTCCTCCTTCCTCCCCCTCCTCCCTCCCTCTCCTCTCCCTTCCCCCTCCCTCCCCTTCCCTTCCCTCTCCCCTTCCCCTTCCTCCCTCCTCCTCTTTCCTCCCACTCCCTCTCCCTCCTCCCTCTCCAACCTCTTCCTCTTTCCTCCCCCTCCCTTTCCCCCTCTCCCTCCTC
>NW_012123598.1:2593808-2595690 GCF_000951035.1 Colobus angolensis palliatus
TTTTTGTAGAGCTGAGGTCTTGCTATGTTGCTCAGGCTGGTCTCAAACTCCTATCCTCAAGCAATTCTCCCACCTCGGCCTCCCAGAGTGCTGGGATTACAGGCACAAGCCACCAAGGCCAGCCAGTCTGTTTCCTTCTTTCCACCCAATGGTCCCTCTTCCCCTCGAGCCTTTACCATCACCCCAGCCTCCTCTCTCACCTCCCTGCCTCCAGCTTTTGGCTCATCCTCCTCCATGACTCCAAAGAGACCTTTTTAACACCAGAGCTAACCCCGCCCCTCCTCTGCTCAGAATCTTTCCTCAACTCCCCACCACCGTTAAGATGAAGTCAAAGCAACTAGCCTGCATTCAAAGCCTTCCCCATCGGGCTCCAGCCGACCTCTCCAGCATCTCCCTTCCCCGCTGACAGACACACAGCATTTCATGGTTCTCTAGCCATGCCGTGCTTTTATACCCCTGAGCCTTCACACACGCTGTGCCCTCTGCCTGCGTAGCGGCAGGTGGGAGGATCCCTTGAGGACAGGAGTTCAAGACCAGCCTAAGTAACAAAATGAAATCCCCCCCATCCCTACAAAAAATTTTAAAAAATTAGTTGGGCACAGTGGCACACACCTGTGATTCCAGCTACTCAGGAGGCTGGGGAAGGAGGATTGTTTGAGCCCAGGATTTGGAGGCTGCAGTGAGCTGTGATTGCACCACGGTATTCCAGCCTGGGCAACAGAGCAAGACCGTCTCTAAAACATAAATAAAAACAGGGGAATGGGGCTGGGCGTAGTGGCTCATGCCTGTAATTCCAGCACTTTGGGAGGCTGAGGGGGGCAGATTACCTGGGGTCAGGAGTTTGAGACCAGCGTGGCCAACATGGTGAAACCCTGTCTCTACTAAAAATAGAAAAAAATTAGCCAGGTATTGTGGTGGGCACCTGTAATCCCAGCTATTTGGGAGACTGAGGCAGGAGAATCGCTTGAACCGGGAGGCAGAGGTTGCAGTGAGCCAAGATCGTGCCATTGCACTCCAGCCTGGGTGACAAGAGTGAAACTCCATCTAAAATATTAAAAAAAAAAAAAAATGGAGGGAGGGAATGGACTGACAGGGATGCCAAGGCAAAGGGACAGGATTTGGGGATTGTTGGGCAAGGGGAGGGAAGCAATGGGGGCAACCCCGAAGGGTCTCTGGTCTGGGGAACAAAGTGGACAGTGGGGCTGCCATCTCCTTCTCGGAGAAGTTGGTGAGCTCCATCAGGACGTCATGTGTGGGAAGGTGGGAAAAGTTCAGGAGATACCTGTTAACTTGAGTCTGGGGCTTAGGAGAGAGTCTGGACCAGAGACACTTGGAGAGTCCTCAGCAGTTGACGATACCAGAAGTCATTGGAGTGAATGGCACTGATGATGAGAAAAGGGGAAAGGAAGGCTCCCTGGCAGCTCACGGGGGTGTGGGGGGCCAGGAGACGGGGATGGAACAGCCCCAGGGGTGGGAGGCAAGCCAGTATTTATTCCTGTAAAATATGGTAAGCCATATTGTGTTCCCACACATGACGCGCCCCGAAGGAGCTCATCAACTTTTCCAAGATGGAGAGGGCAGCCCCGCTGTGCACTTGGCTGCCTGGCCCAGAGACCGCTGGGAGTTGTCCTCACCTCCTCCCTCCCCTTGCCCAGCAACCCCTAAGTCCTGTCCCCTTCATCTTGGAATCGCTCTTCGCGGTCTCAGAAACCCAGAAAAGAGAATTCCAAGGAAGTGGCAGGAAATCAGAGCAGGCTGAGGGCTGAGCCTCAGAGCAGCACCACCCAATAGAATAGATGGCAAGACATACACATCACAATTTCTTTTTCTTTTTTTTTTTTTTGAGACGGAGTCTCACTCTGTCGCCCAGGCTGGAGTGCAG
>NW_012123598.1:2595740-2598599 GCF_000951035.1 Colobus angolensis palliatus
CTCCTGACCTCGTGATCCGCCCGTCTCGGCCTCCCAAAGTGCTGGGATTACAGGCTTGAGCCACCGCCCCCGGCCTATTTTTAGTTTTTGAGAGGAGTCTTGCTCTGTTGCCCAGGCTGGAGTGCAATGGTGCAATCTCAGCTCACTGCAGCCTCCATCTCCCAGGTTCAAGCGATTCTCCTGCCTCAGCCCCCTGAGTAGCTGGGATTACAGGTGTGCGTCACCACGCCCAGCTAATTTTTGTATTTGTTTAGTAGAGACGGAGTTCCCCCATGTTGATCAGGCTGGTCTCGAACTCCTGACCACAGGTGATCCGCCCACCTCGGCCTCCCAAAGTGCTGGGATGACAGGTGTAATCCCGAGCCACCGCGACCAGCCCCTTTTCCTATGTTGCTCTAAATTCACGGCAGGGGAGGGGAGGGGCAGTCTCATTCCCCGGAGGACACTGGGCAGTGTCGGGAGGCATTTGGCTGTCGCACCTGGAGAGGGGCCACAGGCATCTAGAATGCAGAGACCCGCATGCTGCCCAGCATAAGAATGATCTGGCCCAAATGTCTACGGTGCTGAGGTTGGGAGGGTCTTCTCTTTTTTTTTTTTTTTTTTTTTTCCTGAGACGGAGTCTCTCTCTGTCACCCAGGCTAGAGTGCAGCGGTGCGATCTCAGCTCACTGCAACCTCCATCTCCCAGGTTCAAGCGATTCTCCTGCCTCAGCCTCCTGAGTAGCTGGGATTACAGGCATGCACCACCATGCCCAGCTAATTTTTTTTTTTTTTTGTATTTTTAGTAGAGATGGGGTTTCACCATGATGGCCAAGCTGGTTTTGAACTCCTGATCTCAAGTGATTCGCCCGCCTCGGCTTCCCAAAGTGTTAGGATTACAGGCCTGAGCTACTGCACCCGGCCTGTGAAACACCATCTCTACAAAAAATTTAAAAATGGCTGGGCATGGGGGCTCACACCTGTAATCCCAGCACATTGGGAGGTTGAGACAGGCAGATCGCCTGAGGTCGGGAGTTGAAGACCAGCCTGGCCAGCATAGTGAAACCCCATCTCTACTAAAAATACAAAAATTACCCAGACGTGGTGGCAGGCACCTGTAATCCCAACTACTCGTGAAGCTGAGGCAGGAGAATTGCTTGAACCTGGGAGGCGGAGGTTGTGGTGGGCTGAGATGGCGCCATTGCACTCCAGCCTGGGAGACAGAGCAAGATTCCGTCTCAAAAAAAAAAAGAAAAAAAAAATCTTACTAGGCATATTTTTAAAGTACAGCAACAACATAGGAAAATTTAATTTTCATAGCACAGTTCTAAAAATCTGTTACATAAATTTTCATCATTTCAACATGTAATCAGCATAAAACATGATTCTGTGTGTTTCACTGACAGCCTGCCTCAGTTGGGGCTCTCCACGTTCAGGAGGCTGGCGGCTACCTCACCAGACAGCGCATCCCGGAGGTGGGAGGTGGCTCAGGGAGGTCGGGTCACTCATGGTCTCTCTGTTTCTGTCCACCCAGCCGCCCTGTGGTGCCTCCTTTGATCCCGCCAAAGATCCCAGAAGGGGAGCGTGTTGACTTCGATGTAAGTGTCAGAGACCCCTCCCCAGGCACAGCTGCTAGTCTTCAAGGGGCTTTTGTGCCAATCATGAAAAGGCGCCGGGCCGGGCGCGGTGGCTCACGCCTGTAATCCCAGCACTTTGGGAGGCTGAGGTCAGGAGTTCGAGACCAGCCTGGTCAATATGGTGAAACCCCCGTCTCTGCTACAAATACAAAAATTAGCGGGCGTGGTGGCGGGCATCTGTAATCCCAGCTACTCGGGAGGCGGAGGCAGGAAAATCGCTTGAACCCGGGAGGCGGAAGTTGCGTGAGCCGAGATCGCACCATTTCATTGCAGCCTGGGAGAAAAGGTCCCCACTCCCCACTCCCTACTCCCGTCTTTGGGCAGCTCTGTCTTTGGAAGAGCTGATTAGTGTCAAACACGAGGCATTGCTGCCACCTGCTGGACACCGTCCGGGGAAACGGTTCAGTTCACCGTCCTGCATGGGGGAGACGCTGGGAGGCTGCTGCCCTCTCCAGGGTCTCCCAGGACGGGCTCCCCGTGTGTCCTGCAGGACATCCACCGCAAGCGCATGGAGAAGGACCTGCTGGAGCTGCAGACGCTCATCGACGTGCATTTTGAGCAGCGGAAGAAGGAGGAAGAGGAGCTGATTGCCTTGAAAGAGCGCATTGTGAGCCGAGAGTCTGGGTTCCCCCCAGTCTTCCTCTCTCCATGTGGATCCCTTGCATCTTGGGAGATGCAGATAATGGTTTTCCTTCTAGTACAGAGCTGAGCCTGAGGCTTTGGGGAATTCACCCAAGTCGGTGGCCACCCTCCAGCCTGTTTATCTCCACTCTTAGCCTACTCTGGGGAGGGATGACTGGGGGTACGTCCCTGCACCCCCTTATTCTTCTCCGTTCCCCAGGAGCGGCGCCGGTCGGAGAGAGCCGAGCAACAGCGCTTCAGAACTGAGAAGGAACGCGAACGTCAGGCTAAGCTGGCGGTGGGTGCCTCCCCTGCCCTGGGAGTCCAAATGTTACTTCTTCAGCCAGGTGCCCATTTTGTTGTTATTATTATTATTATTATTATTTGAAACTGAGTCGAGCTCTGTCTCCCAGGCTGGAGTGCAGTGGTGTGATCTCAGCTCACTTCAACCTCTGCCTCCCAGGTTCAAGCAATTCTCCTGCCTCATCCTCCCGAGTAGCTGGGACTACAGGTGCTCCCCATCAGGCCCGGCTAGTTTTTGTATTTTTAGTAGAGACGGGGTTTCACCACGTTGGCCAGGATGGTCTCGATCTCCTGGCCTCATGATCTGCCTGCCTCAGCCT
>NW_012123598.1:2599624-2604814 GCF_000951035.1 Colobus angolensis palliatus
TTGGCTAATTTTTGTATTTTTCGTAGAAATGGGGTTTCTCCATGTTGGTCAGGCTGGTCTTGAACTCCTGACCTTAAGTGATCCACCCCCTTGGCCTCCCGAAGTGCTGGGATTACAGGCATGAGCCACCATGCCTGGCCATTATTATTACTATTATTATTTAAGATAGGGTCTTTCTGGGTTGCCCACGTTGTTCCCAAACTCCTGGGCTCAAGTGATCCTCCTGCCTCAGCCTCCCATGTAGTTGGAATTACAGGCACAAGCCACCTGCCCATCACCCAGCCGGGAAGGGGATTTTGCAGATGTGATTAAGTTAAGGATCTTGAGATGGGACGGTTGTCCTGGAATATTTGTGGGGAGGGGCAAGATCATCACAAGGGGCCTTATAAGAGGAAGGCCAGAGGGTCATACTGAGAGATTTGAAGATGCTACATGGCTGCCTCTGAAGATGGAGGTAGGTCCATGGGCCCAGATGTGCAGGCAGCAGCTGGAAAAGGGAAGGGAATGAATTCTGCCCTAGAACCTCCAGAGAAAATTGGTTCTGTTCACAACCTGATTTCAGCCCAGTGGCACCAACTTCAGATGTCTGATCCGCAGAACTGGAAGATAACAAGCTTGCATTGTTTTTCTGCCACTAAGTTTGCAAATTATAGCAGTGATAAGAAACTAAGGTTGGGCATGGTGACTCACGCCTGTCATCCCAGCACTTTGGGAGACAAGTGGATCACTTGAGGCCAGTAGTTCGCGACCAGCCTGGGCAACATGGTGAAACCCTGTCTCTACTTAAAATACAAAAATTAGCTGGTCATGGTGGCACATGTCTGTAATCCCAGTTACTTGGGAGACTGAGGCAGGAGAGAATCACTTGAACCCAGCAGGTGGGGTTTGCAGTGAGCAGCGCAGAGATTGCACCACTGCACTCCAGCCTGAGTGACAAAGGGAAACTCCATCTCAAAAAAAGAAAGGAAATTAATTCAGGTGCGGAGTACTGGGTGTACAAAAAGCCTCATGTGCACCGTAAGGAGAGGGGGCTCAGCCTGGACAAGCCACTATTTCTGGAACACGCAATGAAGAGTTTCTCAAATGTTGTAATTCCTTTGCTAAATATTCTAGAACCCCTTCCTCAGGCTCGAAGCCATCAGCCTCTTTAATCTCCCCAGTCCCTGGCCTTATCACCAGCTACCTTCCTTGACCCCCTTAAAACAGACATTCTCATCTCCTGAGACTAAGAGTGACTACGGCCCAGACAGGCTGAGCATCTGGAGTGAGGTCACATAGCAAAGTTCACTATTGGCTGTTTCAGGTTAGAGGCATGCAGAAAAAGCAGGCATTTCTCCTTCTCCTTCTCCTTCATTTCCATTTTTTTCTGGGAGGATATTAAGACCCAGGAAGGGGGCCGGGCGTGGTGGCTCACGCTTGCAATACCAGCACTCTGGGAGGCCGAGGTGTGCAGATCACTTGAGGTCAGGAGTTTGAGACCAGCCTGGCCAACATGGTGAAACCCAATCTCTACTAAAAATACAAAAATTAGCTGGACGTGTTGGTGGGTGCCTGTAGTCTCAGCTACTCTAGGCTGAGGCAGGAGAATCACTTGAACCTGGGAGGCGGAGGTTGCAGTGAGTCGAGATCTGGCCACTGCACTCCAGCCTGGGCGACAGAGTGAGACTCCGTCTCAAAAAACAAAACAAAAAAACACCCGGAGAGGGGAAGGAACTTACAGGTGATCACACGGGGAGAGCTGGCCGGGCCGGGAGGAGACACCTGGATCTCTGCCGGTTCTGATGTCCCCCCGCCTGCTGATCCCTGTGCTCCAGCTCCACTCAGCACTGAATTGAGCCCCCGTCCTTCCCATCCCAGGGCCCTCCTGCCTCAGGCCTAGAGGGGCAGCCATGAGGTTAACCCCTTCCTTCCCACAGGAGGAGAAGATGAGGAAGGAAGAGGAAGAGGCCAAGAAGCGGGCAGAGGATGATGCCAAGAAAAAGAAGGTGCTGTCCAACATGGGGGCCCATTTCGGCGGCTACCTGGTCAAGGTGAGTCAGCCTGCAGGAGCCTGAGGTCTAAGTTCTGAGCGGGGAGAGGCTTGGGGCCAGACCTCTGGTTCCTAATGGAGGAGGGTCTGGGGCCTGGACTCCTGGGTCTGAGGGAGGAGGGGCTGGGGGCCTGGACTTCTGGGTCTGAGGGAGGAGGGGCTGGGGGCCTGGACTCCTGGGTCTGAGGGAGGAGGCGCTGGGGGCCTGGACTCCTGGGTCTGAGGGAGGAGGGGCTGGGCTTGGACTCCTGGGTCTGAGGGAAGAGGGGCTGGGGGCCCGGACTCCTGGGTCTGAGGGAGGAGGGGCTGGGGCCCAGACTTCTGGTTCCTAATGGGAGAGGGTCTGGGGCTTGAATTCAGTCTGAGAGGAGGGGCTATGTGTCTGAGGGAGGAGGGAGTGGGCCTAGACTCCTAGGTGTGAAGAAGAAGGGCCTGAGGTGCAGACCTGTGGGTTCCAATATGGACGTGGTCTGTGGGATCTGACCTGTGGGTCCCGACATGGGGGTGGTCTGTGGGATGTGACCCCCAGTTTACGGTACCCCTTCCCCAACCCTCAGGCAGAACAGAAGCGTGGTAAGCGGCAGACAGGGCGGGAGATGAAGCTGCGCATCCTGTCTGAGCGTAAGAAGCCTCTGGACATTGACTACATGGGGGAGGAACAGCTCCGGTAGGTGCTGTCGGGGGCTCGGGGCTGCAGGGGCCTGGGTGTGAGACAGGGGGATAAAGGAGCTCACACCCACATCTGGGTGGGCAGATACCCCGGGTCTCAGTTCCGATGCTGTGTGACTTTGGGCAAGTGGCTTCCCCTCTCCGGGCCTCTGCTGCCTTCTCTGTGAAACGTGTCACTGATAGAGAACCCACTTTTCGTGGCTGCTATGGCCTGTAGCATCTGACAGGTGTTACTGGGGAAGCCAGACAAGATGACTTCCCTCCCCCCCGAGTTTAGATTTTGTTAACTCTGTGATGTGCCCTAGAGCTCAGGATGGGCTGTGCCTTTTACCTAAATTCAAACTAGGAATGCGGGTGAGAATTTTCCAGCTGCATCCCTCGCCTCTAGAGCCAAGACCGCCTGCCTCTCATGATAAGATAAGCCACAGGACGGCAGGCTGACGGGGGCTTGCTTCAGGAGACCCCTGCATCTCTGTCCTCTGGCCTGGGCCGTGGCCCAGAAACTTCAACCACCCCAGAGTGGCGCAGTGATCCGGTTTGCCGCTTGCACCGGAAGCCCCTGCCCGGGGTTCAGTGCCAGCTCCGTCTACTACTTTGTGATCCTGGGCACATTATCTGGCCTCGCTAGGGCTCCCATTCCTCACTGGCAGAATAATGATGTAATCACATAATTGACCTCACAGAGCCGTGAAAGGGCAGTGAGATAGAAATAATAACTACAGGCTGGGCCTGGTGGCTCATGCCTGTCATTCCAGCACTTTGGGAGGCTGAGATGCGAGGATTGCTTGAGGCCAGGAGTTGGAGACCAGCCTGGGCAATGTAGTGAGACCCCATCCTTAAAAAAATAATAATTACAGCAGCAGCTTCCTATGGAGGGTTTACAACCCTGTGAGGTAGATACTATTACTATCCTCATGTTAATAGTGAGGAGCCTGAGGCACAGAGAGGTTAGGTAACCCTTCCAGGGTTGCACAGCTAGCAAGTGGAAGAGCTGGGATTTGAACCCAGGCAGTCTGGTGCAATAGTCCATACTCTTTGCTACTGTGCTGTAATGTGGCTTGATGGTAAATGTTTAACAGCTGCTCTCCAGGGGGCAAAACGTCTAGATTTAGCACGTGCCCATTCCCATGGTGTAAATACTTCCACCTTGCTCCTTTCAAACTACTGTATGAGGACACTGACTGTGGAGTCGGGAAAAGATGTGCACCGCAGGCTCCTGAAAGCCCTCTGCAGGGGCGGTGGGCCCTCCTTCCTGTGCACATGATGCGTGTAAAGTATTGTCGGCCAGGCACGGTGGCTCACGCCTGTAATCCCAGCACTTTGGGAGGCTGAAGTGGGCGAATCACTTGAAGTCAGGAGTTCGAGACCAGCCTGACCAATCTGATGAAATCTCATCTCTACTAAAAATACAAAAATTAGCCAGGAGCCGTGGCTTGCGCCTGTATTCCCAGCTGCTCTGGAGGCTGAAGCAGGAGAATCACTTGAACCTGGGAGGCGAAGGTTGCCGTGAGCCAAGATCGTACCACTGCACTCCAGCCTGGGCGACAAGAGCAACACTCTGTCTAAAAAAGAAAAAAAAAAAAAGGCTGAGGTGGGAGGATCACTAGAGCCTGGGAGGTCGAGGCTGCAGTGAGCTGTGATCATGTCACTGCACTCCAGCCTGGGTGACAAAGTGAGACCCTATAAGAAAGAAAGAAAAGGAAAGAGGGAGGAAGGGAGGGAGGGAGGCAGGAAGGAAGGCAGGCAGGAAGGCAGGCAGGCAGGCAGGAAGGCAGGCAGGAAGGAAGGCAGGCAGGAAGGAAGGCAGGAAGGAAAGAAGGAAGGAAGGAAGGAAAGAAGGAAGGAAGGAGTAGGTTTTAGTCCAGGGCCGGTTTGGCAATTCTACAAAATCAGACACCCAGACTCCTATTTTTTTCTTCTCACTCACTACTTTTAGCCCAATAGTTCCATCCTCAAAATCACTCATAGTCCAATATAGCTGCTAGAGCTCCAGCCATCACATTTATGGTCCAAGCAGCAGAAAGAAGATGTAGGAAAAGAGCCGCAGAGTCTTTTTTGGAAGCCCTCCCTGTAGGGTCCAGCCCCACAGGGTCGGTGGATTTTTCTCCCCATGTGCAGAGACAAGAGATTGTAGAAATAAAGACACAAGACAAAGAAAGAAAAGACAGCTGGGCCCGGGGGACCACTACCACCAAGACGTGGAGATCGGTAGTGGCCCCGAACGCCAGGCTGCACTATTATTTATTGGATACAAGACAAGGGGGCAGAGTACAGAGTGTGAGCCAGCTGCAGTGATTGATAAGGTCACGTGAGTCATGTGTCCACTGGACAGGGAGCCCTTCCCTGTTTGGCAGCCAAGGAGGAGGAAAGACAGAGAGAGAGAGGACACAGCCTACGCCATTATTTCTTCATATCAGAGGTTTTTAGTACTTTCACTAATTTTGCTACTGCTATCTAGAAGGCAGAGCCAGGTGTACAGGATGGAACATGAA
>NW_012123598.1:2605229-2607192 GCF_000951035.1 Colobus angolensis palliatus
CAGCATCACAGGTAGACGGTTAGTTCTCTGGATAACTGCGGGCGGGCCCGACTGATGTCAGGCCTTCCATGAGAGGTGGAGGAGTAGAGTCTTCTCTAAACTCCCTGGGGAAAGGGAGACTCCCTTTCCCCGGTCTGCTAAGTAGCGGGTGCTTTTCCTTGGCACTGACGCTACTGCTCGACCAAGGTCCGCTTGGCAACCCGCGTCTTCCCAGACGCCGGCGTTACTGCTAGACCAAGGAGCCCTCTGGCGGCCCTGCCCAGGCATAACAGAAGGCTCACACTGTTGTCTTCTGGTCACTTCTCACCATGTCCCTTCAGCTCCTATCTCTGTATGGCTTGGTGTTTCCTAGGTTATGATTATAGAGCGAGGATTATTATAATATTGGAATAAAGAGTAATTGCTACAAGCTAATGATTAATGATATTCATATATAATCATATCTATGATCTATATCTAGTATAACTATTCTTATTTTATTTATTTTGTTATACTGGAACGGCCCGTGCCCTCGGTCTCTTGCCTCGGCACCTGGGTGACTTGCCTCCCACACCACCCAGTGACTTAGCCACCCCTTAGCCACCTCGTCCCATTAGCCACCCCTACCTGCAAGGGAGATTGGGAAGAGTCGTTTTTCAACTTAGCCTATTGCACAAGATTCTATTTCTAGAAGAAAGGGAGAAGGGCTAACAGGTAGGCAAGCAGCCATCTCTTCCACAGTTTTATTTCCATATCTTCTAGAGAAGGAAACAGGATTCTAAAAGAAGTCACTTGATATATTCATAAACCAGAGAATGGCATGGCTGGGATGTGAACCGGGGGCTTCTAACTGCAGAGCCTGGATTTGCTCTTTTCTTTCTGCCTTTTCTTTCCCGCCTCCCCTCTTCTCCCCTCCCCTCTTCTCCCCTCTTCTCTCCTCCCCTCCCCTCTCCTCTCCATTTTCCTGTCTCCTTTCTCCTTTCCTTTCTTTTCTTGCATCTTGCCCTGTTGCCCAGGTTCCTTCTGCCTCAGCCTCCCAAATAGCCGGGACCACAGGGGAATGCCACCATGCCTGGCTAATTTTTTTTTTTATTTTTAGCAGAGATAGGATCTTCTATGTTGCCCAGGCTGGTCTCGAACTCCTGGCCTCAAGCGATCTGCCCTCCTCTGCCTCCCAAAGTGCTGGGATGACAGGCGTGCCCCGCCGAGCCTGGTCTCTTAACCGTGACACTCTTCTCTCCCCTTGGGAAATGCGAGAGCTCCAGCTCGGATATGGAGAGAGCGGGCACAGATCGTAAAACTCTTGGCCTCAAATATTAACAAATGGTGCCAACAATGCTGAACTCACAGTCTCGCTGTGTGGCTTTGGGTGGTTCCCACAACCTCTCTGGGTCCGAGTTCCTCTCCGTCCCTGGGCCTAGGGCCTGGCCTGCCTGGCTGCCTCCATCACAGCCCTCCTGCCTTACCAGGGAGAAAGCCCAGGAGCTGTCGAACTGGATCCACCAGCTGGAGTCTGAGAAGTTCGACCTGATGGCGAAGCTGAAACAGCAGAAATATGAGGTGAGACCCAGCTCTGCAGGGAGGGAGGGTAGGGCTGGGCTGGGAGGGACCCGCAAGTTCCGTGCAGGGGTGGGTGGTCCGTCCCCACGTCCCCACCGGCTGTCCCAGCATCTGCCTTCTGCTTCCACAGATCAACGTGCTGTACAACCGCATCAGCCACGCCCAGAAGTTGTGAGTGTGATCCTGTCTCGAGCCCTTGCTCGTGTCCCCACCGTCCCGCGGACTCTCAGGCCTCTCTTCCTCCCTCTGTGGCTCCATCCCCACTGCCTCTGGGTTTCTGCCCCTTTCTCTTTGTTCTTCCTTCTCTGTCTTCCTCTCTCTGCTCTTGGAATCCTGGGTCTCAGTCCCTTTGTCTTTTTCTTTTTTTCTTTTTAGTTTTTTTTTTTTGTTTTTTTTGAGACGGAGTCTCGCTCTGTCACCCAGG
>NW_012123598.1:2608082-2609286 GCF_000951035.1 Colobus angolensis palliatus
GCTCACTGCAACCTCTGCCTCCCTGGGTTCAAGCGATTCTCCTGCCTCAGCCTCCTCAGTAGCCGCGATTACAGGTGCCTGCCACCACGCCCGGCTAATTTTTGTATTTTTAGTAGAGACGGGGTTTCACCACGTTGGTCAGGCTGGTCTCAAGCTCCTGACCTCGTGATCCGCCCGCCTTGGCCTCCCAAAGTGCTGGGATTACAGGCGGGAGCCACCGCGTCCAGCCTAGAGGGTCTTCTCCGAATCTCTCTCTGTGTCTCCACTGATGTCTTCCTCCCTCCTCTCCCTCTCCCTTCTCCTCTTCTCCCCTTTCCTGTCTCTTCCCCCCGGCCCTTCCTGCATGTTACCTACCCAGGCCCAGATCATCCAACCCTTCCTCCCCCTACCCTGGCCCCTGACTCATAAACATTCATCAGCTCCCTCATGAACACCCTGCACTCACCCCCAAATGTCAGCTCCCACGTGTCAGTGAGGCCTTTGGCCACCAGCCGCTGCCCCCCAGTCGTAGAACCCAAAAGAGATGACAGCTGTTTTGCACACGGCTTCCTCCGGGCAGGGAGGACTGATATTTTGGGAGACGGGCTTCCTGAATTGAGGGCCTGGGGCCCATTTCAGACTGGAGGGGCCCCTTCTTCCTGATACCACCTCCTTCTTCTACAGCCGGAAGGGGGCAGGGAAGGGCCGCGTTGGAGGCCGCTGGAAGTGAGGACGCCGCCCCGGACAGTGACCTGCTCTTACCCACCCGGGAAGCGTGGGAGTGTTAGTCCCTTCGGTAGCTTGAAATAAACGCTCCTCTCAGACACCTGCTGGGTTCTCTGATGTTATTGTTGTGGATATGCGGCTGGTCTCTCGTGGTTAATTGACTTCTTATTACCAACACGCCACTGCTTGAAAGAGTGTCACCAATAATCATTAGAGTATGGCAGACTGAACCTTCACTCACTGCTGGTGGGAATGGAAAATGCAACAGCTTTGCAAGCAATCTGGCGGTTCCTCAACAAGTGAAAGCTTTTCCACAGGACCCAGCCGTTTCCCTCCTAGATGGATGTCCAAGAGAACCAAGAACCTTTGTCCACACAAAAGCTTGCACATGAATTTCATAGTAGCATTTTTATTTTTAATTTTTTTTTTTTTTTGAGACAGAGTCTCGCTCTGTCGCCCAGGCTGGAGTGCAGTGGCGCGATCTCGGCTCACTGCAAGC
>NW_012123598.1:2610101-2619139 GCF_000951035.1 Colobus angolensis palliatus
TCCCAGCTAATTTTTGTATTTTTAGTAGAGACAGGATTTTACCATGTTGGCCAGGCTGGTCTTGAACTCCTGACCTCAGGTGATCCGCCTGCCCCAGCCTCCCGAAGTGCTGGGATTACAGCCGTGAGCCACCGCGCCCGGCCCGCTGCATTTTTCATAATAGCCAAAAGGCAGAAGCAACTCAAATGTTTATTAACTGATGAATGGATAAACATAGGTTGGTTCATCCACACAGTGGAATGTTGTTCGGCCATGGAAAGGAATGAAGGGCTGACATGTGGTGTGACATGCACGAACCTTGAAAACAAGCGAAAGGAACCAGACATCAAAGACCACATTATATGATTCCATTTGTATGAATTTTCTAGAATAGGCAAATCCATAGAAGCAGGAAGGAGGTTCGTGTTTTTGAGGGGCTGGGGGACAGTGGGTAGAGATGACGGCTAAAGAGAATGGCGTTTCTTTTTCGATGACGAACGTGTTCTGGAATTAGATAGTGGTGACGGTTGCACAACCTGTGAATATACTGAAAAACTCTGAATTGTACTTTAGATGATACATCTTATGATATGTAAAGTATATCCAAATTAAGAAATTCAAAAGCAGGCCAAGTGAGGTGGCTCCTGCTTGTCTGCTTGTAATCCCAGAACTTTGGGAGATCGAAGTGGGAGGATCTTTTTTTTTTTTTTTTTTGAGATGGAGTCTCGTTCTGTCACCCTGGTTGGAGTGCAGTGGCACAATCTTGGCTCACTGCCAAGCTCAAGGCAGGAGGATCTCTTGAGGTCAGGAGTGGGTGACCAGCCTGGCTATCTCTAGGAAACCCTAGCTCTACTAAATTACACACACAAAAAAATGAGCTGGGCGTAGTGGTGCCTGTAATCCCAGCTACTCAGGAGGCTGAGGCAGGAGAATAGCTTGAACTGGGGAGGTTGCAGTGAGCCGAGATCACACCACTGCCCTCCAGCCTGGGCGACAGAGCAAGACTCCACCTCACACACACATACACACACACACACACACACAAAGTGCAAAAGCACATTTAAAAAGTGACACGTAAAGTTTTGTATGGGAGAATCAGCTCAGTGACAAATTAAATTATTGTTTGCTGCTCTGCCTTTGTGACTTTCCATTCGGGATGTATCTTAGGGACCATGTGGGTCTGGCCACTGGGTCCTAAATCCCAAATAACCAGACAGTTGCTCTGCTTTGAATGTATGAATCCCGCCAACATTTATATGTTGAAACCTAATGAATGCAATAGTATTAAATGGGATTTGAGGAGGTGATTGGGTCATGAAGGCAGAGTCCTCACAAATGGGGTTAATGTGCTTCTAAAAGAGGCTTGAGGGAGCCCCTTGCCCCTTTGCTGTGTGAGGACACAGCAAGAAGGCACCATCGGTGAAGCAGAGAGCAGACTCTCATTCCACACTGAGTCTTCTGGCACCCTGATCTTGGTCTTCCCGGGCTACAGAACTGTGAGCAATGCATTTGTATTGTTTGTAAATTACCAGGTCTAAGGTATTCTGTTACAGCAGCCCAAATGGACCACGACAACAGCTGATTTCTTTTTCTTTCTTTTTTTTGAGACGGAGTCTCGCTCTGTCACCCAGGCTGGAGCGCAACAGTGCAATCTCGGCTCACTGTAAGCTCTGCCTTCCTGGTTCAAGGGATTCTCCTGCCTCAGCCTCCCGAGTACCTGGGATTACAGGCCTGTGCCACCACAGCTAATTTTTTTTTTCATTTATTTTTTGTATTTTTAGTAGAGACGGGGTTTCACCATGTTGGCCAGGATGGTCTTGACTTCCTGACCTCATGATCCGCCCACCTCGATCTCCCAAAGTGCTGGGATTATAGGTGTGAGCCACCGCGCCCGGCCTTCTTCTTTTTTTGGGACAGCGTCTCACTCTGTCACCCAGGCTAGAGTGCAGTGGTGCAATCACAGTTCACTGCAGCCTCAACCTCCCGGGCTCAAGCAGGCCTCCCACTTCAGCCTCTCAAAATGCTGGGATTACAGGTGTGAGCCACTTTGCCTGGCTGACCATAGTTGATTCCTTTCCCATGTAAAAGTCTGAGCTGGGATGATGGCTCTGTTTTGTAAAGTTGCCTGGGTCCAAGCTCATCCTACTGTGTGGCTACCTTGCTCGGGGGGTTGCCTTCGCTCATAGGGTAAGATAGTTCCCACTCTGTGGCCGGCAGCAGACAGGAGTAAAATGGAAGAGACATGTTTACTCCTACTCAGTCTCATTGACAGAAGTTAATTACTTTGTCATACCCAGTTGCAAGGGATGCTGGTGTCCCACGCGGCCGTGTGAAGAGTCCACCAAACAGGCTTTGTGTGAGCAATAAGGCTGTTGATTTCACCTGGGTGCAGGTGGGCTGAGTCCGAAAAAGGAGTCAGCAAAGGATGGTGGAATTGTCATTAGTTCTTACAGGTTTGGGATAGGCGTACAAAGCACATTCTTCAGGGTGGGGAGAATATTACAAAGTACCTTCTCAAGGGCGGGGGAGAATATTAGACAAGGTGGGGCAGAATATATCGTATCAGTTAGGGTGGGGCAGGAACAAATTACAATGGTGGAATGTCATCAGTTAAGGCTATTTTCACTTCTTTTGTGGATCTTCAGTTGCTTCAGGCCATCTGAATGTCTACGTGCAGGTCACAGGGGACATGATGGCTCAGCTTGGGCTCAGAGGCCTGACATTCCTGCCTTCTTACATTAATAAGAAAAACAAAACAAAATAGTGGTGACGTGTTGGGGCGGCGAAGTTTTGGGGGTGGTATGGAGAGATAATGGGCGATGTTTCTCAGGGCTGCTTCGAGCGGGATTAGGGGCGGCTTGGGAACCTAGAGTGGGAGGGATTAAACTGAAGAAAGATCTTGGGGTAAGGGGTAATATTGTGGGGTTGTTAGAAGGAGCATTTGTCATATAGAATGATTGGTGATGGCCTGGATGTGGTTTTGTATGAAATGAGAAACTAAACGAAAGACACGAGGTCTGAATAAGAGAAGAAGAAAAATAGGTATTAAAGGAACTAAGAATTGGGAGGACCCAGGACATCCAATTAAAAAGTGTCCAAGGGGGTTCAGTGTAATTATTTGCTTGGTTGGTGAGTTTTTGGGCTCTATCCTTGAGTTTTTTTTATGTTGTCATACACCAGGCCTGATTGATTTAGGTAAAAACAACACTCTTCATTTAAAAATATACAGAGTCCTCTTTTTTTAGCAGTGAGTAAGTCGAGACCTTGGCGATTTTGGAGAAAAGAGAAATACAAGGCCAGCAGCTGTTTGTTAAAGAAGGATTAGAAACGGCTAGCAGAGAGTGAGATTGATAGTGTGGTGGAGATAGCTGGGGAGAGGTAGAGGGTGGCATAAGAATGGGAATGAGAATAAGAGTGAGTATAAAAGTAAAGTACAGGACTTCATCAGGGTGAAAGTATTGGAATGGTCCCTTGCACTGAAGACCTGTCCACTTCAAGAGAGACTTAAGGGTGGCGATTTGAGGCAAAACCAGGAGCCACTAAATACCAAGACCCTGAGAAAGTGCTTGGGTGATTTGACTAATAATGGCTGGTCCGTTATCAGACCGTATAGAGGTGGGAAGGCCAAACCGAGGAATTATGTCTGACAGAAGGGAAGAACTGACCACGGTGGCCTTCTCAGACCCTGTGGGAAAGGGCTCTACCCATCCAGTGAAAGTGTCTACCCAGACCAAGAGGTATTTTAGTTTCCTGACTCAGGACATGTGAGTAAACTCAATTTGCCAGTCCTGGGCAAGGGCAAATTCCTGAGCTTGATGTGTAGGGAAGGGAGGGGGCCTGAACAATCCTGAGGGGTAGTAGAATAGCAGATGGGACAACTGAGAAGTGATTTCCTTGAGGACAGATTTCCACGATGGAAAGGAAATGAGAGGTTCTAAGAGATGGGCTAGCAGCCTGTAACCTACATGGAAGAGGTTATGCAATGACAACAGAAGAGAATGGGCCTGTGAGGCTGGAAGGAGATACCTTCCTTGGTCTAAGAACCATTTGCCTTGTGTGGGAAGAGATTGATAGGTGGCAGTTTCAGTGGAAGAGTAGGTGGGAGTGACCAATGAGAAGGAGAAAAACTGGCCATGAGGGATAGAAGTTGGAACACTAGCTGCTTCTTTAGCTACCTTATCAGCATAAGTGTTGCCCTGAGTGATGGGATCTGATGCCTTTTGATGGCCCTTGCAGTGAATGACTTCAGCTTCCTTTGGAAGTAAAGCAGCCTTGAGAATGGTTTTCATTAAAGAGGCATTAATAATGGAGAACCCTTGTGTAGTGAGGAAACCTTTCAGCCCATAAAACAGCATGGTGGTGAGGATATGGAGGGCATATTTACAGTCAGTATCAATATTGACACGTAGTCCTTTCGCAAGAGTGAGGGCCTGAGTTAAGGCAATGAGTTTGGCTTGCTGAGAGGTAGTGGAGCAGGGCAGAGTGGTAGTCTCAATGATAGATGTGGAAGATATTATAGCATAGCCTGCCTTTGCTGGTGAGTGGCGATTAGGCCTGGTGGAACTGCCATCAATAAACCAAGTGTGATCAGGGTGAGGAACAGGAAAGAAGGAAATATGGGGAAATGGAGTGAATGTCAGGTGGATCAGAGAGATACAGTCATGGGGGTCAGGTGTGGTATCAGGAATAATGTGGGAGGCCGGATTGAAGTCCGGGCCAGGAACAATGGTAATTGTGGGAGACTCAACAAAGAGTGAGTATAGCTGAAGGAGCCAGGGAGTAGAAAGTATATGTGTCAGTTATGAGGAAGAGACTCGATTTTGGAAGTTAGGAGAACTGTAGAGGGTGAGTTGAGCACAGTTTGTGATTTTGAGGGCCTCTAAAAGTATTAAAGCAGTGGCAGCCACTGCACACAGACATGAGGGCTAGGCTAAAACTGTAAGGTCAAGTTGTTTGGACAGAAAGGCTCCAGGGCACGGTCCCGGCTCTTGTGCAAAAATTCTGACAGCACAGCCCTGTACTTCGGCTGCGTGTGATGAAAAGGGTTGGGATGAGTTAGGGAGAGCTAGTGTGGGAGCAGCTTTTAGGGCTGTTTTTTGAGGAATGGAAAGGGGAGTGGGGAAAGGATTTAGGATTTATGGGGTCAGCTAGGTTTATCTAGAACAGAATAATGGGTTGTGGAGGGAGGAGGGAGGTATTGAGGATAGGAGAGTATATGGGTTTGGCACCACGGGGTGGATAGGCAAGACAGTTTGGTTGATAAGGCACAGATCCTGAACTAACCTGTAAGGCTTGTCTGGTCTTTGGACAGGTAGGATAGGGGAGTTGTAAGGAGAATTTGTAGGCTTGAAGAGACCATGTTGTACAGGCAGGTGATAACAGGCTTTAACTTTTTTTTTTTTTCTTTTTTGAGACGGAGTCTCGCTCTGTCGCCCAGGCTGGAGTGCAGTGGCCAGATCTCAGCTCACTGCAAGCTCCGCCTCCCGGGTTTACGCCATTCTCCTGCCTCAGCCTCCCGAGTAGCTGGGACTACAGGTGCCCGCCACCTCGCCCGGCTAGTTTTTTGTACTTTTTTTTTTTTTTTAGTAGAGACGGGGTTTCAACGTGTTAGCCAGGATGGTCTCGGTCTCCTGACCTCGTGATCCGCCCGTCTCGGCCTCCCAAAGTGCTGGGATTACAGGCTTGAGCCACTGCGCCCGGCCGCTTTAACCTTTTTAAAGCATGCTGTGGGATGGGATATTGGCGTTGAGCAGGGTAAGGGTGATTAGGTTTTAATGGGCTGTAATGGGTGCATCATCTGTCACCAAGGAAGGAGTAGAGGTGTCCTATACTTGTGGATTAAGGTGGGGAGATACAAGGAGAGGATGTGAAGGAGGCTTTGAACTGGGGGAAAAGGTGGCAATGAGGTGTGGCTATAGCCCAGGAATAGTCAGGGAAGCAGATAATTTGGTTAAAATGTCTTGACCTAATAAAGGAGCTGGGCAGGTGGGAATAACTAAAAAGGAGTGCATAAAAGGACGTTGTCCGAGTTGGCACCAGAGTTGGGGAGTTTCAAGAGGTTTAGCAGCCTGGCCGTCAGTACCCACAACAGTTATGGAGGCAAGGGATACACGCCCTTGAAAAGAAGGTCATGTGGAGTGGGTAGCCTCCGTATTGATTAAGAAGGGGACGGACTTACCCTCCACTGTAAGAGCTGCCCAGAGTGTCTGTGATGGTCCTGAAGGCTTCCAAGATGATCGGGCAGCGTCAGTCTTCAACTGCTAAGCTGAGAAGATCTGGGAAGGAGTCAGTCAGAAAGCCTGGGGCCAGAGTTCCAGGGACTTTGGGAGTAGCTGCCGGGCGAGTTGGACAGTCCGATTTTCAGTGGGGTCCCACACAGGGGGGACACGGCTTAGGAGGAATCCTGGGCTGCGGGCATTCCTTGACCCAGTGGCCAGATTTCTGGTACTTGAAGCAAGATCCTGATGGAGGAGGTCCTGTAAGAATGCTTGACCACTGCGGCTTAGGCATTTTGAAGTTCTTGTGTGCTGGAGATGTGGCTGGGGTTTCTCTCACAGCGGAGGCATAGAACTGCAACTCAGAAATATGTTGCTACTCAGCTGCCTCTACTCTACTGTTGTACACCTTGAAGGCAAGGTTAGTTAAGTCCTGTTGTGGGGTTTAAGGGCCGGAATGTAATTTTTAAAGCTTTATTTAAAGTCAGGAGGAGATTGGGTAATAAAATGCGTATTGGGAATAAGACAGCCTTCTGACCCTTCAGGGTCTAGGGCTGTGAGGCATCTCAGGGTTGCTGTCAAATGAGCCATGAACTGGGTTAGGTTTTTATATTTGATGAAAAAGAGCCTAAACACTAACTGATTTGGGAGAGGTCGGATAAGGAAAAAGGAGCATTAACCTTGACTATGCCTTTAGCTCCAGCCACCTCTTTAAGAGGAAATTGTTGGGCAGATGGGGGAGGGCAGACCGCAGAACGAAACTGTAAGCTGGACCGGGTGTGGGCAGAGGAGGTGATAGGAGGATTATACGGTTGGGGAGCAGAGGCTGAGGAAAAATTGGAGCCTGATTCAGCCTGGCTGGGAGCAACCTGAGGAGGAGCAGTCTGGGGAGGAGAGGAGAGGTCAAATGGGTTGGTAGAAAAGGAAGATTGAAAAGACTCAGTGACGCTTGGGGTTGGGACTGAGGGGACAGACGGGAGGGAAAGAAGGAGGATTTGGGACAAGTCACTTTGGGAACAGAGACTAGGGAGGGACCGATGTGTAAAAGAATGCCTGGACATCAGGCACCTCAGACCATTTGCCCATTTTATGACAAGAATTATCTAGATCTTGTAGGATGGAAAAATCGAAAGTGCCGTTTTCTGGCTGTTTGGAACCACTGTCGAGTTTGTATTGGGGTTAAGCGGCCTTGCAGAAGAAAATACGGTGTTTAGGTTTTAGGTCAGGTGTGAGTTGAAGAGGTTTTATGTTTTTGAGGACACAGGCTAAGGGAGAAGAAGGAGGAATGGAGGGTGGAAGGTTGCCTATAGTGAAGGAGGCAAGCCCAGAGAAAGGAGAGGGTAGAGACACGGAGAGAAGGTGGTGGGGGCGGGGTGCCTGCCCCCCAGGAAAGTGGAGAGAAAAGAGAGGGTAGAGACATGGAGAGAAGGGGTGGAGGGTACTTGCTCCCCAGGAAAGTGGTGCTTGCCACTAAGGGTGAAGGATGAAGGCAGGCGTCCCCACAGTGATCAGACACCTCTGAAACGTGGGTGAATAATCAGGCAGGTGTCCCCGCATGATTAAACACCAAGGGAAGACTGTCTTCCCGAGTCCATGACCGGCGCCAGAGTTTTGATTTCACGTATAAAATGTGTCTCCTCTGTCTCTACCAGAAAAGGAAAGGAACTGAAATTAAGAGAAGGGAGAGATTGAAGGACAGCACCAAGATTGAAAGGAGAAACAGGTTGAGGGATAGTGAGAGAGGCTGGAGAAGAGAGTAAAAAGGGGCCGCTTACCTGATTTAAAATTGGTGAGACGTTCCTTGGGCTGGTTGGTCTGAGGACCCGAGGTCGTAGGTGGATCTTTCTCATGGAGCGAAGAGCAGGAGGACAGGGGATTGATCTCCCAAAGGAGGTCCCCTGATCCGAGTCACGGCACCAAATGTCACGTGTGTCTGTGTAAAGAGAACACCAAACAGGCTTTGTGTGAGCAATAAAGCTTTTTAATCACCTGGGTGCAGGTGGGCTGAGTCCGAAAAGAGAGTCAGCAAAGGGTGGTGGGATTATCATTAGTTCTTATAGGTTTGGGATGGGCGTACAAAGTACATTCTCAAGGGCAGGGAGAATTTTACAAAGTACCTTCTTAAGGGCAGGGGAGAATATATCGTATCAGTTAGATGGGGCAGGAACAAATCACAATGGTGGAATGTCATCAGTTAAGGCTATTTTCACTTATTTTGTGGCTCTTCAGTTCCTTCAGGCCATCTGGATGTACACGTGCAGGTCACAGGGGATATGATGGCTTAGCTTGGGCTCAGAGGCCTGACACTGGTAAATGTAACCATTATTCTAGGTGGCTATGCTAAACCCAGCGTAAATCAGAGGTTCCATTATGTTGAGAAAGAAGGGGACAAAGAATATTGGGTGACAATTTGTCATCTTTGCCACTGAAACCACTGCTTCTCTGTCCACTACATTTTATCAAAGGCAGAGTGTCTTGCAATCAGCAGCCTCAAAGGCCTCTTGGAATGCCTGCATCAGTTTGCTTTTGTGGCATAAAAAGTTACCCCAGGCCTGGCATGGTGGCTCACCCCTACCTGTAATCCCAGCATTTTGGGAGGCTGAGGCAGGTGGATCACTTGAGGCCAGGAGTTCAAGACAGCCTGGTCAACATAGTAAAACCCCATCTCTACTAAAAACACAAAAAGTAGCCGGGCGTGGTGGCTAGTGCCTGGAATCCCAGCTACTTAGGAGCTAAGGCAGGAGAATCACTTGAACCTCAGAGGTGGAGGTTGCGGTGAGCTGAGATTGTGCCACTGCACTCCAGCCTGGATGACAGAGTGGGACTTGGTCTCAAAAAAAAAAA
>NW_012123598.1:2619919-2620685 GCF_000951035.1 Colobus angolensis palliatus
GGGGGGGGGAGGCGCGGTGTGAACTTTCTCGGCCCCTCCTCCTACGAGAGACCCAGGAACCTCCTCCCAGAACGCCAGAGCGAACTTCCTCGGCCCCTCCTCGTACGCGGGACCTAGGAACCTCGCCGGAGAACCCGGAACGACTTTGTCGGCCTCCACCGCCGGAGACCGGTGAACCTCGCCCCTCCTTCACATTGGCAAGTTAATAAAGTTTTCTTTTACTTTGCCTACTTTCCTGTTCTCTGGCATTTACTCTGGTGGTCGTCTGGAGCAAATCAGTAGGCAGTGCAGGGAAGGGAAGACATATCCCAACTGCCATCAGGAACCGGGGCTTCCAAGGCCATGTGTGGTGGCTCATGTCTGTAATCCCAGCACTTTGGGAGGCTAAGGCAGGTGGATCACCTGAGGTCGGGAGTTCGAGACCAGCCTGGCCAATGTGGTGAAACCTCATCTCTACAAATACACAAAAATTAGCCAGGTGTGGTGGTGTGTGCTTGTAATCCCAGCTACTCCAGAGGTTGAGGCAGGAGAATTGCTTGAACGTTGGAGGCAGAGGTTACAGTGAGCCAAGATCATGCCACTGCACTCCAGCCTGGGCAATAGAGTAAGATTCCATCTCAAAAAAGAAAAAAAGAGGCCGGGTGCTGTGGCTTATGCCTGTAATCCCAGCACTTTGGGAGACTGAGGTGGGTGGATCATGAGGTCAGGAGATTGAGCCCATCCTGGCTAACACGGTGAAACCCCGTCTCTACTAAAAAGACAAAAA
>NW_012123598.1:2620790-2624635 GCF_000951035.1 Colobus angolensis palliatus
AAAAAAAAAAAGTAGCTGGGTGTGGTGGCGGGTACCTGTAGTCCCAGCTACTCAGGAGGCTGAGGCAGGAGAATAATGTGAACTCGGGAGGTGGAGCTTGCAATGAGCCAAGATCATGCCACTGTGCTCCAGCCTGGGCGACACAGTGAGACTCTATCTCAAAAAAAAAAAAAAGAAAAAAGGAATTGAGCTTCTGGCCTGGGATGTGGGCTTATACCTGTAATCCCAGCACTTTGGGAGGCCGAGGTGAGGGTATTGCCTGAGGCCAGGAATTCGAGACCAGCATAGGCAACATAATGAGACACCATCCCTACCAAAAAATACAAAAACTTAGCCAGATGCGGTGGTGTGCACCTGTAGTCCTAGCTACTTGGGAGACTGACACAGGAGGACGGCTTGAGCCCGGGAGTTGGAGGCTTCAGTAAGTTATGATCACACCACTGCACTCCAGCCTGGGTGACAGAGCAAAACCCTGTCTCAAAAATCAATCAATCAATAAATAAATAAGTCTTCTTCTGCCTTTCTGTGCTACTTCCAGCTATACGGTCACTTGATGAGCACAGCACGATTTCTCGAGCTGCAGCCATCACATCCACTTTCTAAGAAGGAGGAGGGCAGGAGAGAAGACCAAAAATGTGCAGCCTTCAGCTGAATCAGCCCCTTTGATGAAGCTTTTCTTTTCCTTTTTTTTTTTTTTTAGATCGAGTCTTGCTCTGTCTCCCAGGCTGGAGTGCTGTGGCAAGATCTTGGCTCACTGCAACCTCTGCCTCCTCCATTCAAGCGATTCTCCTGCCTCAGCCTCCTGAGTAGCTGGGACCACAGGCATGCGCCACCACACCCGGCTACTTTTTGTATTTTTAGTAGAGATGGGATTTCACCATGTTGGCCAGGCTGGTCTCGAACTCCTGACCTTGTGATCCATCCACCTCGGCCTCCCAAAGTGCTGGGATTCTAGGCGCGAGTCCCTGCACCCCGCCTCGACGAAGCCTTTCTGGGAGCCCCGCCCAACAATGTTCATTTCCATGTCATTGGCTTCCTCTCATTGCAAAGGAGACTGGGTCTCCACGTTGCGCTTTAGCTAGCTGGGTGCTTTACTATTCCAAATAAGATTTCCATTCTACTATTGAGGATGGAGACGATAGCTGTGGGCAGACATTAGCAGTCTCTGACACAGTCCACCCTTTTTGTTACACAGCACAAATATATAGATCCTGCACATGGAACATACTTGCTTCCCAAGAACAAGAACCCAGGTTCTTGGAGGTCAGACCAGGTTCATGGAGGTCATACCAGGTTCTTGGGGTCAAGCCATACCCATTTTTTTTTTTTTTTGAGAAGGAGTCTCACTCTGTCACCCAGGCTGCAGTGCAGAGGTGTGTTCTCAGCTCACTGCAACCTCTGCCTCCCAGGTTCAAGCAATTCTCCTGCCTCAGCCTCCCAAGCAGCTGGGTACAGGCACATGCACCACACCTGGCTAATTTTTGTATTTTTAGTAGAGATGGGGTTTCACTATGTTGGCCAGGCTGGTCTCGAACTCCTGACCTCGTGATCCACCCACCTGAGCCTCCCAAAGTACTGGCATTGCAGGTGTGACTTCAGCTGACCTCCTCTCCACCCGGCCCTCGCGCTGCCTCCTCCTCCCTCCTCTTTCCAGAACTATTCCACTGCTCCAGATATGATGCACAAATGAGCAGGGCCGCGGCGGGAGAGGGCACAATGAGCTGCTGCCACCGAGGTGTTGTGTGTGATGTCTGGACACTAGACTAGCTGCACCTGATGGGAGAAGTTTGTGTTGTACCAGCGCATGCCTTGGAAAGACTTAATGCAAAAGGTTGTCCTTTTTTCAGAAGAACAAATCTGGCCAGGCGCAGTGGCTCACGCCTGTAATCCCAGCACTTTGGGAGGCCGAGGCAGTCGGTTCACGAGGTCAGGAGTTCGAGACCATCTTGGCCAACATGGTGAAGCCCCGTCTCTACTAAAAAATACATAAAAGTTAGCCGGGTGTGGTGGAGCACGCCTATAATAGCAGCTACTTGGGAGGCTGAGGCAGGAGACTCCCTTGAACTCAGGAGGTGGAGCTTGCAGTGAGCCGACATTGCGCCACTGCACTCCAGCCTGGGCGACAGAGCAAGACTCTGTCCCAAAAAAGAAAAGAAAAGAAAAAAAAATCTGACAAATTGCTCTAGTAACCCAAAGAAAGCGGAGAAAGCAGCTGCCTCACCACCCAGACACTGAGTTGTTCGAATGTTTCAGTGCCTCATGATACAATAAAACCACAAAAATTTTCATAACAACAACAACCAAAAAAAGAAAAAAAAAGAAAAAGAGAGAAAGAAACGGGCCTCGTGGGATGCAGTTTACTTCTCCGCGCAAACCCAAGGACTTCAGAGTGGGTGGGAAACTCCCACAGCGCTTGGGAAACAGTGTCTGGATTTTGGCCCAATTCTGTGTGATTTTGGTGGGTCTCTTCTTGTCTCAAAGCGCCAGCCACCTTCCCAATTTGGAGTTAGGCGCGGGATCCGTAAGGTGAAGATTAAGGTGTGATCATCGCTTGGGCCCGATATAAGGTGATTCGCCCCCCACCTGCTGGAATTCCTCGCCCGGGACCACCAATCCCAGCATGCCTTGGGAGCGCGCCGGGGCCTGGACGGGTCGCGGGAGGTCCGGGTGGGCGCAGGAGAAACGCGGACCAGTAAAGGCTCTGGGAGCCCTGTCCCTGTTGGGTTCCTTTCCTCCGTGTGGTTCAGGGATTACCATTAGGGACTGTGGACTTCTGCTCGGAGCCCGAGATGCCTTCCACCCGCTGTGCTTTTAGGGGTGTGGCCCTGTGGGCTACATTTCCCAGAGTGCCCTAGGATCGTGGTCCTGACCTTTGCCCCGCAAATTTCATTTCCCAGCATGCCCTGGGAGGTCACCCAGGGAAGCTTGGAAATGGACTGTCTTTCACGGCTTCTGGGTTGTGGACTCAGTTTCCCATGGTGCCCTGGTGAACCCATTCATTCATTCATTCCAAAAATATTTGCAATCACGTACTCTCAGGTTCTGTTCTACGAACCGAGGACAAGTAGTGCACAGAAGACAAAAGTCCCTGCCCTCTTGGAGCTCATTTCGAGTTAAGGGGTCAGGAAAAAACCCAAAATAAATAAAACCCAGCCGGGCGTGGAGGCTCAGGCCCGACATCCCAGCAGGATTACAGGCCGAGGCGGGCGGATCACGAGGTCAAGAGATCGAGACCATCCTGGCCAACATGATGAAATTCCGTCTTTACTAAAAATATAAAAATTAGCAGGGCGTGGTGGCGGGCGCCTGTAACCTCAGCTACACTGGGGGCTGAGGCAGAAGAATTGCTTGAACCTGGGAAGCGAAGGTTGCAGTGAGTGGATATCGCGCCACTGAACTCCAGAGTGGAGACAGAGCGAGACTCCGTCTCAAAACAAACAAAACAAAATAAAACAACAATAACAAAACAACCCTGCCTCTCCCCGCACTCCCTCCCACGCGGCTGTCCAGTCGATTTCCTAACTGCCCCGAGGCAGCCTGCTTTTCGTCCCCTTTACCCGGTACTCTACGCTTCCTAGTGTGCCGTGGGGCACCCCTCCGGTCTGTAGACTCCATTTCCCAGCATTCCCCGGAGGAGGCCCTCATCCGGTGATTTCCACTGGGCACCTCGGAGCTGCGGACTTCCCAGTGTGCATCGGGGCACAGCGACTCCTGAAAGTGGCCAGGGGAGACTTCCGCTTATGGACTCCATTTCCCGGCGCTCCCCGCGACCTGCCCAGCACACCCTGGGGCAGCGCCGTGACGTCAGCGCGCCGGGCGGGGGCCGGGAGATCCCTGGGGCGGTG
>NW_012123598.1:2625095-2628110 GCF_000951035.1 Colobus angolensis palliatus
CCCCTCCGGCGTCTCCCGGGGCCAGGCCCACCCTCCGCGGCGCCACCTGGGGCATCCTCCTTCCCCGGTTCCGAGCCGCCGTTGCCAGTCTCGATCCGCCCCGTCGTTCCTAGCCCTGGGCTTTGCCACCCTATGCTGACACCCCGTCCCCGCCCCCCTTACCATCCCTCTTCGACCACCCCGCTTCCGAATTGGGGCTGCTTCAGCTGGCCCTGGGCTTTGCCAGTCTGTGCTTACCACGCTGCCCCAGGCCTCCTTACCAGTCCCCTTCGACCTACCCTCTTCCGCATTGGAGTCGCTTTAACTGGCCCTGGCTTAGCCAGCCTGTGCTGACCCCTGCAGTCCCCCTGACCATCCCTCCCTCGACTTCCCCTCTTCCGATGTTGAGCCTCTCTAGCCGACCCTGGACTTTGTCTCCCTGCCTGCCCTGCCCTCTCCTGAACCTGAGGCAGCTCTCATAGCTCACTCTGGTCTATCTCCCTGGCCCTGGCCATTGTCACTTTGCGCTGCCCTCCTCTCGCCTCGAGTGCCCTTGCTGTGCCGCTTCTACTCCGCCCTCTAATGCGGCCGTCTCTCTCCTGAGTCCGGACCACTTTGAGCTCTACTGGCTTCGGCGCCGCCTCTGGCCCGCTCTTTCCCCTTTCCAGGCAGGTCCTGCTTTCACTGACCTGCATTCTCTCCCCTGAACCTGTGCCGCTTTCTGCCTGCAGCTTGTGGCCTGGGCCACCTCTATGGCTAGGCCCAGATCCTTCCCCACCACCTCCTTCAGGTTCCATCTTCCTCCAATCCGTCTTCCCCTTGCCCTGTGCTGTGCGTTGCTGCCCAAGGATGCTGTTTCCAGAGCACTTCCTTCTCGGCGCTGCACCACGTGGTGTCCTCGGAGCGGATCCTGCCCTTGTCTGGGTCCTCTCCGGGCATCTCTCCTCCCTACCCCAACCCCCATGCCGTCTTCACTCGCTGGGTTCCCTTTTCCTTCTCCTTCTGGGGCCTGTGCCATCTCTCGTTTCTGAGGATGGTCTTTTCCGTGGGATGTCTCTCCCTTGCGTCCCCACCTCCCCTTCTTGTACGCCTGCATCATCACCGTTTTTCTGGACAACCCCAAAGTCTCTGTCTCCCTGGCTTTAGCCACCTCTCCATCCTCTTGCTTTCTTTGCCTGGACACCCCCTCCTCCTGTGGATTTGGGTCACCTCTCACTTCTTTAATTCGGGCAGCTCCCATATCCCCTTTACCTCTCTAGTCTGTGCTCGCTCTTCCGGCCCCCTGTCATGGCATCTTCCAGGGGTCCCAGAGCTCGGCTAGTCCTCTTCCTCCAAGCTGGGCCCCCATGTCCACTTCAGGACGGGATCCTGTGTCCCAGAGCCGGGACCACCTTATATTCCCAGGGCCGATGAATCTGGTTCTGGGTACTTTTATCTGTCCCCTCCACCCCACAGTGGGGCCACTAGGGACAGGATTGGTGACAGAAAAGCCCCATCCTTAGGCCTCCTCCCTCCTGGTCTCCACATATTGGGTCTAACCCCCACCTCCTTTTAAGCAGATTCCTTATCTGGTGACACACCCCCATTTCCCGGAGCCACCTCTGCCTCCTTGCCAGAACCCCTAGGGTGTGCTTACTGATGGAGCCAGAGAGGACCCTGGGAGGGAGAGCTTGGCGGGCGGTGGGAGGGAAGGGGGATGCGTGACCTGCCGGTTCTCAGTGGCCGCCCTGCGCTGCCCTCTCCCGGAGCCTGAGCGGCTCTGGCGCGGCCGTCTGGTGCATTTCACTGATCCGGGTGCTGCTGCTTCCTTACACTTCCCAAGAGGAGAAGCAGTTTGGAAAAACAAAATCAGAATAAGTTGGTCCTGAGTTCTAATTTTGGATCTTCACCTTTCTAGCCCCGAACTTGTGTTGTTCCTCTGTGCATCAGTTTTCCCTGTGCGATAAGGCCAGTAGCCAGCCCCGCCCTGGCCGGGCTGTGGTGAGGAGGGTGTGTCCGTGTGGAAAACTCGTTTGTGAGAATGGTTCGTCCTAGGTGTTCACCAGGTCGTGGCTGCCTCTACCCCCTTTCTCTTTCTCCATCCTTCTTTCCTTCAAGAAGCCCCAGGCTATCTGGGACATATTCCTCCGCCCAGAGCACGGTCCCTCTTCCCTAAGGCCCTGCTCTGGGCCTCTGGGTTTGTGTCCTTGGCAAGCCCAGGAGAGGCGCTCAGACTTCCCTGCCCCCTTCCTCGTCCACCATCCCATGCCCCTGGCTCTCCTGCACTTTCCCTACAGGGGTTCCTGGCTCTGCTCTTCAGACTGAGCCCCCTTCCCTGCATCCCCCAGAGGCCCCAGGTCACCTAGTTGGCCTGGACCCAGCGAGAGGTCGCCCTAGCCCAGTCCACCAGGCTGGCTTTCAGGTGGATTCTCCTCCCGCTGCGGGGTGACTGCTTGGCAAACTCACTCTTCGGGGTATCCCAGGAGGCCTGGAGTATTGGGGTGGGCTCGGGTTCAGAGAGGAGGGGATTCCCTTCTCAGGTTACGTGGCCAGCAAGCAGGGGAGCTGGCTTTGGGTCAGGTCTGGGTGTGGGTGACCAGCTTATGCCGTTTGCCCAGAACAGCCTGGTTTTAGCGCTGAAACGCTAAGTCCTATGAGAACAAGGACGGGGTCACCGTCTGTGGGTGACTCTTGAGTCCCGGCCAGTTTCTCCACCTGGGGCTGTGTTTCTCCTGCATCCTTCTTGAGGCAGGTCCCCAAGCATCAGCCCCCTGCTATGGCAGTTTCCGAGTTCTTAGGGTACCCCACGTGGGTTTATCAGCCACTTGGTGAGGCTGGTACACTCCCCCTATTCCTGCCCTCCGACTGCCTTAGTGGCCAGGGGGTTGGGGGCTAGAGTAGGAGAGGCTGGGAGCCAGGATTCTTAGGGCTTAACAGAGAAGAACTGGGGGCCTGGGCTCCTGGGTCTGAGGGAGGAGGGACTGGGGGCCTGGACTCCTGAGTCTGAGGGAGGAGGGACTGGGGGCCTGGGCTCCTGAGTCTGAGGGAGGAGGGACT
>NW_012123598.1:2628543-2631677 GCF_000951035.1 Colobus angolensis palliatus
AGGGGCTGGGCCTGGACTCCTGGGTCTGAGGGAGGAGGGCTGGGGGCCTGGACTCCTGGGTCTGAGGGAGGAGGGGCTGGGCCTGGACTCCTGGGACTGAGGGAGGGGGTGCTGGGCCTGGACTCCTGGGTCTGAATGGGGAGAGGCTGGGGGCCTGGGCTCCCGCATCTGAGGACGGAAAGGCTGGGGCCTGGCCTCCTGGGTTGAGTGGGGGAGGGGATGGGCCTGGCCTCCTGGGTTAAATGGGGAGGGGCTGGGCCTGGACTTCGGAGTCCCTGGTGCCCAGGCCTCAGGCATCTTTCACAGGGATGCCTGTACTGGGCAGGTCCTTGAAAGGGAAAGGCCCATCGCTCTCCTTGCCCCCCTCCCCCATTGCCATGACAACTGGATGGAAATAAACGAGTGGAGTTCATCCCGTTCCCAGGGCACGTGCGGCCCCTTTCACAGCCCGAGTTTCCATGACCTCATGCTCTTGGCCCTCGTAACTCCCTCCCCGCTTCTCCAGATGGGCAGCTTTGGAGAGGTGAGGGACTTAGGGGGTAATTTATCCCGTGGATCTAGGAGTTTAGCTTCACTCCTCCCTCAGCTCCAGTTCAGGTCCCAGGGCCCATTCAGTGCCCACAAGGCCTGGGGCAGGTTTCTCCCCCAACCCCCTGGACTTCGGCTTTTGTCCCCCGAAGTTTTGGACTCCTAAGGGAGGAATGAGAAACGTTGGCCCGTGTAAGTCCCTGGCTGCAGTGCCCCGTGCAGAGGAGGCCTCAGTGAACTGGAGTGTGACAGCCTGGGGCCCGGGCACACAGGTGTGCAGCTGTGTCACCCATCTGGGAGTCCCGCCCAGGCCCCTGAGTCTGTCCCAGCACAGGGCGGCCTTCCCCCCACCCTGCACAGCCCTGGGCCCACGGCTTCGCTCCTGCAGTGTCCGCCGGGGTGCTTTCCAGGCTCGACCCTTGGGAGGACCTGGCTGAGTTGAAGGCAGGAGGGGCTGGGGGCCAGGACTCCTGGCTCTGAAGGAGGAGGGGCTGGAACCGCTTCCCTAGTCAGAGCGCTGGAAGCGCCACCTGCGGGTGGTGAGGGGGGTTTTGCTGTGTCTAACAAGTACCGTGTGGGGTTCCCGCACCCGGATGAGAAGCCCGCTCCCTTCCCCGTTCACTTCCTGTTTGCAGGTAGCCAGGAGTCCTTTTGTGGTTTCCACTGAGTGCTGAAGGCTTGGCTGACCTGACCACTGGTCAGTCAGGGGTATCTTCAACAGCTGGAGGCCAGAGGCTGTTGGGGTCGTTTTCCCCACTGTCCTAGCACCGCGTCCCTGGATCTGTTTTTGTGGCTGCCTCTGGAGTCGTGCCTTGCTGGGACACCGTGGCTGGGGGAGGTGCGGCTGACGGCTGTTTCCCACCCCCAGGCCTGCATTGATGAGAACCTGGAGGTGGTGCGCTTCTTGGTAGAGCAAGGCGCCACTGTGAACCAGGCGGACAACGAGGGCTGGACGCCCCTGCACGTGGCTGCCTCCTGCGGCTACCTAGACATCGCCAGGTGAGGCAAGGGAGGGCTGGGCAGGACCTGGTCGCGGTGGGGGCCCGGACCCTCAGCCCTGACCAACCCCCACCCCCCAGGTACCTCCTGAGCCATGGGGCCAACATCGCCGCCGTCAACAGTGACGGGGACCTGCCCCTGGACCTGGCCGAGTCGGACCCTATGGAGGGGCTGCTGAAGGCGGAGATCGCCCGCCGAGGTGGGCTCTGGTGTGCTGTGTGTGGGGTGGGGGACACCACCTCGCCTATGGTCTCCAGGCTGAGAGCTTTAGAGGCAGCCTGGGCACCGAGGCTGACCCTGCTTGCTAGGATTGTTTTTCTGTGTGCCTCAGTTTCCTCGCCTGTGAAATGGGGGCATGGAGGCCTGCCTCCAGGATTGCTTGGAGCCCAGCAGAGGCACAGGATAAGAACTCAAACCCCTACCAACTGGGATTGTGATTTCACTCCTTGAGTAGCTGAGGAGATTGAAATGCCAGGGCGGGGTGGGTGGGCGGAGGGACTCACCCAGGAGTGCCTTAGGTAGGATTGCTGGAGCCCTGCCACGGGTCTTTCTGGGAGGGGATGTGTTTACTCGGGGGGAGTAGGGGCATGCTTGGGTTGCCAGGGACCGGTCTCCCTGTCCTCTGAGACTCATGGTACCCCAGGAGCCTTCATATGGGGTCCAGGAGTCCCTGAAACTGTGTCTGGCCAGGTTCATTTTTCTAGAGAAGGGCTGTTGCTTCTAGCAGGTGTGTGATGGCCACACAGGATCCCTGGGTCCCCAGTGTGGCTTCGAAAGTCCTGGGCTCACCTCCCCGCCCTGCCTGTGACTGGCGACTCCAGGCATGTCCCTGCAGCTCGCTTCCCTGATTTCCTAAAACAGGACCACCGGCACCGCCGCATGGGGTGGTCGTCAGGGTCTGGCTGGGTTTGGGTGGAAGGGTGTGCGCATGGTTCCCTGCAGGTTCCGGGGGACCGTGTGGAAGGAAAGGAAGCCTGAGAGGAAACGAGATACCGGCAGCCTCCCAGACTTCTGACGCGGCTGTCCTTAGAGGGCCGCTGGCCAGGCTGAAAAAGGATGGGATTCCGGGGGTTTAGGGGGCCACAAGAGCCACACAGGAGGAGTAGCTAGTGAGACACGTGGCGGCGGAGATCTGAGGTTCGGGAGCCCTTCTTTGGTTGAAATGGGGAGTGGGTCAAATCAGCCCTGGACCTGGATTCTTTCTTCTCCCTCCCCCCAACTTTTTACTTTGGGAAAGCTTGAAATTTACAGAAAAGTTGGGACAATAGCATGTGACTACCCATATGACTTTCACTAAGTGTCACCAGTGTGTGTGTGTGGTTTTTTTTTTAGACAGCTTTTTGAGATGTAATTCACATACCCTACAATTCACCCGAAGTGCACACTTCAGTGCTTTTTAGTATATTCACAGGGTTGGGCATTCATGACCACATTGATTATAGAACATTTTCATCATCGCCCAACAAAACCCTGCAATCCCTTAGCCATCACCCCCAACCATATCCAGCCCGTGGAGTGCAGTGGCCGGATCTCAGCTCACTGCAAGCTCCGCCTCCCGGGTTTACGCCATTCTCCTGCCTCAGCCTCCCGAGTAGCTGGGACTACAG
>NW_012123598.1:2632332-2634051 GCF_000951035.1 Colobus angolensis palliatus
CAATGGCATGATGGCATGATTTCGGCTCACTGCAACCTCTGTCCCCCGGGTTCAAGCGATTCTCCTGCCTCAGCTTCTGGGTGGCTGAGATTACAGGCATGTGCCACCATGCCCAGCTAATTTTGCATTTTTAGTAGAGATGAGGTTTCACCATGTTGACCAGACTGGTCTGGAACTCCTGACCTCAGGCGATCTGCCGGCCTCAGCCTCCCAAAGTGCTGGGATTACAGGCGTGAGCCCGGCCATTTTGAGACTGTGTTGCAGACATTGTGAATCTTCCCCTGATGCACAGCAGGGTATCTCCTGCCACAAGGAAAACCTCCTGCAGAGCCACAGGAGGGATGCAACACGTTACCCCCTGCGGTGACCTTGATGCAACACTGTTACACGCTGTGTTAACTTCGATGCTACACTGTTACCCACTGCACTAACCTTGATGCCACACTGTTACACGCTGTGTTAACTTCGATGCTACATTATTACCTGCTGCACTAACCTTGATGCCACGCTGTTACACACTGTGTTAACTTCGATGCTACACTATTACCCACTGCACTAACCTTGATGCCACGCTGTTACACATTGTGTTAACTCGATGCTACACTATTACCCGCTGCACTAACCTTGATTCCACACTGTTACACATTGTGTTAACTTCGATGCTACACTATTACCCACTGCACTAACCTTGATGCCACACTGTTGCCTGTGTTTCTCCTTGAGATCCTTTGTTGCCTCTCCCGCTCTGGTTCAGGGCCCAGCTAGGGATCCAGATCTGGGTGATTTAGGCTCCCTCTGTCTGGATCAGTCCTCCTCCTCCCTCGGACCTCAGGGAGGCCGGGAAAGGCCTCCAAGGGGTCCGTGAACTTTCTGACATTGTATTTTCCTGCAGAAATTGCTCATAACTTGCACCAGCTTCTCAGAGGGGGCCATGCTTTTTCCCTCCCATGGGGTGAGGAGAAGCCTGGAAGGGATACATTGGTAGGGGATATTGGCTTGTAGGATCAGCCTGGAGCGAAGGCCACTGGTGCCATGGGAAAGACCCTGAGCTGCGCTGCTCAGGGTGGGGCTCTGCTGCCCCACATCACAAAGCCTCTGCCTGTGACACCTCGTGACACCCAGCTCCACACAGGAGCCTCAGAGGGGCTTCAGTGTGCAGGACCTGGGTCACAGGCTGCACCCCAGCTCTAAGGAGGGTGGAGGCTTTTGCGCCCCCTGCAGGACGTGCTGACATGATGCAGAATTCCCCGAGGTGCTGGCATCCAGACTGGTGCTGGCCATAGTGTGGCTCTGGCAGCCGCTCACAGGCAGGGCTGGGAGAGCAGACAGACCAGCCACAGGTGCGGCTGTCCCCTTCGCTTTTCCCTGGCTTACTTGCTGTTTTCCTCTCTCTGGGTCTGGGATTCAGTGAGAGCACGTGATCTGCTCAGCCAGTCAGCCCGTGGCCTGGAACTACCGTTCCCTTCAACACCACGAAGGCCTCTGGCCCAATCGACTCGGGCTGAATTGGGCATGAGTCTTAGCAAGAACCAAAACCCTACTGCCTGGCTCAGGCCAGAAAAGGCCATTCAAGGCCTGGAGCAGTGGTTCAGACCTGTAATCCCAGCACTTTGGGAGGCCAAGACAGGAGGATCTCTTGAGCCCAGGAGTTTGAGACCAGCCTGGGAAACCTAGTGAGAACTCATCTCTGTAAAACAAAACACATTAGCCAGGCGTGGG
>NW_012123598.1:2635539-2639976 GCF_000951035.1 Colobus angolensis palliatus
TTGGCCAGTTTGGTTTTGAACTCCCGACCTCAGGTGATCCTCCCGCCTCGGCCTCCCAAAGTACTGGGATTACAGGCATGAGCCACCATGCCTGGTCATATGTATATATATATATATTTTTTTTTTTTTTAAAGGCAATCTATGGCCTTATGTAGCTGAAGTCCATGAGTTCTATGGACTTCAGGCATAGTTTGATCCAGGGGCACAAGTGAAGTCCAGAACATCTCTCCGTCACTCTGCTGCACTCCGTGCTGGCTTCACTCTTAGGCAGGTTCTCTCCATAAGGCACGCAGTGTGGGTCCTAACTGCAGGCCCATATCGCAGCCAAAACACAGCACCCCTTTCCCAGTGCGTGATGCTCACAGGGCCACCTCGGTCAGATGGCAGCTCCTGAGCCCACCAGTGTTGCAAAGGTGACAGAAGTCCTGGTGATGTGCCCACCCGGGAGCCAGGCTATGGGCCCAGTCACATTGAAACCATGTGGGGCAAAATGTGGGTGAGGAAAGTCAAGATGAGGTCACAGGGGAAGGGAGAATGGATTTTTGTAGGTCCAAGCGGCAGCTGTGCTGCAGGGACACACAGAGCACCATGTCCTACGCAGACGGGACCGTGCCTGGCCACTTTGCACAGGGGCGTGGAACTGGCAGGAATGAGACATGATGTTTTTGAAGCATTTGAAGCCAACTCACTGGGAATCCCAACATCCGAGTCAGCTGGAAGAGGGGGCGTTACACTTGGAGGCAGGCGGAACCGACCATTGGTTAGCTGCAAGTGCTGACAAAGGTGGACATGGGAGCTGATTTCTGCCTGGTGGGAAAGGCGATAATGACAGCTACTTTGGGAACTGGTTGGTCGGCATCGATTATAGCCGAGGGCCCCATCTTTGCCTTGTTCTAGGAGTTCCACTCCTGGGCAACCTGAGAGAGGCCTCCCCGCCCATGGACAAAAGTTCATCATAGTATTGTGTGCAGTGGTAAGAGGTTGGAGCCCACACTAAACAGAGAATGGGTCAATCACAAAACCAAATGAGTGATCTAAGCAGGAGTCAGCAAACTTTCTCTATAAAGGGTGGACAGTGAATGTTTGAGGTGTTGCGGGACACACCGTCCCTGGCACCACTGTTCCGGCAGTGCTGTGGCGGGGATACCGCCAGGGACGGTGTGTGAGTGAGTGGGAGTGACTGTTCCGTCCCTGGCACCACTGTTCCAGCAGTGCTGTGGAGGAGACACTGCCAGGGACGGTGTGTGAATAAGTGGGAGTGACTGTGTCCCGTTCCACTTTTATTGACAAAAATTGCCTTTCAGAATAGGCAAATCCATGGAGACAGACAGATTGCTGGGTGCAAAGGGCTTGGGGGAGGGAGGTCTGAGAAGTGACTTTTTTTTTTAAGACGGGATCTTATTCTGCCTCCCAGGCTGGATTGCAGTGGAGTGATAATGGCTTACTGCAGCCTTGACCTCCTGGGCCCAAGTGATCCTCCCACCTCAGCCTCCCAAGTAACTGAGACCATAGGTGTGCACCACCACACCCAGCTAATTTTATTTTTCTAGAGACAGGGTCTCCCTGTGTTGCCCAGGCTGCTCTCAGACTAGTGGGCTCAAGTGATCTCCCATCTTGGCCTCCCAAGGTGCTGGGATTACAGGCATGAGCCGTGGTGCCTGGCTGGGAGTGACTTCTTGGGTACAGTATTCATCAGGGATCATGAAAAAGCTCAGGAAGTAGAGAGTGGTGATGGTTGCACAATATTGGAGGTATCCTAAATGTCACTGAATTGTACACTTTAAAACAGGGAAGTTGATAAATTTTATGTTGTCTATTTTACCACCGCCACCACAAGAAAAGATAAAACACAACAGGTGGTCAGCACCCACAAGCTATAGCTTGCTGACCCTGGTCAAGGGCTCTGTCTACAGCCACAGACAGATCTCAGCAACATGTTGAGCACAAAAAGCAAATCGCAGAGGATGTGCCGCAGACATGCAGAGGGCACTGACCGTGATTGAGTAAAAAGCCAGTCACCCTCCCTCCCCCTCCTTGAATTGAGACCCATTCGGCTATAATAGGATTGAACCGTTGGCGACTCCTTTACAGAAATGACACAGCCAGGCTCGGTGGCTCATGCCTATAATCCCAGCACTTTGGGAGGCCGAGGCAGGAGGATCCCTTGAGCCTGGGAATTTGAGGCTTCAGTGAGCCATAATTGCACCACTGCACTCCAGCCTGGTTGACAGTGTGAGATCCTGTCTCCAAAAAAAAAAGGGGGGATCAGATGCGGGGGCTCACGCCTGTAATCCCAGCACTTTGGGAGGCTGAGGCGGGCGGATCACGAGATCAGGAGTTCTTCAAGACCAGCCTGACCAACACGGTGAAACCCCATCTGTACTAAAAATACAAAAATAAATTAGCTGGGCGTGGTGGCGGTGCCTGTAATCCCAGCTACTCAAGACACTGAGGCAGGACAATCGCTTGAACCCAGGAGGCAGAAGTTGCAGTGAGTCAAGTTGCAGTGAGTCAAGATGGTGCCACTGCACTCCAGCCGGAGGGGGGAGCGGGGGACAGAGAGCGATTCCGCCTCAAAAACAAAACAAAACAAAAAAGAACTGCTTAAGGGCAGGAGTTTGCAACCAGCCTGGTCAAAATCAGGAGACCCCTACCTCCCTCATCTCTATAAAAAATAAAAGTTAACGGCCGGGCGTGGTGGCTCACGCCTATAATCCCAGCACTTTGGGAGGCTGAGACGGGCGGATCACGAGGTCAGGAGATCGAGACCATCCTGGCTAACACGGTGAAACCCCGTCTCTACTAAAAAATACAAAAAACTAGCCGGGGGAGATGGCGGGCGCCTGTAGTCCCAGCTACTCGGAGGCTGAGGCAGGAGAATGGCGTGAACCCGGGAGGCGGAGCTTACAGTGAGCTGAGATGCGGCCACTGCACTCCAGCCTGGGCAACAGAGCGAGACTCCGTCTCAAAAAATAAAGAAATAAATAAAATAAAAATTACTAGCCGGGCGTAGTGGCATGTGCCTGTAGTTCTAGCTACTTGGGAGGCTAAAAGTGGGAGGATGTCTTGAACCCAGCAGATCGAGGCTGCAGTGAGCTGTGATTACGCCACTGCACTCCACCCTGGTGACAGAGTGAGGCCCTGTTTAAAAAAAAATGTTTGGCCAAACACAGTGGCTCTCGCTATGATCCCAGCACTTGGGGAGGCCGAGGTCGGAGAATTGGTTGAGCCCAGGAGATTGAGACCAGCCTGGGCAACATATTGAGACTCCATATCTATTTATTCTTTGAAAAAAAAAAGACTGGGTGCAGGGGCTCACGCCTGTAATCCTAGCACTTTGGGAGACTGAGGCAGGTGGATCACCTGAGGTCAGGAGTTTGAGACCAGCCTGACCGACATGATGAAACCCTGTTTCCGCTAGAAATACAAAAATTAGCTGGACATGGTGGCAGGCGCCTGTAATCCCGGCTACTTGGGAAGCTGAAGCAGGAGAATCACTTAAACTCGGTAGGCAGAGGTTGCAGTGAGACCTGTCTCCAAAAAAAAGAGAGAGTTTATAGCATGCAAAAGAAGAAGTATCCTCAGAGGCTGTCAGTAGATGCGATTTCAGCCTCAACAAGGGTACCTGTTTTGATCCAAAATCAACGTATATTTAATTTTAGGTCATTACTTGCCTTTTACGTCTATAATACAGTACAACAATTGGATTACATGAAATTGACTAGTTGGGAAGCATGCTTTTCCTGGATTGCTGTAGGTGGTCGCATGTTTGCAAACGGGTGGAACACCTGGGTAGGAAAGGAGCTGTTGCACTAATGGCACAAGTTCTTCATTTAGTGGCTTTTTGCTTGGTTTATTCTCCTCATGAGAAAAGTGGTAATGGTGATCAAATGTATGAAGATGCTGGATTAAGATTATACTGGGGGTGGCACAACAGCTGATGCCTGTCATCTCAGCACTTTGGGAGACCAAGGCGGGCAGATCACCTGAGATCAGGAGTTCGAGACCAGCGGGCCCAATGTGTTGAAACCTTGTCTCTTCTAAAAATACCAAAATTAGCTCAGCATGGTGATTTATGCCTGTAATCCCAGTTACTTGGGAGACTGAGGCAGGAGGATCTCTTGAATCTCAGAGGCGGAAGTTGCAGTGAGATTGTGCCACTGCACTCCAGCCTGAGTGACAGAGTAAGACTCTGGCTCCAAGGGAAAAAAAAAAAAATTATATTGGGAGTGACAGGAAAAGTTAGATGTAATTGAGCACTGGATTTGCTCAGTAAACTTCAGGTTTCTATATATATATGTTATGCATATAGGAAATATATGTATAGTGTGTATATATATAGGAGATTGTGTGTGTGTGTGTGTGTATATATATATATATATATTTTAGAGTCTTGCTGTGTCGCCCAGGCTGGAGTGCAGTGGCGTGATCTTGGCT
>NW_012123598.1:2641851-2643137 GCF_000951035.1 Colobus angolensis palliatus
TGAGCCACCGCGCCCGGCCTATTTTTGTTTTTGAGATGGAGTCTGGCTCTCTGTCACCTAGGTTAGAGTGCAGTGGTGTGAGCATAGCTCACTGCAACCTCCGCCTCTTGGGTTCAAGCAATTCTCTTGCCTCAGCCTCCCCAGTAGCTGTGACTGTGAGAGTAAGCCACCACACTTGGCTCACTTTCATATTTTCAGTAGAGATGGGGTTTCTCCATGTTGGCTAGGTTGGTCTTGAACTCCTGACCTCAGGTGATCTGCCTGCCTCAGCCTCCCAAAGTGCTGGGGTTACAGGCGTGAGCCACTGCACCCAACCAAGGTGCATGTAGAGTTTAAATTGTTGTGGTGCATATTCCCTTTCTGTCATCCTCACCTCAGTCTTGGGTCTTATTTTGTTCCTATTTGGCTGCCTTTCCCACTTCTATTAAAGTTGTTGGTTCCAGTTCTCATCCTCAGGCTCCTCATTCTTTTTTCAGTTCCCTCTTCTCTCTTTCATGACTTATACTTTATTATTTAGTATAAAAGTGAAGTTAACATGAATTCCTCCCTCTCTGCTCACCTGTACGTTGACAGTTTTTAGTCAGGTTTTCTCAGTGAGGTACGTAAGATGACTCTAACAGCTCCAGACCGCTGTCCCTTCTGCTTAGCACCTGCTGCTGAAGTAGAGCTCCTGGACCTCCGCATCTGGCCCAGGTCCCAGCTCTGTTGCTGACTGGGTCCATCCCTGAGCTGATCCTTTCGACAAGGGGGACTGGAAACTGAATGGTTGAGCCTGGTGATGTGCCCAGGTCTACAGGCCGTGTCGTTTTCCTCCCATGGCTTCCACCCCTGAATCCTGGAGGCGGCAGCATCTCCTCCACTGCACCTGCATCCCAGCCAGCAGGAAGAGAGGGGGCAAAGGAGCACACCCATTCCTTTCCAGAGAGCAGTCTGCAGGTGCCACGCACCACTTAATGCCAACACCCCATTTGCCAGACCCTAGTCACATGACCACTCCTCGCTGCAAGGGACCGTTGGAGATTTGTCTTCAGCTGGGTGGCCTGTGTCCGGCCAGGTGACCTGTGTCCGGCCGGGGGGCCTGTGTGGGTACTGTTAGTAAAGTGAGAGGTAGAGTCCATATTCGTGGGCAACTTCATTCATTCTCTACCATAGAACTGAAGCACTTTGGACTTAGAAATATTCACTGTCGGGCCGGGCACGGTGGCTGAAGCCTGTAATCCCAGCACTTTGGGAGGCCGAGACGGGCGGATCACGAGGTCAGGAGATCAAGACCATCCTGGCTAACA
>NW_012123598.1:2643563-2647336 GCF_000951035.1 Colobus angolensis palliatus
CGATCTCCACTCACTGCAAGCTCCGCCTCCCGGGATCACGCCATTCTTCTGCCTCAGCCTCCCGAGTAGCTGGGACTACAGGCGCCCACCACCACACCTGGCTAATTTTTTTGTATTTTTAGTAGAGATGGGGTTTCACCGTGTTAGCCAGGATGGTCTCGATCTCCTGACTTTGTGATCCGCCCCCCTCGGCCTCCCAAAGTGCTGGGATTACAGGCGTGAGCCACTGAGCACAGCCATTTATTTTTATTTTTATTTTTGAGACGGAGTTTCACTCTGTCATGCATGCTGGAGTGCAGTGGCTCGATCTCAGCTCACTGCAACCTCTGTCCCCTGGGTTCAAGCACCTCTCCTACCTCAGCCTCCTGAATAGCTGTGATTACAGGTGTGTGCCACCCTGCCAGGCTAATTTTTTGTTTGTAGTAGAGACAGGTTTTGCCAAGTTGGCCAAGATGGTCTCGAACTCCTGACCTCAAGTGATCCTCCCACCTCAGCCTCCCAAAGTGCTGTAATTACAGGCATGAGCCACTGCGCCCAGCCTGACTGCATTTTAAAAAGAATGTAACCAGCATTCTCATCAAAGATCTGTTGCAGGCTGGGCATGGTGGCTCACGCCTGTAATCCCAGCACTTTAGGAGGTTGATGCAGGCAGATCATGAGGTCAGGAGTTCAAGATCAGCCTGGCTAACACAGTGAAACCCCGTCTCTATTAAAAATACAAAAAATTAGCTGGGCATGGCGGCGGGCGCCTGTAGTCCCAGCTACTTGGAAGGCTGAGGCAGGAGAATGGCATGAACCCAGGAGGCAGAGATTGCAGTGAGGGGAGATCGTGCCACTGCACTCCAGCCTGGGCCACAGTGTGAGACTCTGTCTCAAAACAAAACAAAAACATTTGTTGCAGAGTGCAGGTATATGTTTATTTGATGATACTGATTCGGTGCTTATTTTCTGAGCCCCTGCTGTGTGCCAGGCAGTCTGTTAGTTGCCAAGGAACTGGGTAAACGAGAGAGATCTGGGCCTATGTGCGGCTCATACCTCATGGGGAGACAGACATTTTGGACTGATCGCTCTTTGCTGCGGGCCTGTCCCGTGCATCACAGGATGTGGGGCAGCCTCTCTGGCCTCTACCTATGGGACGTCGGGCGCATCCCTGGTTGTGAGAACTAAAAATGTCTCTGGACGCGGCCAAATGTCCCCTGGGGGCGCATTGTCCCAGTTGAGAACTGCTGGCTTAAGATACAAATAGGGTGATGGGAGAAGACAAGTGTGATGAGGAGGGGCTTTGGGGTCAGGAGACATGGGGGTGAAGGGGTGGTGACTGCCAAAAAGGGGCTCAGCGTGAGATGCTGCAGGGCACAGAACACTCTCCGACTGAGAGCAGCAAGTGCAAAGGCCTGTGGCGAGTGGGTGCTTGGGGAAATAGTGGGGGGCCCGGCACAGCTGGGGCAGGGTGAGCTCTGGGCAAAGCGTGGGAAAGGTGAGGGGCGAGGTGGACGGGGCCAGATAGAGGGATTTGTGCTTATAAGGCTTCTTTGTAGAATATCCCAGGCTGTCCATCTGTTCCCACTTTGCGAAGCTCTTTCTCATTGACACAGAAACCCATTCCAGTTCTCCAAAAATAGACATGTCCTACCCTAAGCTGAGCTTGGAGAGTGCCCTGGACTTGGAACCCTGCCTCTGCCCTCAAATTGAATGGTTTCAGGTGGTTATTGTTTTCTGGCAGAGAATTGTCTTGAGTGAGGATTTCTCATCCTGGCCGCTAGCCACATTTTGGGGCAGATCATTCTCCTTGTGGGGCTGCTGCTGAGCGCTGCTGGGTGTGGAGCCGCCTCCCTGGCCTCCACCCAGCCGATGCCACTAACCCCTGCCCCAGGTTATGACAACAAAGATGTCTGCAGACCTGCCGGGTCTCCCCTGGGGGACAGCATTGCCCTGGTTGGGAGTCACTGCTTTAAGCCAGCCCAGGTCCTAGAACACTACTGCCCTGAGACAGCCCTTTGGGGTCCAATCCTTCTGACAGGCGTGGGGGCTGGCACCAGGAGCAGGTTCCAGAGGCCGCCTGCAGAGCCAGGGTTTAACATGTAGCTGCTGGTCCAGGGGGAGGGACAAGGCCTGGTGCAGAGGGGCCTCCTGTGGCCAGGGATGCTGGGCAGTGGCTCTTTACCAGCCTGTCCAGGGGCATTTTAGTCTCGTGGCCTAGGACCTCAGTTACCGCACTGCTGGCCGAAATCAGCCCCTGGCCCAGGGCCTCACCTTGGCCTCTGACCCTGAGACTCCCTGGCCCCCAGGTTGCTCCTTCAGGCTGGCTACGACCCGGAGCTCCGGGACGGGGACGGCTGGACTCCCCTGCACGCGGCGGCACACTGGGGCGTGGAGGATGCCTGCCGCCTGCTGGCTGAGCATGGCGGGGGCATGGACTCGCTGACCCACGCGGTGAGGGCCAGTGCCCCGGCTGGTGGGGGGCAGGGCGCGGGGAGGACCCAGCGCCTCCTTCATTGTCTGCTCCTGCTCCTCCCCTGACCCAGGGGCAGCGGCCCTGTGACCTGGCTGATGAGGAAGTGCTGAGCCTGTTGGAGGAACTGGCCCGGAAACAGGAGGACGTGAGTGTCAGGGCTGAGGGGCTTGTCCCAGACTCCCCATGTGCCCTCAACTCCTCAGAGGAGGGTGCAGAGGGGGTATCCCCCCCCGACTTCTGACACCCACCATTCCAGCGACCTGCTCTTTCCCGCTTGGTGACCCAATTCCAGCCCCAGCCTCAGGAGAGACCCCCAGCCAGGGCAGGATAGAGATGGGGCTGCAGAGCTTCCTACCTGCCTGGAGGGGAGGCAGCAGAAGGATCTGGACAGGGTTGTCTGACACTCAGACAAAATAACAAACCAGCTCAGGGCACCTCATCACCTCAGGGTGGCCCTTGGCAGCAGCCATGTGCAGGACTGTCCTAGACTTAGCCTGGGCTGATCACTCACAAGGTGTCTCCCAGCCATCCCCGGGGTGCCTTGCTGGGAAAACTGAGAGTGAAGGAGTGAAGGGCGTGAGCCCTGACCAGAATGCCTGAGTTGGAATCCTGGCTGTGCCATGGATCTGCCGTGAGTCCCAGCCAACCACTTTCCTCTCCAGGCCTCAGTTTCCTCATCTGTCAAATGGGAATGGTATGGTGTGCACCTGTATGAGGGGTCACGCGTGGCATGTGGATTGTGCTGTCAGGAGCTCAGGGGAGTACGTGCCACTGGGCAGCACTAGAGCCATGCCAGCATTCAGTGAGCTCTGTGGGGTGACAGAAAGCTCCCGAGGCCAGGCCTCGGGCTTCTGGTGCGTGGGCAGGGGAGTGGAGACAGCTTTCTCTTTTGAAAGGTTGGCAGGAGCAAGGTGGAGGCTGATGGGTGTAGGAGAAGGTGGTCTCACACAGTCTGGGGGGCAAGTGTGGGTGCCCTGAGGTGCCCAGGGAGGGGAGTGTAAGGCAGGGCAAACCCGGGAGGACCATGAGTGCCAGATGAGGAGGAGGGTGACTTTTTCCCTGAGGGTGATATGGCCAAGGGGCGTTTAATGGGTGGGGCAGGGTCAGCTTAGGTGGCCCAGATACGAGGGGAGCCCAGCCTGGGAGCATCTGGGGAGAGTTTCTAGAAGACGTGAGTACTACAGCACTAAGAGTTTGCTAGAAGGGCAGGAATGAAGGGCCCTCCCAGTACTCCTGGGCACCACATGCACAGGCCCAAAGGTGTGAAGACAGTGGTGAACTGTGTGGGGAAGGTGTGAAGACGGTGGTGAACCATGTG
>NW_012123598.1:2648150-2650775 GCF_000951035.1 Colobus angolensis palliatus
TGAACTGTGTGGGGAAGATGTGAAGATGGTGGTGAACTGTGTGGGGAAGGTGTGAAGATGGTAGTGAACTGTGTGGGGAAGGTGTGAAGACGGTGGTGAACTGTGTGGGGAAGGAGGAGGCGAGTGCCGCAGCAGAAGCCGGGGCAGCTGAGGGCCCACCAGTGCCCTGGGTGTGCTGAGGGGTCGGGGTGAGGTCTGAGCAGGTCCCCCCTGGGAGCTAGAAGGACCCCTTTGGGGATGAGACTGGAGGCTTCTCATGGGTGGGGGCCGTGAGGACGAGACAGCAGTGCCTGCATGTGGCAGCTGCAGGCGCCTGCTGGACACAGGGCACCTCCTCTCTCTGAGGTGTGCCGCCATCTGTAGGAAAACCAGCAAGCGCTTCCACGAGCCCTCGGTGCCCACGTGGGCACTGAGCTCCTGACAGCTGTTCATGGTGGTGTTGCTGTGGGGGACGTGTGCTCCACCCCTCCCCTGCAGCCTCCTTCCCTCCTTGCAGCTTCGCAACCAAAAAGAAGCTTCCCAGAGCCGGGGCCAGGAGCCCCAAGCGCCCTCTAGCAGCAAACACAGAAGGTATAGGGAGGGAGGAGTCGGGCTGGCGGGGTGACTGGAGGCCCCAGGCTTGCACCCCAGCACCCTCTCCTTCCCCAACAGGAGCTCTGTGTGTCGTCTGAGCAGTCGAGAGAAGATTTCCCTCCAGGACTTGTCCAAGGAGCGCCGGCCTGGTGGGGCTGGGGGGCCCCCCATCCAGGACGAGGATGAGGGGGAAGAAGGTCCCGCCGGTGAGGAGCCTGATTCTGGACTCCTGGGTCCGAGGGAGGAGGGGTCGGGTTCTCTGAATCTAGCGGCAGCTGGCATCTTCTGTGACCTACCCGGTGTTCCCACATCACAGAGCCACGCCCTGCAGAACCCAGAACCCTGAATGGCCTCTCCTCCCCACCGCACCCCAGTCCTAAGAGCCCCGTGGTGAGTGGATGCCCTGAGGTCCTGTGAGGCTGGGAGGGCCGGGAGGTGGGATTCCATCAAGCCTGTGAACCTCTGGCAGGGGCAGGGAGGGTGAAGACTATAGTTCCCAGAGTCCTCCTGGACAATCGGCTTCCTTTTTAGGGTGTGCTTGCCCCAGGGGCTGATGGGAATTGTAGTTTGTTGCAGTCCTTTGGGGGCTAACCCTTGAGGTCTGAGAAGAGGGATCCTTTCTCCCTGAGACCTCCTTCTTCTCCCAGCCACCTGAAGAGGCCCCCTTCTCCAGGCGCTTTGGCCTCCTGAAGACAGGGAGTTCTGGTGCCCTGGGTCCCCCGGAAAGGCGCATGGCAGAGGGAGCCCTTGGGGCTGGGCTGCAGCGCTCGGCTTCCTCCTCCTGGCTGGAAGGGACCTCCACTCAGGTGAGTGAGGGTTGGGCCGGGTCCAGGCCGAGGCCCCTGCCCAGTTGAGGGACCTGCCCCTTCCTCCTCCTCTCCACACAGGCCAAGGAGCTCCGTCTTGCCAGAATTACCCCGACCCCCTCCCGGAAGCTGCCGGAGCCCTCTGCCCTGTGAGTCCCCAAGGCCTGGGCCCCTCGGGGGTAGGCGGCGGATGTGGGTTCCAAGCCTGTCCGTGTGATCCTGAGTGAGAACGTGTACCCCCCTGGGGTCTGATTCCTGCTCCCACCCCAGAGCCTGTGCTGTGCTCCTGGTGGCTGGCTCCCTCCCTCAAGTCTGTGTTGAAACGTCGCCTTCTCCCCATCATCCCCCCCTCATCCCCCCACCCCGAGGCGCACACGGACCACCCTGCTGCCACCTCTACACCGTCTGCACGTGCCCCTCCCGCTCCGCTCCCAGTTCTTGCACTGCTGCTTCTGTCCAGCGTCCTTGCCCTTCCGAGCGGTTGGGTAGAGTGCTGGTCTTTCCGTGGCTCTTGTCGGTTTTGTGTCTTTCACTCTGTGGGGGCCAGATAATTTGTTTCTTTTGTTCACGGCTGCATCTCCAGTGCTGGCACACAATGCACCTGGGTAACGTGTGTTGAATGAATGAATCGATGCAGGTCTGAGGTCACCAAGCCGCCTCCTTGCTTGGAGAACTCCTCGCCTCCCTCCAGGATTCCGGAGCCTGAATCCCCAGCGAAGCCAAACGTTCCTGCAGCCTCCGCAGCGCCCCCCGCGGACTCCCGGGACCGACGGAGGTGAGAGGCCAGGGCGGGAAGCTGCCGCCCCCAGCCAGTGGAGACTGTGTCACGCCGGAGTCCCGGGGCTCTGGGTGGGCTCCTTCGGGAGGGCTGGCCCGGGGTCTGCTGGGAGTTGGAGTCCCTCCCATAGAACTTGCCTCCCGCGGAAGGTGTCAGCCACGGAATGGGACCGGGTCACCAGGGCCCTCCCTGAGGTTGGGACCCTTCCCTCAGGTCCTACCAGATGCCTGTGCGGGATGAGGAGTCGGAATCCCAGAGAAAAGCTCGCTCCCGTCTCATGCGCCAGTCTCGGAGGTCCACACAGGTGTGGGGTGGGCTAGGGCCTGGACTCCTGGGTCTGAGGGAGGAGGGACTGGGGCCTGGACTCCTGGTTCTGAGGGAGGAGGGGCTGGGGGCCTGGACTCCTGGGTCTGAGGGAGGAGGGACTGGGGCCTGGACTCCTGGGTCTGAGGGAGGAGGGGCTGGGGG